>NW_024040485.1:10869398-11174398 GCF_014851395.1 Micropterus salmoides | reverse complement strand
GAGTGTATTTCTTCAAAGTTAAGACTAGTTTAAAGTTATCTTCATTGAAAAGTATAGTGCTTTTCCTTCAAAAATAAGGACATTTCAATGTGACCCCAAACTTTTGAACGGTAGTGTATATAACAAAATTATAAACGCAACACTTTTGTTTTTGGCTCCATTCGTCATGAGTTGAACTCAAAGATCTAAGACTTTCTCTATGTACACAAAAGCCCTATTTCTCTCAACTATTGTTCACAAATCTGTCAAAATCTGTGTTAGTGAGTACTTCTCCTATGCTGAGATAATCCATCCACCTCACAGGTGTGGCATATCAAGATGCTGATCAGACAGCATGGGTATTGCACAGGTGTGCCTTAGGCTGGCCACAATAAAAGGCCATGAACAAATGTACAGTTTCACTGTAGTGGGAGGGCCTGGGGGGGTCCAGAAAACCAGTCAGTATCTGGTGTGACCACCATTTGCCTCATGCAGTGCAACACATAGAGTTGATCAGGTTATTGATTGTGGCCTGTGGAATGTTGGTCCACTCCTCTTCAGTGGCTGTGCAAAGTTGCAGTCAGGTCAAGACCCAGATGAGCTTCCCAGAGACGGTTCCTGACAGTTTGTGCAGAAATTCTTTGGTTATCCAAAGCAATTGTTGCAGCAGCTGTCCGGGTGGCTGGTCTCAGACGATCTTGGAGGTGAAGATGCTGGATGTGGAGGTCCTGGGCTGGTGTGGTTACACGTGGTCTGCTGTTGGGAGGCCGGTTAGATGTACTGCCAAATTCTCTGAAACGCCTTTGGAGACGGCTTATGGTAGAGAAATGAACATTCAATTCATGGGCAACAGCTCTGGTGGACATTCCTGCAGTCAGCATGCACGCTTCCTCAAAACTTGCAACATCTGTGGAGTTGCACATTTTTGAGTGGCCTTTTATTGTGGCCAGCCTAAGGCACACCTGTGCAATACCCATGCTGTCTGATCAGCATCTTGATATGCCACACCTGTGAGGTGGATGGATTATCTCCGCAAAGGAGAAGTGCTCACTAACACAGATTTTGACAGATCTGTAAAAAAAATTTGAGAGAAATAGGGCTTTTGTGTACGTAGAGAAAATCTTAGATCTTTGAGTTCAGCTTATGATGAATGGGAGCAAAAACAAAAGTGTTGCACTTATACTTTAGTGTATTTATAGAAATAACTATATGTATTGTTTTATTTTATGTACTTTATATCTTATCCTATTCTAATATACATGTAATTGTCTGTTCAGTTCTATGTGTATAGCATAAAGGGACTGCAAACTTTCACTTCGTTGTGCAACTTGTGTTGCATAATGATAAATAAACTACCTTGATACCTTAAATGACAAATGATTTACATTTAACGGCATATTAAAGTTGCTGTTAAACCTGCACTTTAGTGCTCAGTAATTAATTTAGTCATTAATTACTGAGTTTCAGTAAGACGCGAGGTACTGTAATGAACAGTTAATCAATTATCAATATTGGATTACATCAGGCGACCACAGAGGCTTACAGAAAAGACACTAAAACCTGCACTGCTGTTAGTAACTTTATTCCATAGGCTTGACTGGCATGAGACAAGTGAGACAGTGAGTTGTACACAAGTGAGAGTACAATCACAGGCACCACACAGCAGTCTGTGGACTGAATCAGGTCTATCTCAGTGTGTCTACTGGTTCATGGCACTGCAGAAGGCTGCATCCTGGTTGGTGGTGAGCAGCTTGTCCACTCTGACTCCGATGGAGGACAGGGTGCTGTGCAGCTCATCAATGGTCTCCTTAGACAGGGTGGGCTGCCTGCTCATGATCCAGGCAAACTCCACATGCAGCACACCGAGGTCGGTGCAGCTATAGACCAGAGAGTAGTTGTCGTAGTCAGTAGACAGCACCCAGTAAGGAGCAGGAGGAGTGCCTGAAGGTGTTAGAAGAGATAGGACAGTCATATAAACAATTATGTCTGTGTTCAACTGCAATTTAAAGTGTTGAGATAGAAATGTTTCCAGTGTCCCAGAGAGGGTTTGTAATACATTTGGGGTCCTCACCCTCGAAGAAGGAGACCAGCAGCTTAGCAGGCTCAGAGGGGTCCTTAGCTGTGGCAGAGCCGCTGATGAAGTTGATTACTCCATCAGCACTAAAAGAATCAGACATCAAAAGATACAGTTAAACTGTGACACCAGTGGTTGAGGTTAAAGTACCCATACCACACTGAAAAAATACTCTGTTAGTAAAAGTAAAAGTCCTGCATTGAAAATGTCATTTAAAATAATCAATGCACCACAGTGGCTGTTATATTATTATATTGCGTCATTAGATTATTATTTGTTATACATTCATGTAAAAGCAGTTTTTTACTCATGTAATAGGTTGAGGTGGAGCTCATTTTTAAATAATTTCGTAAAGCACTGCAAATAATGATTGTTTTCAATATGGACTAAAGTTCTGAGAAACACCTTCACAAAGCCAGTTTTGTCAAACCTCTTAAGAATAAATTCCAACTATTAAAATGATTACAAAGAAAAGCAAAATCCTCTAATCTATGAAGCTGGAAGCATGAAATGTGACATGAATGTGAAAAATGACTTTACTGCATAGTACTTCAGTAAATGTAGGCAGTTACTTTCAACCACTGACTGAGTTACACAAACAGCTCAAGCAGTAAAATAGACCTCCTGTATCCATGTCTTAGTTGCAGCTACAAAAAGTACATTTTAGTAATCACACTCTTAATACAAAATATATCTAATGAACAAATGACACAGATTTTTATGTTTGATCTATTAGATATTTAGGAGTAATACTCACAGCAGCTCCCTGTTGAGGACGCCAACCACTCCAGGGCTCTTCAGGCTGTAGGTGGCAGTGCTGCACTCGCCCTTCTGGAAGGAATGTGGCAGTTTCTGGATCTCATACCATGTACCAAGATACTGCAGACGAAGCACAGGGAACATAAGAGCATGAAATTAAGTTATTGTTGTTTAAGAGCTACAGAATCTTGAGGCATTAAGTGGTTTAAGTTTTTGTTTAGTGCAGCAAACAATCACCCTAAAGGGCCTAATTTGTTAAATTCTGGTATTAAGAAAGAAAGATTAACAACAGAATATACAAAAGTAAGTAGCCTATAGGATTCACCTTGGCAGCATCAAAGTTCTCCTGAACAGCAGGCTTGGGGCATCTGCCTGGCATGATGACCTGAGCATTAGCCGCCAGAAAGGACAGCAGAGTGAGGGAAGTCACCTGGATGGCATTCATCTTTTCTCCACAATCTACAACCTGTAGAGAACAAATATATATTCACAAACAGAGACATCAGTGGAGAAAAGGGGAGAATCACACCTGCTACTTGCTTACCACTTTTACTAGGAAGCAGTAAAGTTCTGGGTTTTGATGGTGTTTTTATAGATCAGTGGCAGTTCTGCAGCCCCTCCTTCCTATTTGCATGTGAGGCTATTTTGAGAAAAATGTGGGGAAACTGGCACCTGTTCACATAGTTACATATTTTGTGTTTAAACGGACCTCTGACAGAAAAGAGGCAAGTGTAAAAGGCAGATTACTATACACAGACTCTGTGTCTGCTGTTCCTTGCCAATATTTTCACGCATAGGCCTAGTGGTCACTACAGTGGACAGCTATTCAAAAGCAGTTTACTTGTAGAGGCCATAGACTGTATATAAAAAGGTATAGGCCAAGGTTCCGATGGTAAAGTTGCACATGCCAATACAGTGGACACCAGTATGCCATGTCATACACTGCCAACCTCTGGTAAGCTGTTGTAAGTGCAACTTAAATTTGTCAAAACCAAGATGGCCAACCGACAATCAGAAACGCATACTAACATGCAAACATTTACTGATATATATAGTGAATATGTTAGCATGCTTAAGTTAGCATTTTGCTCAAAATACTTATAGCGGGTTTTTTTAAATTTCACAAGTTCTATAAGTATCATTAAAGTGCTCAACCCCAGTTTAGTGTTGAAATAGTATTTTATTATTTTTGTTTGTTTGTTTGTTTCCTAGAGAGGGTTTATATTAAATGAAGGGCCTTACTTTCTATTCCCATCAGACTCAGCTTTTTGGTTTAGTGCTAAGTAGCTCCTACTAAACATGTGGACACTGTCATTGTGAGCATCTTAGCTGATGTTATTTAGCATTTGGCTCAGAGTTATGGAAGCCCATTTCTGCCACTGCAATGAAAAAAAAGGTCTGGTTTGAGTCCAAACATGAATGAATCCAGTGATATGGGTGAGACCAACTGCAATGATTTATATTTAATAGACTCAGATGTTGAACCAAACGCCCTGTTAATCAATTCACTTTTATTTTTCATTCTCTTCAAAGCACATAATGTAAAATATTTTGCAGCACAGATTTCCTTTGCTTCACATAAGGTGTTTGATCAGCCTACTTGAGGCTGAGACTGCATAGGGCAGTGTTCTTCTTTTATTGATGCAGATGTTTAAAATGTGCAACTTCAGCAGACTGAAAAGAAGATTACCTGCCTAAAAATACTATACCCCATATATCTCACTTAAATTAGCTTTATTCCCTTTATCAGAAAAATATTTAAACCTAGAATTGTTTTATGATCCTCTGCCTTCAATTAGAGACTGAATTATGTGGTTTTTGCATTTGGCGGTTATGATAATATGTATAAAAGCAGAACATTTTTACCGCATTTGTCTCCATAAAAGACATTCAGTGTTCCTCCTTAATGTAGGCTAATACAACTATAGGATCTAAGGCTTTTCCAGTTACTGTATTTCAGGGATTCTTGATCCTGAAGAATCCTACTACACAGGCTCTCACGGTAATCAATACCTAAACAAGATTCCCACCAAGCGTAGGAGACATAATGCTTCCACCTTTGAGGGATTACAGCTTTGGTACAGTTATCAATCAGTGGGAAAGAATACAGGAAATACAGGTGATCCAAACACCAGATAGTTGCTGTAATTAGAAGATAGATTGTGTACTTGTCTGAACTGACTCAGGGAATTTATAGCCAGGTCTGTTTCTCGAGGTTAAACCTGCTCTGATCCCTTTGCCTCACTGTGACTCTATAATGCTGGGTGCAAACAGAAATCCCTTATAAAAAGCTTACACCTAGGAGACTCTTAAATTAGCGATTTAGATGTCCTAATGCTCTGTCCTCTTAATTCCTAATTCCTTTATTAGTGTTTTTTTTTTCTCTTTTCAGTAGAGCCATCAACCTAGTTGTCTCCGATATGTCCCTCCCTTGTTCATGTATAGTGATTGTACAAGACTTTACATAATATTGTTGTAATAATAGAGCTTGCACAACTACAAACTGCAACTATTAATAACATATTAATATACTACTAACATACTAATATATTGGTTTGTGGCCAATATATCTGTATCAGCATATATGTTGGCCAATACCAAAGAAGAAATTGTACATTACTGAAGTTTATAGTACAGTATAGTCATTGGTTTTGCCCTGTACATTTCTTGGCCACACACAATTCTTTAACATCCAATTTAATGGATCCTTCTAAATGATGTTACTTTAAGTAAAAAAAAAATTTATTATCAGATTTTGTTCAATTCTATAAAAATTTAGTTTTTAGTTTAGATTATTATTATTTTCAGGTCAACCACACATAGTAACAACAAATTGACCATAGAGTTATGAAAGTCAAATTATTATATCATAAGTCATAAATAATAACAAAAATTTAAAAATGGTGAAGCTGAAGCCTGAGTTTATTATGCCTACTCTTAAGACTTAACACTTTTTTATTACCCTTGCTCTACCCAAAGTAGCAGTGAAACAAAACAAAATAATTAAATAAATATAATTTAAAAAACAGAATACAACAGAAACAGATAAATAAAAAAAAAACACTGATCATAATTGTCATTTCTCAGTGATTTCAAATAAACTGTTTCTTACACATATTATTACATTATTTTAGTTCATCATTTTCCATAATCCCATAATTTATACCCTTTAACTCTAACAAATCTTTTCACATTTGTCCTTACCCTCTTTTTTTTCAAACATATAATGTCCGCTAAGTGGATTCCTGCCATCCTTCATTGCAAACAACCCTTCGAAGCAGTCAAGTGTTCTGCATTTTGCTCTACACATTATTTGGAGAGTTTTGAAGTCTTTTTAAGTCAAATAAATTCATATATAATGAGTTGGTTGGGTAATTGTAGTCAGCGTTGCTGACAATTCTTATGGCACTTTTTTTTCAGTATATAAATAGAATCTGTGCAGGTTTTGTAACAGCTAAATGTACATTATTGTCACAAACATGTAGCAAAATTCCTTCTCTGCATTGAACCCATCCCTTAAGGGATGCCCTGGGCAGCCACTGTGTAGCGTCCGGGGACCAACTCCTGATGTGTTTGGTCAGTTGCACTGAATAGAGAACCTAACATGTTTTTTGATGGTGGGGGAAAGAGGAGCACCCAGAAGAAACCAACGCAGACACAGGGAGAATGTGCAAACTCCACACAGAAAGGCCGGGACAACTGGGGCTCGAACCCATGACCTTCTTGTTGTGAGTGCTATCCACTGGGTCTACGGTGCCATAAGTGTTTTCGCCATACTCCCACACAGTGTGTTGTATGGAACTATGAGGGAGCAGTATAGAATAAATACTGGTACCACAATAATGCAATACAATTAAATAAGTTACAATTAACTAATTTCAGGGAGATATAAATGTTTATATGTAATAATATAATAAAAACAAAACAAGATTTCAAAACAGAGCTCATAGTATATTTTTTAAATATGCTCTGTAGTTCTTTCTCTATAAATTAGGACCCCTGTATCTGACTAAATACTGGTCTCGGCTTGTGAAATGTTCAGGAAGATGAATATCGGATGACTTTGGTTGAGTAGGAGTGAATCTGTCAAAAAATTTTGAGGTAGGGTTTAGTTAGTAGTAAGGGTGGTTATAAATTCATAACCATAAATTGCCCATGACTACTACATCAATAAACACATATTGTTAGTTGTAGTAGTATCATTAGTATTATCATTACTTTTTACATTAGAAGAACTCATACAACAGCAAATCCTGATGTGATAAATAAATAAACAATAATAATAAATAAATTAAATTGACAGAAAGGGAACAGGTTTAAGATATTCAGTAACTTTGTACTAGCGTCGCTATTTTCTGAATCAAATAACTTTTCAGTAACGAAGCTCTTTTATTGACCGAGTAGCGCGGTAGCTTCCACACGCGCTACATTTTCCCAAGCATTTCTGAAGGATCAGTAAGTGACGCCACCGCCACACACGGACCTGTACGTGCAGCCGGCAGAAGCGCTTCCGTGTGACGGTGACATCACGTACTGATCCTTGGGCTGATGTTTGCGACTTTGCTGCAGGGAATAAAGACACGCGCGACTGAGTTTACTTTCTATTGTGATAGTTATTGTAACACCTCCTGTAAGAAGGATCAGGGTCCAGCCTGGACACCTCTTCCTCTAGTGAGGAGGAAACTTTGATATGTAGTGACAGAAACTTGTTTCCATGTATGAGATCTCTCTCTCTCTCTCTCTCTCTCTCTCTCTGTCTCTCTCTCTCTCTCTCTCTCTCTCTCTCGCCCATTGCCATGAATGTTTAGGTTGTTTAGGTTGAGCACAAATTCACAAACAATACAAAATATATAAGTAATTCATAATGTGATAATTAAGTTACTTTATACAAACAACAATGGTTCTCCGTTTGTTGCATGAGGAAGTACATTTAGCTGCAATGATATGGCAATAAGTAGGAGAGTTTCTGTGTGTCTGATTTAGCTCGCTCTCACACACACACACTGTTTGGAGCAGTTTTTAGTTCTGTCTTCTATTGCTACTGTGGAATGAAGTTAGTTCAATATAAACTAGGCCTATACTGTGTGTGTGTGTGTGTGTGTGTGTGTGTGTGTGTGTGTGTGTGTGTGTGTGTATAATATTATATTA
Source organism: Micropterus salmoides (assembly GCF_014851395.1). NCBI lineage: Eukaryota > Metazoa > Chordata > Actinopteri > Centrarchiformes > Centrarchidae > Micropterus > Micropterus salmoides. The sequence continues at coordinate 11,166,438 of NW_024040485.1, read as the reverse complement.
TATAAAATATTAAAAAAATAAAAGTAGCTTAGATGTAACTAAGCTACTTTAGCCACGTTGCTGTAGCTTAGCTTACTACATTTCACTGGGGGGTAGCTTCTGTGTAGTGAAGCTTCATTTAATGTAGAGTAGCTAGTAGCTTAGCTCACTACATTACAACACTGTGCAGCTCTGGTGTTCAGATTGGCATCTCTCTACACACACAGCTGTTAAACTATGAATTAGACAACTGCAGCATGGTGCTAGTCATGCCTGCTAAGAACAAGAGTACGAGCACCTGACCAGCCCACCTGGATGACGGAGGAGCAGGGAAACTTCCTCTTCAGCCACAGCAACACATTCTTGTGTTTGTGTATTTCTGCTGCAGCAAGCTGAGGGTAAAGCCTGAGTTTGGTGTAATGGATCCATCCAGCCCCACATCGAAGGCATAGTGGTGGTGTAATGTAATGTACTTTAATGGTATGGTGAGTGATTTCCTGGCTCACATTAGATCCCTCAGTGTCACAGTGTACCAAAGCATCGTTGATGACCAGGTGCGCCTTGTCATGTACACAATTTGTCAGAGGCAGAATAATGACCTGCATAGTGCTCATCGCTGGAGGGTAATCTGGGCAAACATGACAATGACTTCAGTTTCCTCCATAACTCAATTTGGTACCTTTTGTGTGAGGAATTCTACCAAGACCGAAAAGTATTGGCACACCGAGCAACAGGCTGCCTTCAAACAAGAAAATCTACACTGTGGTACCATAAGATAAATGCTAACATGATGATGCAGGTATATTGTTAACCATCTTAGTTTAGTAGGTTAGCATGCCAATTAGCACTAAACACAGTACAGCTGAGCCTGATTGGACATTGTTAGTTCTGCAGCTGTTTGGTGATAAACCAAAGTATTAGACAAATGATATAACTACAGAAGCACATATATACACACTTATTACCTACAGTAAATAAGAAATAATCTCACATTCAGCAGCATGTTAACAGGTCCATAGCTACCATTTAGGATATTGTGGTCATATCTTTGGGGGTTTTACTAACCTGTTGGGAATTTACATCCTTCTCATAAATAAATACATAACAGGATTCCTGCGAGAATGTTATTCCTGGCAGGATGTAGAAGGCTTTCCCTCAGCATTTAGACCTTCATGTTGGGAAATTAAATATAATTGAACTGTGAAATGGATAAATAATTTATGACAAATCCAAATTATCCCCAAAAAATATGAGGATGGAGATGCATTGGGGGTACAGGAGAAATTCTGGCTATGGCTGTTCTTCGTTATGTGTCAGTGGATTCTGGCTGTTATGGAGTCAAAGCAGGTTGTATCTAGTACCACACGGTTGTACCTGATTTCCACTGACTACCAGTTTAAAGGTACACCTAGCTACAATGAATGCAGTCTAATACAACAGTCTTGCAATAAAGTCTACCCTTAAAAAGGTTATAATCAGTAGTGGAATGAGTACTGAGTACATTACTCAGTAATGTACTTAAGTAAAATTTTGACATATATGTACTTTACTTGAGTATTTTCAGTATGTTGAGAATACTCCTCCTCATTTCTGTGGGAAATATTGTACTTTATACTCCACTACATTGATTTGGCACTTAGCCTACTAGTTACTTTTTACATGAAAACATGATACGCCTATATGATGCAGTATTATACTACTAGTTTACCCAGTAGTATACAAAGTATCTAAAATGTCTCCACTGATGAACTGTGACATTAAAATGCTCTTATTCATAAGTGATTCCTGTGACAAGAGCCATTCTGCAAAATGAGCGCTTTTACTTTTATACTTTAGCTAATAATAGTACTCATGTTCTTTTACTTACAGTAAGTAATATTTTGATTTGACTTTTACTTGTAATGGAGTACTTTTAGATCATGGTATTTCTACTTTTATCTAAATAAAGTATCTGAGTACATCTTCCACCAATGGTCATAATGTTCAGTTTTTATTTAAACTGTTTCAGAGAGGTGTTGATACTGTGATCATTTTGGGACATGTAGTTTGTGGTGCACAAAATAATAGAAACATCTCTCTGTATAATGTAACACAATTCACCACAAACTGCAGCCTCCAAAATTATCATAAAATTGGGTCAGCTCATCTCTAAAACTGTATTTGTCCCAGGACTTTTGTATTAGACTGCATCAGTTTTAGCTAGGAGTAAATATGAACTTTATATATGTGTGTATGATAAACAACACAGGATTGCACTGAGCTCTGGTTTAGTGAACTCTCCTTGACCCATATGTTGTCCTGCACACTGAGAAGGTGATAGAAACACCATCATGCCCGTTTATATCATGTCTGCTTTTTAGCAAAAGTACCTCTCAGCCCACAAATTGTGCACAACTTGCTGCTCACCAGGCATAAAGAAAACATAATTCAGAGTAGTGTCCATGCTGTAAGCGGTTGGTGAGTACAAACTGTCAGATTAAGAGGTCTGAGAGGATGATCCAGACAACATTTAGTCGGATTTCTAGCAAATTACCACCAAGCATGTTTTGGTCAACCCTTTGGCACCCTGGGGAGTGCAATACTTCTGACACCTACGCTAGACATATGAAGAAACACAAAAACAAGACTGATCTGTTGGATTTTCAAAGTCTACAGCCAGCATCATGCAGCCTCTCTGCATGTGGCCGCAGAGCAGTTAAGGAGGGGTTGGCCATTTTGCCACTGGAAAAGGAAGCTAAGCATTTAGGTGTCTTAACTATGGTCTAAAGTGCTAACAAGGGATTAGTGAGGTAAACGTTGAAAGAGGTTTAGCACTCCATGCTTAGGACCAGTGCTGCTTCGGTAATTACACATCAGTTGCAAGGTGCGGCAAGCAGTTGGATGGGAGATCATAGTGATGTCAGGACAGGGAGGGCTTACCGCAGGAGATAAGGCCAGCTAATGGAGATGAAATGAATCGGTATTTAAAAGGTCTTTTTTAGTTTAGGCAGTTAGCTGGCAGCAGACTGCGCTCAGACCAGTTGGCTGGTTAGTGGGAGGCCCATTAGTTGGGAGTGAAACAGAAACACAGTACAGAAACGGGTTCTGTAAGCTGTCCAAACGTTTTTCTTTTACATTTTTGACTTTTTGGGACAAAACCCGTTCCAAGCTCTGCTCACTGGTGTGAACTTGAAGGTAAGTCCATTAAAACTTCCTCTTTCAATCGTTCCCACACTTCCTTTTTTCCCTAATGCTTCTCGTTGTGACCAATTGGTTTAGGTTGTACTTGTGTTGTTGTAAATCACATTTATACTGCCATTATTCTTGTAAAAGAGCAAAATCTAGTTTAGTCTAGTTTATATAGAGTACATGGAGAAACAATCTTAAAATACATGCACGTAGCTGAATATTTGCATCGCAGTTATAAAAAAGAATTTCAAAACCTTGGTAAACCTTGTCGTGCATAACGTAACCAGTAAACTGTATAAAAGGCTACTTATCCTTCAGTGAGTGATTCATCTAGAGGCCAATGGGATTAGAAGCACAACCTTGAAATATGTCTAATTAACCTAATAATTAGCCCAGATTCTGTAATGACATGAAAATAATGCTAAAATACATGATGACTTTGCCTTATCAACTGAATTGGTTTGTATACGTTATACTGTATATTTCTATATATTCATTTAAATTTATATTTCACTTTATCCTTATAATCACCATGTTTTTCAACATTTTGTCCTGTGAGTTTATGACACTGCACATAATTCTTAAATGAATAGAACCTGCAGCGCTTCACTTATGACGCTGCTTCATGCAACTGACATAATATACATGGCTTTAGCATGTGTTTGTTGTGTAAGGATTAGGAAGGACTAGACAATACTTCTGTCTTGTCTGATATGACCTCCTCGGGGCTCCATCTAAGTCGTCAGCAATTTTTCCCTTTAATTCATTCTTGTAATGAGATTAACCAGGCAACAGCAAATCCAAGGAGTCCAATCCCCGGATTTGGCAGCTGCGGTGTGGCCTCTGGTCGTTAAGTAAATATGACGAGATTTTTTTGTGCTCACCTGTAATGACAGTTTCACTCACAAAATGCCTGAAGCCACATGGAAACTTCCATGTGAGATTTTGTAGCTGCCCATGAAGTTTGAGTGAGGTCAGGTTTGTACATACGTTAAGTCTCAGAAAGTTAAACAGAACCTGAGGAATGTATTAGCTGTGTGTTTGAGCAGGCCAAGTATTCCTCCAAATTGCACAAGTTGCCACAAGGCTAGCTCCGCTTTGTGCCTCGCATGTGTTAACATTACACTGGAGTCATGGAGCTAAACATCAAATTTACTGAAAAACAACACTAACCCCTGTTCTGAAGGAATTTTTAAAAATCATAAAATTCTCTTTTAATCATCTGGATGAAAAAATATTTGGTCTGCTGCGCGATAAAAAGTTTCCCAAGTTACAATTCTGTTTCCTAATCCAAACAAAGATGGTAGCAGGAAATGACACATCTACTTCCTCAGTTTGCACAACATGAAACATAATTAAAAATGTTATTATCAGTAACATTATCTGCAAACCTCTCGCACTTCAAGGTATATTGTTTTAGCTTGTCTTTTATATGTATGGTACTGTTTATTTCAGTATGTTCTTATTTATTTACTTAGGTTTTATTATTTGTATGTTGTTGTTGTGGCGTCCTGTTCCACTGTGAATAATTATATTGGCAATAAAGTTAACTCATTAGCATATACTGATGTTTCTTTCCAGTGTTTACATATTTTCATACAATATAACAATAATATTGATTTTGCTATTATTTCACAAAAAGAGCAAGCACATATGTCAAGGAAATACAGTCACAACATGGAAACCGGTTTAAAAATGATTTGTCATTGTGCAGCAGACTGGATGTTCTTTCATCCAGATGGTTACAGGAACCTTTGGGGATTCTGGAAACACCTTCAGAAGTGTTTTTCACAATCTAGTGCCAACACAAGTTCCTTTTTTTTCTGCAGCCTTCACTGTTTGTGGTACTGTTTTGTCTGCACTTTTTCTGCAGAGGCTCTGGAATAAAAATTACATTTCTTGGTTTGTATTTTGATTGTATTACATTTGAGATATAATCATTAAGTTATGTGCACTGTTCATCCACTCAAACAGTACAACACGGAGAAAGTCTGATCATCTTGAAATACGTACAGTTGTTTACAGTATCACACATGAAAGTGTAAATCATTAATTCCCATTTGAAAGAATGTGAAGGCGATAATAAATTACACAACACCCTGAGGCTCGGGGCTTAGTGCCCACTTGGGAATTACAGAGACATAAATGGTGAAATACATTTTCCCTCATTTGCTGATGCTGGCTGGTACGACATTGGCAGACAAGTTGAGGTGGAGACAGGGTGCGTGTGTTGGCGCCACATAGCTCCACATAAACCGATTGCATCCCCAGATTTATCCCCAAGGTGTTTTTAGGACATCCAAGGAGCTAATGGAGGCTAATAGGCTTAGCACTTTGGGTGTATTGTCCGGGATGCTTACAGGCCAGGTTTGCTGAGGGTAAAACTCTAAACGTGCGGATTACCTCCAACACATCCCTTTAAAGTGCTGTATAGCCAGGACTTAGCTAATAGGATCCTGGGGGTAGCAGGGGCCTGGAAAGGTGGGGATGGGGGTAGGATGGGCCAGCAGGGCGGTCTGCAGGCAGGTCAGCAGATGTAGCTAGCAGACTGTTGCAGGACTAATAAGGGATTACAGCCCTCAGATTAGATGGGCTTCAGAGGGAACTAGAGTGACTGTGGATAATGCGCAAGGCCTCGGGGCAAATCATATGGCAGGGTGTGTCTGGGGGAGGGGACGGCAGAGAAAATGTGAGTACAGTTTGCACATGTACCACACACTGGAAAACATATCAAATCAATCAAATGCAATTATTACCATATGTTTATAATCTTATGTCATATGGAGAGGTGGATGGTGAACATTAGTGCTGTGAAAATTTGGATTCATCAACCCAGATTTTATTTCACACTGGTCCTGGATTAGTAGAACTGGATTATTGCGCTGTCGTTTACAGTATCATATTTGTAATGGGATTTCAGCAGTGTTGAAGGCTAATTGGAGGTGTGTAAGTCGATTGTGATTTTGTACACAAGCTGCTGGCTCAGCCAAGAACAACCTGGCCATTTTGCGTGTATACGTGTGTGCATGAGTGTACGTGTGTATCCTTGTATTACTATACTTACGAGGACCAAATGTGCCTGCAAGGATTGAAAGATGAGAAAAGTCAATTTTTGCTCGTGTTCACATTTTAAGGGCTTTGTATTAGGTGTTAAATTTAAATTTAGGATTAGGTTTACGTTACGGTGAGGGTTAGGGCTAAGGTTGGTTTAAGATTAATGCTTAATGCTAGGTCGGTGGTAAGAGGTGAGAGTAAGGGTTAAACGTTAGAGAATGAATTTGGTCAGTGTCTGTGTGCATTGATCCCATATTGGCAGCTGTTATATTAACTAACATATAATCTGAAGATTTTTCATTGCCACATCCGCTTAAATAAAAACACCACAAATAAGTAGTGAAAATAAATTCACTAAACTGGCATATTTCATTCTCTGCAACACTAACAAAAACAATCCTTTATGCTGTTAAATAAAGTTTTATTGGAAGAATAAAAAACTTTTTGCCCATGTGTTTTTATGTGGGCAATGATAATGTCTAGTGACAAAATGTGCTTGCTTGTTTGTTGGTATTTAAGTGAGATACTTATTTCAGTGACCATCAACAGCTCTTTAATGTTCAGGCATTTACTGTCCCCTAGTGGCAATAATAAGACATTACAAAATTTATACGTCCATACAAGCACAGTTTTAAATGAATTTAAACTTTAAAGCCCACGACTGTAGTAACCAGTTTGTTAAAGCACATTGTCACATTGTCCTGTTGTAGAAATTTACCCCTTTTTTTCAACTTGAACTTTTACAGCATTCAGGTGGAGTTCAAAGGTCGTGTGTGTATCATGACCCCACGGGAGCAGCTGAGGAAGATGACAGCGATGGGAGAACAGGGGGCTTTTGATGAGAAGCACTGGTACCGTCTGGTCAACGGCATGTCAGCTGGAGGTGAGAAATGAAAACACAGAGGAGACAAAGCACCATAAAATATAAGTCCAAGAAAACTACTAACTTTTTAAAATAAAATATTACCGTCAGCAATGAGTGGAGAATTTAGACAATCACCAGGATGTGTTTAAAGCTCCAATCTGGAGCTCCAAACAGGTGAAACCAACTTACTGACCTTGTCTGCCCCGTGTTGACTTTAGTGGATTTTTACCTGCTGCAGTAAGCTTTCAGTCAGTGCATGTCTCAGGTATTGTGGCTAAACTGGCTTCCCACTGACCTATAGTGCCTTTTCTTCTCTTGCAGAGCTGAGGCAGAGGCAAGAATTGATGATGAGGAACCAGATGGCTATGGCTCCACAGATCCTCGCCCAGGGGCAGCAGAGGTTACAGGGGGTCCCAGCACAGTTCGAACCTCGCTTCATGGAGAGGTCTGTACCTGAATTCACTCTTGAAAATTGAAACAGTAGCTCTCTGGTTAAGGGTACCCCTGAGAATTGTCAGTTACAGGTGCATAAGTGAAGAAGTCATGGCTACTTTATATACCTTAATCATTAAAAAACAGTTCTTATAGATGCAAACAGCTGATTATCTGTTTATAAATGTTTAGCCCCTTGATGCCTAATTGACTGATTTTGCATGCTTTTCTGACGCCAGGGAGCTGGTTCCCAACACAGAGATGGTAGCTTCTGATGCCAGACAGATGCACATGGGACCTCACCTGGGTCCACCTCTACCTCCGCATGCGAATGTCCTGCCTGGGAGAGCTTTCCCTGGAGCAGGTGAGCATGGCCTGATACATATCCATTGCCTGAGAGAATTCCCAGCTTGTCTGTATCTTAAGGAATGTGAATGCGTGTTATCTCTCGTTTTCTTTTTTTCAGCTGGCTATGGCTTCTTGCACTCAGAGCCCATGGAAACAGTTGCCCGGCGACAGGAGCTCATTCACAAGCAAAATATAGCCAGGTATTGTGTGCAGACCTTCCCCCTACACACAGGTCTGCTGCATCACATGTTGCACTGAATTTATCCAGTCCCCTCTGCTTCAGAAGAGTGTGATAATGTGGTTCCAGCACCACTGTTGGACAAATATGTTGAATATTTGTTTCTAATACTTGTGTGTGCTCCTGTTCAGAATGGAGATGAATGCAATCCTGCATCAGAAGGAGCTGGAGAATGCCCACCAGAAAGGACTTATGGGAATTGATAACCCCATGTCGTACCCTTCCAACCCCATGGCTTTCAGAGGTCGTCAACGCATGCCAGACGGCCATGATGTCTTTGTCCACCGTCCCACCCTGGATGAACTGCACTCCAACAGCATACTCATGTCAGCCAGCCCTTACCCACCAATCAGCGCGCTGCACAGGGAGAGGGGACGCAGGGCCGGCAGGAGACCCACTGTTCACAAGAGTGCAGAGAGTCATGTGGCCAGCCTGAAGGGCCAAACTGAAGATAAAAGTGTAGAGCAGAGCCCAGGAGCCACATCAGGGGAGGAGAAAGAGGCGGAGGCAAAGGGGGACATGGGAGACGAGTGTGCCACCAGCAAGACGCATCATCAAGCGAAAATAGACTCTGAGCTCGCCACAGGAAGCAGGAAGAACTACAAAGAGGGGGAGCCAGGCCTGCGCAAAGCCTGTGTGAACAGTCAAGATGGGTGTTCAGATGCGGCCAACAGCAGCACAAATGATAAAGACATATCCAGCCAATGTTCAGCTTTCCAGGAGAAGTTCATGTATCCCCCTGGTGGAGCACTCCCTGGCATACCTTACATGTTCCCAGTCCCTGAAAATGGTTTCCTTCCACCTGGTGGGTTTTAGGGGAAATGTTTTAAAGATAGATTACAATAGATTCTTTCAGCGAATAAATTAAATGTGTATGTTGCAACACAAACAATCGGTGCATGTTTTTTTGTTTTCCAGGTCCACCCAACCTCTTTCTAAATGGCGATGAGGTGTCCGAAGACGTAAGGAAGTGGACAATGAATGATGTTTACAACTTTATCAACAGCATACCCACATGTTCAGAATATGCTCAGGTTGGTTCCTACAGTTTTCTGTAACTTTCCTCGCCTTTATTCTTTCTGTTGCGTCTCTGTCTAAAGTTTGTGTTATTTCACTTTACAGACGTTCAAGGACCACATGATTGATGGGGAGACACTGCCCCTCCTGTCAGAGGAGCATCTACTCGACACACTGGGGCTCAAGCTGGGACCAGCTCTTAAGATACGCTCACAGGTAAGCAACAGATTCTGACTGGGACCTTAGAATTCACCATCAGGCCATAAAAGAAAGAAAAGACAAGGCTGGACCCTTATGAAGATAGGATGAGTGCTACTTTAAAATATATTTCAGGACTGCCTGTGCATCGCTACATTACAACTCTTCCATCAATGCAACTTTTGCACCTACGTTTTTCTTACTGGCATGTGGCCTACAGAAAACATTACTCTCATTACATTGTATTGCACATTATCTGCAGCACTTAATTTTCTCTACAGGTACTTTATTCCTTTAGAGAATGACATTCACATTTACAAGCAGAAGTAAAGTCAGTTTCTTTATTCCTCCAGGTGTCCAGGCGCCTAGGCAACATGATGTACATGATGAACCTGCCACTCTCCACCACCGCCCTGCAGGCCACTTCCGAGAAGCCCGGGGACCGCTCACCAGAGATCGGCTCCCCTGCTAACTGCAACAGTGAGGAGATGATGGCGAGTCCAAGAGAAGCTGATGTTCTCAAATCAACAGAGCACCTCCACGAGACAGAAAACAACTCCCCACCATCCGCCAGCAGTGAGGCGGTCTGATCGGCACCGATAATGTGGACAGATGCAAACCTAACCAGTGTGCACCTACATTTGTTTACACAATGACCAACTGGATTAAATATACTTTTTTCTTGTACTATTTGCTACCTGGATGTTTAATGCACAGTTTCACACTAGGCCCAGGTGTCTGCTAAATATTTCTATTTTACATACATATGCGCATATATTTTTACAGCAACTGTGAAGTGAAACTGATGTGGATTTTGAGTTCTGAGACGATAAGAAGGTCCAATATACTTGTTCTTCTCTTCTTTTTCATTACAGGCCTGATTGTAGCTTTAAATTTAATTAGGGCCTACTTATTTTTTTAAGCTGCTAAGTGTCATTTATAGGCCAGCATAAGGACGATAGAAATCACATGGGAATGGTCTTGTAATGGAATAATGAAATATATGTTTGGGGGATTGGATGTTTGATACCTTTTTGCATTGATTGGATTGTAAATAAAGTGTTTTTCTACACAGGAACCTGCAGTGATGGCTTAATGTGTTGGTAGAGAATAAACACTGTAAGTAAAGATCAAGTATCACATATTTTAAGAAAATAACATGCAAAGTCCTGAAAACAAATTAGCAAAACCTATTAGTCCTACCCGTAGCTACCCCTTTTTAAGTGTTTACAGGATTAGCTTCTTTAAATGCATAATCCTGTTTTCAAGGGGTCCTGAAAAGTCATTACATTTCATTGATTATTGAACGGTACGTACAAAAGAACATACACAAAAAAACAAAAGTAACAAACTAAATGTTATGACACTTATTCACTTGCTTTTTCAAATAAGAAAAAAGCCTAGTTTTCAGTTTATGGACTTAGTATGGGATTTATACAATTCAAGCCTTAAAATAATGTTTTTAAACTTGTTTTTGTGGAGACTAAAGGAAGAGAGAAGGAAATCCGATAAAGGTGGTGTACTAAACCTAGTGGAAGAAGTACTCAGGTCTTAACAATAGCCGACCACAGGGTAGAAATACTCTATTACAAGTAGGCTGATTGTCTGCATTCAAAAACTTTACTTAACCCTCTATGGCATGGTGTTGCCCTTAGGCAAACCACTATTTTGGCCCCTACACCCCCTCCTTTCATTTTTTTAAAGTAAAATATCACATTACAAGTCTGATGATAAGTCTGTGACCAATGACATTTTAGATTGGCGTGGGTTTGACCTTTCGTTGGGGGGTGGAACAGTCCTTTTGGGGACCATTGCCGGCTTTGACATGCTGCTAGAAGAAGGCAAGATAAATTTCACTTTTTAACATGTTTAAATTTAAATAACTTTATATGAATAATATCTGTGATGTGCATGAATATGTGAAGAGGCATATTTGATTGAGTAAAGACACCTTTTGTCTTTATTTATATAGTAAAATGGTATTTTTTCATGTTTTGCCTCAGGGCAACATTGTGCAGTTAGACCACTTTTGTTTGAACAATAACATTCTTATGGATGAATATGTGCAGGGACGCATAGTTATCACCATAATCATTTTTCTGCTTTACTATCTACTATTACTCACAGGAAATAGATGCACAAACATCAGTGGGTGCTTCACATCCACAACTTTTTCCTGAGGTTCCATACAGAATAATAGAGATTGTGCTTTGTAAAAAAGACAAACACAAACGATTCAATCGGTAGCCCACAGGAACACACATTCAGAAACACAACCACACACTGCAGCTAATTTCTAACTCACTGATTGATGAACTGAGGCAAGCGCTTCCTTCGTCTGATGCTTAGTACTTTTTGTTGGGTTTCGGTAAATAACATCACAGAGTGCGGTCTAGACCTGCTCTTTTATGAAAGGCACTATGAGAACTGTTGTTGTGATTTGGCGTATAAATAAAATGGAATTGATTTGAAACCATTTGTGGTTAATGATTGTTGAAATAAAACTTGATGAAATTGTTGTTAAAATAAAACTTGATGATATTTTTGATGTTGTGATGATGTAATTGTAGTGGAGTAGAACCTTTAAAGTAGCAGGACAAGGGAATGTTCAAGTAAAGTACAAGTACTGTAAATACAATGTAATGGTAAAAGATGGGACTTTGGGAATATATGTGTGTGTGTGTGTGTGTGTGTGTGTGTGTGTGTGTAAGTAAAAGTGATGATTGACACGAGCTCCACAAAAATCCTTGAGACGAGATCGTTTGTTGATTCCATGAATGAAATGACCATTTCTCTCAACCGTTACTCGGTTAGTCTCGCGATGTTACACAATCTATGCGCGTGCGCAGCCTAGCGCAGACGCGCACGTCGGAGGAGCTGAGTTGGAGGATCATGGCGGAGCGCAGGAGGCACAAGAAACGGATCCAGGTAACATCCCATAATTCATGATTACTGCCCGTGCAAGGTGTAGGACAATAAATAAAAAACGTGCGCTGATACACGACCTGTCGCGGGATGTTTGTTACCGGCAGGATCCTCGTGGGGAGCCGTTAATAGGCGGCAGATGAAGCCAGCTGTCGGCTAACAGTAGCTAGCATTAGCTGGCTAGCGAAAACAAATGTTAGTGTTTGTATTTTGATGAGACGTTTCCGAGCTAATTATCCTTTCCGCCAGGAGCACTCACACGCTGGTCTACACATCAAAAGCGTGTTGTAATTGCTAACGTTACTCAACGAGATGTCTCCTCAGTCCGCCGTTTTTATTCCTATTGGACTGGCTGTATAACGTTAAACGTTGTCTGGCTAAGCTGCGTCACCTCAAACCCGACGTGTTTACATAACGTGAGGTAATCTGCGGGAATTTTAATTAATGAGTCAACACAGTGCATCATAATGTAACATACTGTGAAGGCAGTGTGGCTCCACGGGCGCTTTGAAGTCTGGAGCATTGATTTAAGCAACAGTTTGTAGAGCGTCTACAGGTTCAGTCAACTTGCACATAACTCCAATTCATGTAAAATAACAAACAACAGCAATTAGAATTTTGGATCCCAAACTTTCCCCAAAACAATACACATTTCTCATCTGTAAGTACCACTGTAGCCAGACACCGATGGTCAAAATAAGTCACCTAGAAAGAACCTATGAAGAACCCAGTGACATGAGCTGTGTACCAGTTTCATACTCTAAACTGATTCTGATCAGGTTTTGAGTTTGCTGTGTAATGAAGCTTAAAGGGGAAAAAATATAGAATACTCAAAAGTGTCTGTATTCTTAGTTTGTAGTGATTTTGATGTTCACTGGTGTCCCTCAATGTAGTCCACAAAGGAACTGGCAGGGCAACTAAAACATTTAGCCTTTTTTGTTATGTGTAGTTGGCTGTGTAAAGTTCCCTGTTAGTATAAAACATTTAAGTATGTTGATTGTATACCGCTTGCAAAACATACCATAGAGATTATTATAGTACTTGCAGTATACAGTTAGTATGTTGTGTGGATTTGGGACAGCAATTGTACAAAGCAGTGGGATAAGCTTAAATAAGCTACACTGAACTGTTTTCACAACATGTGTTGTAATTGTATATTTATGAAAATGTTGAATCTGCCTAGGATGGGACCACTGGTCATTTTGGAGTGGCACAGAAATGACCCATATTTCTACATTACTTAGAATTCAGGCAACGGTGGAATAATTTTCAGTGCATCCAACATTTTTTTTATTATTCCTGCAGATAAACTAACAAAGAAGCTTAGCTATAGGTGCAAAGTACAAGTGCCCCAAGCTACAGAGTATTACTGCCATTCAGCTTAGTTTATGGCACTCGGAAGCACTATGAGCTCATTCCCTACCACCGTAACATCAGGGATACAGAGACACAGACAGCTATGCTATGCTTGGTCATTTGGAGAAGCTTAGAGTTTAACAGTGTTTCCCACAGAGTGACAGTGTAACTATGGAGGGGAGGGGCGGTGGTATATCTATTTCACCATATAATTCTACCTAATTCTCCTCCTTATTTTAGTGTTTACTCACAAACAACCGTAATCTGCTCACCTTGACTTTCCCTTCAGTTACTGCACACACACACCAGCGTGCCCTGCCCAGCAGGGATCAATTCGAAATCCTTTTGAATGCACTTTATGTTCGAAAATTGACATGGGTTTGACGTAGAGGTTGACACGGGAGGGGATTTTCACTTCCAACCCATCCTGTCATCACGATAAAACATAGTGTTTATTCATATTAGAACTGCATATTTATATATAAAAACTGAGCAGTGATTCCCATCTCGCATGCTGCCGTTGACTTAAGATGAACATGGAAATTGACCCCCCATCCCGTAGGAATCCCACAGGAAGACTATTCATTGTACACTTGGTTGCCTGTTACTTACACATGCAACAGGCCTGGAACAAGTCAATCTTACCTCCATTAAGGTTATGATGTTTAGTTTTTTTGTGTTTTAAAATATTTTATCCACTCTATTTAAGTCAGTGAGGGTAGACAAAATATTAGAAACACCTCTCAGTGTAAGTCAGTATAGTTCACCAACACCACAAACTACAGCTAAATTTGCTTAACTTCATGACACGGAGGAAGGATTCGTTGCAGGGCTGTTGCATTCGACTGCGTTAGTTTGAGGTAGGTGTTTCTAATAATCCACCCAGCTAAGTGTAGGTCTGTGCATTTTTGAGTTCAGTTGCATAACAACACACTGCTATCTTCATTATGAGTGGACCACAACAAAGATCACCACTATTACACAACTCTTATCTCCTTTTTTGACATTATTTCTCTTGATTGCCATTTTCCATTGTGTTTTCCATCATTCAAGGGTTGAAATGGGTTTAACATCTAGTCAAAACTGTTGAATATACGTTTTAAAGGGCCTGTACTTTGGTCTTTGTGTGTGGAGGACTAGCGGCCAGTCCTCATACTATGGCTGTGACCAGGACCTGAGAGCTGCTTGCTTTGTGGGCGCATGGTTGAAACACAGCAGCTAATCTTCATGTGATCAAGCCAGGTAGATCATATAGACGGTGACAGGGGGCTTTCCGTGTTGGGGTCTCATGTAACTGAGCTGTGTGACGGATACCTGCTTCTTTAAACAAAGGCTTGTTTGATGGCCTCGTCTTCCTCATGTTGCTCGCCAGAGCCAGCTGGACTGACTAGAGCAGCGCGAGATCTCACTGTCCTCGTTCCTTCAGTGTTGGCATGTGGTTCACTGCTGCCGGCATATGTTGTGAAAAGGGAGGAAGAGTAAGGGAACGATTTGGCCACTCTTGTTATTGCTTCAGATGAACATCTACAGTTTATTTAACTGGTTTTGCAAAGCAGACAGAAAGTGTTATTGTCTTCGCAGGCTTTTATCAGTCACGTGTCTTTATTTGAAGTTTTGTTTACCTCTGAGGTATGATCACAAAAATGAATCCTAGGAGATTATTTGTGCAAAATAGATTGTTTATGTGTTAAACAAAGAGTAACTTCACAGCCACAGATCCCAGCACCCCTGCAGATACAGCTATTATGGTCATTTTGTGATGGGGGGGCAGCAGAATATCCATCCATCGTCAACCCATCAATAAGCAGGACTGTGTTATGGTATCATTAGGATCGTTGAATCAATACGATGAAGTACCTTTTATTTAACATTTAGCCTAAAGCAGTGGATTAGGGATAAAATACAGTGCCTAAGATTTAAATCACTCACCACACCTGTTTTGCCATTAAAAGGGCTGACCTCAACAAAAGACCATGCAGTGCAGAAGCCCTGATACAAATACTATTTTTGTGAAGCTCGTAATGTTAATTTTTGTTGAGTGAGAGTCAGAAAGATGCTGATTTAACTTGATAATCATTTTTGAATATGGCCATAGCTTGTGATGTGCCAAACTATCAGGTTGGCTATACCTGACGGTATAATACAATGTGCAGTACAACAATGTATGTACCTGTATTTTCTGTATGTCTTCGTATTTTGTTTTGCAACAGGTGTTCCTATATTACAATAAATTGTAAATTATCCGGCCCTAGATGTAGCTCTAAGATGGTCTATTGGCTGTCTGCCAGTATTTCAGTGCCATATTTTACCAGCTGGGAGGACTGGCAGTGATGATGGTTTTTTTCCAGTGTTTATATTCATCTGTGTGTTTGTCTGTGCCCTGCAGGAGGTGAGCGAGCCCACCAAGGAGGAGAAGGCGGTGGCCAAGTACCTACGATTCAACTGCCCCACCAAGTCCACGAACATGATGGGCCACCGAGTCGACTACTTTATTGGTTAGTGCTCAACTGTGGGATGTGAGGCAACAGACAAAACACAACGCCTAGGCAGCGGGTGGAGTAGACGACCATCGATCCCTGCCCCCTTGTTTTGTTTTCGCACACACAGACAGTTGTGTTCATTTGATTGATTTACCCTAACCCTTTTGCTGCAGTAAATAAAAAAAATTGTTATGTTGTTGTTTTTCACATTAGTATTTTTTGGGCAAGATCTGTACCACCTTGCTGAAGAGTTGTCAGATTCTTAAACAAATGTTTCCGCTGCAGTCCAATTTGCAGACCTGCCGTCCCACACAGTATATTTGTCTTGTTCTGTGGCATGCCAGAAACCACATGTCAGTTTTGGGAAATGCTGTTTACTCAGTAGTTGTGAGAAGAGTAAGGTATGACTGAGTAGACATTGCTAAAGCAGCTATGATCAATATTTTTACAGTTATATTAAATGATAATGTGAAAGAGGTCACTATTACTGATGAATCTAAAAAAATTATCACCTAAATGTAGAGGGTGTGACAAGATCTCGTGCCATGTTATATCGCGAGATGAAAACATGACGAGATGTCTCGTCAGGTTAAAAACCGTGTTGATGTAGATAGATAAAAGATGTAGATTAACAAAAGCAAGACAACTGATCAAATGCCATAATAAAGTGGATAGCGACACACTGCATGCTGATTAGTGTTGAGGAAGATGTCTATATATATATATATATATATATATATATATATATATATATATATATATATGCCTTCATCTAGTTTTGCGGCTCTGCCATGCAAATTCCCTCCTCTTGATGTCCTATTTAGTAAAAAGACATAGATTCTGGAAACTCTCAAACAGCAAGGATCAGTCCCTCTTCCAAGACAATTCAACTTCGGTGGTGGGCATGTGCGTGAAACGACCACTTCACCTCGCTCTAACAGGGACACTTGCTACTGAACATAAATTGTTTCTGCTGCTCCCTGATAAAAGAAAAAAGTTTCTTCTGACCAGGTATCAGCAGGAACATTTTTCTTTTGTCAGGAAAAAAACCCCCAAGAAAATAGATTCATGTATGTTAACCTGTTGCTCAGAAGGTGCCTGTTATGATGATATGATCGTGGCTCTGGACTCTGATGGTAACTTATTTTAACAAGCTGGATAAAAGGTAGTGCCCTGAAGTGGCAAATAGCTTTGGTTTAATATTTGATTTGATCACATTAAAGTTTAAGTTGAGATTTACAAGAATTTCAATTTTGCACATAACTATGCGATTAATTGCGATAAAAATTTTTAATCGTTGCCCAGCATTAGTTCTGTTATATTTTTAGATTTTGAATTGTCACTTGACACCTGAATTTAGTGTTTCCCTTTACATAAATAAAGACATTTCCACCATATTTTTTTTGGTGCAGGAGGATTTACCAGAATGAAGGAAATTAACTGTTGAACGCTCAAAATGTTCCTATAATTCAGCATGGAAGATTTCCTAAAAATAGTGTTAAAACCTCGTCTCGTCTTGATCTCGCAAACCCAATCTCGTGTCTTGTCTTGCCTCGTCTCGTGAGCTAAGTGTCTTGTCACACCCCCTACATAACTCTGCAGCGCGCCTCGGCTTTACATCGAGTTTCAGCTCATTGTTTAGCTATCCGGCCCACAACTTTACTGTTACGGTTCACTCTCACTGGTTTCATAGCATTTACATTAACTCATTTAGCTGATGCTTTTATCCAAAGTGATAAATTTTGAAAATTGCTATACATGTCAGAGGTCGTCGCCTCTTTTCAGCCACAGCGGGCTTTAAAAAGCCAATGTACACTAACTGCTCAGCGCCGAACAGCAGACAGACACAGTTAGTGACTAGCTGGTGAACATAGTGGAGCATTTATCAGCTAGTGCCAGATATTTCTCTCAAGAGTTGGTGACCAAAAGAGAGTGAGTATTAAATGAGTAAGGTGTTTACAAACATGACTCCAAACTGGTTCCATAACTGCTGTTTGCTAACAAGTTCAGCATATCATCTTAAAAGGTGGTGATGTGTCAATTCTGAGTTCACAACCTAGGTGGCCAAAATGATCATTTATTGCAAGTCAAAAATACTGCCATCTGTTCTGTTTTGAATTCAGTTTATAGACCAAGGCCGTTTTCAGCTTCTGCTCATCTGATACAATCTGTAAAGACACTGTTTAGCAGGATACTCACTGCATTACTACTCTGTGGGGTTTTTTTGTGTGTTTTTTACATCTTTGTGACACTAAATTTAGCCTCCAAGGCTGTGGACTGTCTGCTGGACTCCAAGTGGGCCAAGGCTAAGAAGGGAGAGGAGGCGTTGTTCACCACCAGGGAGTCTGTAGTGGATTACTGCAACAGGTCAGCTGAGTAACACGCTCTGCTACACTTCTGATATTGTAGATGAACCATTTGCAGGATTTGATTCCAAAACAAGGCATCTAAGCATTTGATACATAGGCTCGTAATATGGTCACGGGTATGTGGGGGCTGGAACTGATTAGTTTGGTTTATAAAATGACAGAAAATGATGAATGAACTGTCCAAATTTTACATCAAATTGCTACATATTCAGTTTACATTCGTAGATGAAGAAAACCAGCAAATATTTACATTTGACAAGCGGGGACCAATGCATTTTTGGTATTTTTTGCTTCAGCAATTCGTCAATTCTCAAAAAAATATTTGTACTTTGGGATAAAAACCTTCACCTCTGAGTCTGTGCACATTTACTGAGATCCCTTTTAAACACTATTGATATAAACTTAATCATTTTCATTCTCCTCCATCCTTTGTAGACTCTTAAAGAAGCAGTTCTTCCACCGAGCTCTCAAAGTGATGAAGAAAAAACCTGAAAAAGACACCAAGAAGGAGAAAGAGAAGGAGAAGGAAAAAGAGAAGGAGAAGTCCAAGGCTGACAGCAGCAAAGAGGAGGAGAAAAAAGGGAAGAAGGAGAAAGAGAAGAAGAAAGAGTCCGAGGTGGCTGAAACCAAGAAAGAGAAGAGCGTACGTGACACAACACTGTTTCCCTCCTCAGATTATACCTGTCAGTGTCATGACTGTTTTGTGCCTCTCCTGTAAAAGGTGTTAACGATACATCTCCCATTAGAAATACCATGAATACTGGGGTACAAATCTACCAAATTCATTGGCTTGAAACCGTTTAACTGTCAAACATCAGCATGTTTCAATGGGTAAAAAAAAAGTCAGAGTCACCAGTGCTGCACATTTCACACACTGATTGCAGCTCTGTGTGTTTGTTTATTTGATCGGTCAGCGTTGCCTTGATGCTACTGATCTGGTCGACCTCCTACCCTGACAGTAAATGGGTGGATATTGACTTTGCTGCACAGGTTTAAAGTGCAACGACTGACAGGTCTTTAGTCATGGATAGAAGGAGCACAATGTGTTCACGGTGTCTGGTCTGCGTCAGTGAAACGAGTTAATAGTGTGGCCAGCTGGTATAACAAACTGCGTGCATTTGTTTTAGAAGCAAGTGAAAGAAAGATGCAACACATTTTTTAGTACTACGTTTTTTTTTAAACACAGCTGTTTGCAGGATGCACAGAGATGAGGTAATGCATCTGTTTGTGGATCCTTAAGATTAATAACTTTAATATATACTGATGGTAACAAAGTAAACTGTTCCAGCACTGTTCATACACCTAGGTTAAGTAAACCTACTACTAACAGATTTTGTTGAGAAAGGTAAAGTTATCAACATTCGTTAGTAATGTTATGTCTTAAAAATGTTACATTATAAGCCAGTTGTATTATGTCCACTGTGACCTATATCTCCAAGGACTGTACACAGCCAAATAAAATAGACACATACCTCTCAAGGAGGAAGAGAGCCAATTCTCTCCATTTGTTGAAGGCCAAACCAAGGTTGGCTTGGTTGGTTTTTCGCCCTTTTTCCCTCTTTGCTCATCCTGCCCCAGTATCAGCCAGAACCACAAAATAGAACATCAAAACATTTCTTTAAAGGAAAATGTCCTCCTGCTTCCTTTTAACTGTGACACCTCACCTAGGAAAATGTAAACATATGCTCTTCTTTCTTGCGTGCTGTAAATCGTTTTGTCTGAGGGGAATCTGCACCAGGCATTTAAAACAAGTATAGAAATTCTTCTGCCATTCTTCTTGCTGGTGGTCTCACATGCTTTTGCATGTAGGTCATACAGAGGTATAAAATTGAGATTGTTTCATAACCAGTTAAAAACTGGTGTAGTGTGGTTGCTTTAATGTAAAACCTCACAGGAAGCTCCAGTCCAGGGTCTGCCTCTCTAACCAACACGTAGGTCACACTGTCACTCCAGAAAATGTGACTTGTAAGTAAAACACAGATTTCATATGTAAAATATGTTTGTTTTGATCAGGATGACAGTCCTGGAAGCCCCAAGAAAAAGAAAGAAGTGAAGAAGAAGTTCAAACTGGAGCCTCATGAGGACCAGCTATTTCTAGATGGAAATGAGGTGAGTGTGCTTGGAGAACAAGCATACAGAGGAGAAGCGTTTGTGATCCTACATGACATAAAAACCCTCTTTTTCTTTAGGTATATGTGTGGATTTACGACCCTGTTCATTTCAAAACATTTGCCATGGGACTGATACTCGGTGAGTGGGTGTAAATCATAAAACAACTGAATGGAGGGTTATCAGTTACTGGCTGATTTACTTTTTTGTACTCACACTCTGTGTGTGTGTGTTTTCTGTCTTTCAGTCATTGCAGTAATAGCAGCCACGCTGTTCCCACTGTGGCCAGCGGAAATGCGTGTAGGAGTTTACTATCTAAGTGTTGCCGCAGGCTGCTTTGTGGCCAGTATATTGCTTCTTGCTGTTGGTAAGTACATGTACTTAATAAAGAAATACCTCACTGGGACCTCTGAAAATATTTCCTACAAGACATCTACTACTTAGGGCTGTCATGGTGAAGTAATTAAAAAAAAACGTAGTTAGACTTCAATGTAAATGAATATCGTATTTTCACAAAAGGAATAAAGGTTACACAAATCTGAAACGTTTTTTTTAAAGAAACCTTAGCATGTGTGGAACAATCAAGTCCAGATTTGAGAACTCTAGGTACAGTGGTTTTGAATCTGGACCTGGTCCGATGTGTTCTACATGGAAAAAAGCAGATAAATCGTGCTTAAAAGTATTTTCAAAAATTGAATAAAAGTTTCACAAATCTGACACTATATTTGATTGAAACTTTAGCCTCTGTGGAATAATCTAGTCCAGATTTGAGAGCTCTAGGTATAGTGGTTTTGGATCTAGACCTGGTCTAATGTGGTCTACATGCAAAAAAAAAGCAGATAAATCGGGGTTTTTTTTTTTCATTTTCACAAATAAAGATTTTTAAAATCTAAAAGTGTTTCAGTCAACGTTAAGGCTTTGCCTAAAATGCCTAACAGCTTTCACAGCAGTGAGAGGTGGAAAAAAACAGAGAATGAGTCACTCAGCAATTTAACTGGCCATAAGATCTCATTAGTAAACATACCGTTTAATTAACACCTCTCTGACAATGTCACTCAGAACATGGACATTGTTATCTTGTAAAGGTAGATTTTTTAAAGGTAGACAATAAAAAAACATGTGTATAAAATATGGTAAAATGAAGCATATTACTATAAAATACATAAAACCTGCACTCCCATAGGCAACATAAAAGTACAATGTGTACTATTACAGCATAGCATGGATAAGAATGATACATTCATACCTGTAGACCTGTGTACCTTCATTTACTTTTATTAATTGCAATAAAATGTTGCAGAATTATTTGCTCTATTTGTATAACACCTTTAAAATTGATCCCACTGGTTGGTCTCTCTTTCTCCTCAGCCCGCTGCATCCTCTTCCTGATCATCTGGGTGGTGACCGGCGGGCGACACCACTTCTGGTTCCTCCCCAACCTGACGGCAGACGTGGGTTTTATCGACTCGTTCAGGCCGCTCTACACTCACGAGTACAAAGGGCCACGAGCCAGCAACAAGAAGGGCTCGGACAAGACGGACGACAGGGACAACGGCGCCTCCACCAAGGCTCAGAAGTCAGACAGCGACGAGAAGTCGGACAGCGAGAAGAAGGACGGCGACGACGAGGAGGAGGAGGAGGAAGAGGAAGAGAGCAAAGAGGCGGGGCCAGAGGAGAGTAAAGAAGCGGAGGGGGAGGGAACGGATCACCACTCAGACACAGACAGCGACCGGCGGGAGGACGAAGGCTCGCAGCACAGCAACGGAAACGACTTTGAGATGATCACCAGGGAGGAGCTGGACCAGCACACAGAGGAGGAAGAGGAGGAGGAGGAGACGCAAGAGAGAAAAGAAGGGGCTGAGAGTGAGACTAAACCCCAGACTGCTGAAACATAAACCTCTTAACAATCCCATCACTCTCTATTTCTCTCTCTCAGCCCTTCCCTCCCTACCTTCCTCCCTCCTGTGATCCCAGGACCTGCTAGTCCGGCCTCTCTGAGCCTGCAGAGGCCGAGGAGAGGCTCCATCTCTCGTTGTTGAGATCTTCCACTAAAACAGTACCAATAGGACCAGTACCTGGATAGACATAACAGTGAAATGTCAACGGCTACGACAATGGGGAAAGCAAAATTTAAGAAAGAAGAAGAAGCCTTAATGGTAGATCTGATTCCTCCCACCCAAATGTTATTTGTGTTCAAATGAAAACTGCCACCCACATGTTTGCCTAAAGAAGGTGTCAAAACAGCCCAGCAGCCCCGATGCAGGGCTTGCTTTTTCTTTCTTTCTTTCTTTCTTTCTTTTTTGGTTTCTCATGTCACCAAGTAGCTTTTTTTGTGTCCTTTCAACTCAGAATGTTTTATTTATGTCCCCCGTGATTGGTTACATTTGTATGTTTTGTATGTGAGGTCAAATCCAAATAGCTGGCCACACTATAGTAGATACAGATGACGGAGAAGAGCTATCATGCTATAAGTGACCAGTAAGAGAAGGCGTGCTGGTGTCTTTGCCCCCCCGCTTCTTTTATTTTTGGTTTCGTTGTTGTCCTTGAACTCCATGTTGTAGGTACAATCACTGATGTTCTGGAGAAAGCCCCTGTTCATTCACCCATGTGAGTCTGATAGCTTTCTCAGGCTGCCCTTGAAGCAAACAGCTTCAAGTGTCTGCTTTGAAACCTGAACTAAGCCAGGTGGACCAAATCCTGTTTCGTTTACTCGAAGGAACCTAAAAAAATCTACCTTGTGGCTGGATGGAGTATTTGGAGATTAGTATGGCTCTTTGAGGTACTTGCCATTTTCAGTAAGAAACAACACATTTCTTTTTTAATGACTAATCATAGTGCAGTCCTCTCCACAGTCTAAAGTACTTCTAGTTCATATTTAATGTGGGACTCATCTTTAAGAATACAAGTGAGCAACTGGGACACCGCTGGGGTACTTGATTTTCTTTTTTTTAAAAGGATTGCAGCATTTGTTGTGCAACAAAAGCTAGAAGACAATAACTGTCTATTTGCAAACAGAACCAGATATACAGTAAAGCTAAACTCTAGTGCCAAACTCAACTAATAATGATGATGTTTATGAGTGCTGATTTAAAACGGGAGAGTCGGGTGTGAGAGCAAGGGGTAGTTTTTGGTCAGTTTGTTCATTTTGTAACTGCGGTGTCAAACTCCTCAAACCTTTCACGTCTTTGGGGAGGGGGAAATAAAGATTTTAAAAAAACACAGCACAAGGTTGTTAGTGTGTAGCTAAATAAACATTTTTGGTCTCAATGAAACCGTTTAAAAAGGTGTTCGCGCCCAAACCAGTCGTGTCTAGCCTCACACACACACACACACGAGCTGTCGTGTGAAAACAGCGGGCGCGCGTCACAAATCCAGCTCCACTGACCAGACTACAGTTTCATTTCCAGTAACT
Organism: Micropterus salmoides; assembly: GCF_014851395.1. Classification (NCBI taxonomy): domain Eukaryota; kingdom Metazoa; phylum Chordata; class Actinopteri; order Centrarchiformes; family Centrarchidae; genus Micropterus; species Micropterus salmoides. The sequence goes on along the minus strand of NW_024040485.1, from coordinate 11,142,488 downwards.
GGCGGCCGATGTGGTCCAAGCTGTTCCTTCACATTACATACTGTCTTAGATGCTCCTTTTAGTCATAGCGAGGATTATATTTAAGTATAAAAAAATAGAAATGTATCATTTATATATGGATTCTATTGATATATCAAATATATATATATACACAAATGTAGTCTAAGAAACTAAAACAGCTTTTCTCCCATTTTCTTTTGTATTAGGAGGTATACAATTTTTTTTTTGTTTGTAATGTTCATTTTTGTTTTTATACGATTCATTAAGAGTGTACTCGTTATTTAAAGGTGACATCTGGGATTAGAAAACAGTGGGAATTTCTTAGATAGCAGCATATTTCTGTATTTTCTTTTTACATTTGCTGCCGTAACACTGAATGTGTGACCGGTTGGCTTGTTGTGGGCCTGCCACGTTGCCTATCTCGACAACGGTGAGTCATTAACCCGGTCTTACAACACCAGTGGCTTGTGCAACACTGACAGCAACCTGTTGGTTCCCACATAATCTGAAAAAGTCTCCCCACAGTGAAACAATATCTGAATATACTCCACACAGCTTTCTGTACAGTCGTCAGTTTGTTTTGCCTGAAAATGAACTCACCTAGTCTGAATTTAGTAGTTTGTTCTCCTGTAATCCCGCTGAGGCTTGTAGCTCTTCGACTCTCACACCACCACGTTGTTGCTCTTGTTTCTTTTCTAATATCTTTGTTCTTGTTTTTTTTTCTTCCCCAAACGGGCAAAGTGCAACTCTCTGTCCTGAGTTGCCAGTCGCTGTACTCAATATTGGCATAACCATTTCACGAAACACTTGTTCGTGACTGTTGCACAGTATCGGTCTCTTGTATATTGTAGTATTATTACTCTCTATGCTGCTGCTTCTCATCGCACATTTCTGGGGGAAATCAAAAAGTGAAACTGTAAAACATTCATGTGGTGGTCAAAAAAAAACGTGTCTTTTGATCACCTAGTTGTCCACAGTTGAATCAGTGTCATTCTGAAGACTCATGCAATATTGGAGAATAATTTAATAAAACTGGATGTCTGGAAATATATCTGTATCTTATCATTGCAATAAAAATATTGAAAGCACAAGTATTGTCGCACTTTAATCTTTTCTTTCGGCATTCTAGTCCTTGGTGGGACATAACGCAGTGTGGATGCTCTGCAATCTTTTTGTTGAGAAAAATAAATGAATACCAGTATGACATTTATTAATAGGTATGAAGAGAGGTTTAAAGACGAATAATCTCAAACTGTACACTGAAGGTTCACAAATACCTGAAACTTGTGTGTGGTTACTATCAACCTATTGCAGGGATGTCAATAATATTAATGCAACTGAAAAGGAGTTGAAGTTCATATTTAATCATTTCTTCTATAAGCTCCCATTAGCAGTATTGAACTCAAAAAAGGATTTGTACGCACGAGTTTCAGAGAAAAGCAGCAAATTCTCACATTTAAGAACCTTAAATGCAAATGATTTTAACACTGTGATTATCAATATTATTTGATTATTTGATATTTATTTAATTGTCAGTTGATCAATTAACAATTACAGATGTTTTTGTTTACTAAAGGCTTCACCTACATCTTTGTTGACCTTTTTGCCTACATGACGAGAGACAGCCCTGTAGGTGCAGATATGGAAACATATCTTGTTTCTCCTCTCAACAGTGAACCTGTTCTGTCCTGCAGGCAGTCTGTCCCTCGACTGTTGGCTTTGAGCTTCAGTGTCTCACCCAAGGACGATTTGACATGCAGATTAGCAGGCTCTACCTCCTGAGCCACAGCCGCTCCTCATCTGCAGTTAGACATCAGGATGTCCAGAAGTGCTGAAATAATTTTAAATGTTTTTTAAAACTCTAGATTAAATAGGAGTCATATAGCAATTAAACTTTGAAAGTGTTTCTGGTTACTCCTGCAGCAAGTCAGTACTTTATTTTAATGTCAAACCAGAAATTGTTTTATTGTAGCTGGAGTTAAAAACTCTTTTGCCTTAAATGGGTTTGCAAAATGGGATGACTCAGTTTGGATTCACACAAAGATCACACAGAAAGTTAGCAAGCGTTTAATTTTTTTAAATTCTACTCCTTTCTACTACAGACTTTTATTTTATTTCACTTCGACAGTTAATTGACCATGAAAACAGCGTGACTGGTGGAAACTCCTCCAACTCGTTCCATTTTGTTTTGTTCTAAAACTTAATTTAACAAGGGCAGAAACGAAACTGAACTCTTTATAGTAACTATCACATGCAACAGTTTTTGGCTGACTCAATAACAGAAATTCAGTTTTAAGTCTTAAAGCACATCTTGAAAATACATAAATATCACATTAATAGGACATAAAATAAATATATTTCCAAATCCTGTATGTACACATTTACAGTCCTTTTCTCAATGTATCAGTGTTTTTCTATCTATAATCCTACTGAGTTTATGTCAGTAACACCTACATCTCACACACAGATCATCACGGTGGTGATAAAAACAGTATTCATTCAGAATATTAATATACTGTAATCATATAAGTGGCTGCAAGAGTTTTTTATTTTACCATTTCTAGGTGAGAAACATGCTCTCTCGCTTTAAATTGTGTAGGAACTGGAATGTAATGAGATGCTACGCGCATGTGTGACTCTTGTATAAAACACTGTATACACAGTATGCTCGTTGTAAGTGCTATTCATAGGACTACGTGACACTAATCTGGCTGTAGACACACGTGCTCTTGCTTTCACAGTGCAGTGTTTCTGTCCTGAAAATGTTTGCAGGGCGACTTCATTCACTCTCAGGTCGACTGGGTGACTTCAATGTAGGCCAGTAAGAGCATCCGCTGATTCAGTTTTCTGTGTCTGACGAGTCCGAGATGTCCGCCAGCCGCTCCTGCCTCTTGCGCACGTTCCAGTGCAAACACTGAGCCAGGCTTTCAAACCAGTCGTACACCAGGTCATGGCAACAGATGGAGGGCACTGGGTAGCAAGACGTAGTGATCTTGATACTGTTGGGAGAAAAGCAAAAAGCCAATTAATCCTAAATTGAGGAAAAAGAAATCTGTATAATGACGCAGCAGCTGATAATGAACTTTACCAGTCTCCATATTGGATCTCCTGTCTCTTCCTGCCATCAAACGACACCCAGGCGGTGTTCCTGGCATCAGGGGACAAGGTGATCTGTTTTGGGGGAGAAGCGTTATAACAGGGCTAAGACTCATGCTAGAGACGGGAGCAAATTAAAGGCAAAACCTGTATAAAAGAGTGGAAAAACATCAAATGCAGATGCTTCCGTGCACCCGGGCTCACTGAATTGTTTGGAGAGTTTGAAAATGGCGTGAATAAAATGCCTACATGGGATTTTTTTTAGACTGATGCTGATTTTGATATTTCATTTTAAAAGCTGATATTCAGATATATTGGTCGTTAGGGTTGGGCCGATAAATGATGCCTTCACATGACACCTGTGGATGATTTCAGACCATCATCTAAGACAATGCTCTCCACCACCATCACCATGAAACCAAATGCTCTAATCTACTTAGTGATGTCTGTGACGGATATATCCTTTTGTTATGTCTGGATATTGTTCTTTCTATCTCCTGCACTCAGGTCTCTCTTACCAAAGAGATCTTGATCTCAATGAGACTACCTGATTAAATAAAACATTGTGCATACAAGTGAGGGGATATCTTGTGGATGAAAGGTGTTGATCCCTCCAACAGATTACCACAGACTTTGCAAGTAGCACTGAAGTTGTTCTGGAGGCTCGTGGTGGAGTGACTCCATACTACGACATTTGATGTTGGTTTTTCCTTTACTTTGTCAACCATCTGTATAAGAGAGAAATGTATGCGGCTCAGCTAAGGTACAGAATGGCACCTTGAACCCTACTGTGCCTCTAAAGAAAAAACACACGGTGCTACGGGCAGTCAAACGTTAACAGGGATTGATGGAAATGTCTTACCACAACTATGACAGAGAAGACAGGGAGGCAAAAGAAACCCCCCTGATAACTAAGAGTGCCTTTTAAGGATTTAAATTAGTTTACAAGTAAACAGTTTATGTGTGGCGTGTATGAAGCTAGTGTTTCCCTGCTATACAGTACAAGAAAGAAAAAAAAACTGAACCACTGTAAATAAACAAAAAATATAAATATATTAATTCGAAGAAAAGAGTGAATGATTGGAGAAATGTAACAAATTCAGATGCCAAACAACTGATATAACTAAAATATTAGACAGTCCTTGGAGAATCTTAGTTACTGAAGCTGTTCTGGCAGCTCCTGATGGCCCAACGGCCTACGAACGCTCACGCTATCTGTTAACAATACGTATACACCACGCTCAGTCCTGCCTCCTCCCCTCCTTTCTTACCATGAGCTCCACCCCAGCAGGGACAACGATAGGCCTGAAGGAGAGTGAGTGTGGGCAGATGGGGGTGACCATGATGGCGGGTACATTAGGGTGGATCATGGAGGCTCCGGCTGCAGCTGCATATGCTGTGCTGCCTGTAGGTGTGGACACAATCACACCTGGAGGACAGAGAGAAGGAGGACATTTCTCACATTTACACTATTAATTTATCTGCCTCAACTGTACTGCTCTCCCTGTCCACGTTATCTGTTGTGAACCTACTGTGAAAAAAAGAAACTGTACTTTGCTTCACTTTGATGAAAAAACAAATCAAGACAAAAGAGTCACATCACTTCATAGGAACACGTGTATGACGGCCCTTACCGTCTCCCTGCACCGAGGTGATGAGTCGCCCATCGAGATACAAGTCCACATTGGACAGGTAGGAGGACGGGCCTCGGTCCACCACCACCTCATTCAACACCTGCGAACCATATGCACAGACAGGATAAAGATAAGAGGGCACTCAGAGAGCACATAAGTCCACCACAGCTGCACAATCTTCCAATTTTAGATTTCAATAGTTTTTCATCTGAATCTGTCTCAAAATAGTGATCAAGTTGACTGTGAAAACCTAAATCTTCCTTGGGAATATATATAAATCAGACTTAGGACCATTTAAATTAATCATCTTACTGCAGTGCCATCTATAGGCCAAATGCTATAAATGTTTTGATGTGTTTATGTGCATCTACATACTGTATGTGCAATATACTGCAAGTTTGTCCTTCACCTATGGCTTGAAGGAGAACCAGAATTTTATTCATATCTGTTAAACCATTTCTGAGACATCCAGCTAACAAACAAACAAGTAAACAACTCAAAACACAACCTGTGTGGCTGAGATGATAAAGGAAGTATAACTGCAGTGCTGTATAATGTGGAAAATCTGTATGTAGCCACTCAATAATATGACATTATTACATTTTGCTCATATCCTCATACGGTGCGGAGCACAATAAGGCCGTCTTCGATATGTAATTCATTTTCACAGACAGAAAATATAAAACGAAATCTAAATCAGCCAGCGATGGGCACAGGGTTACAGTGCATTACAACCCCACATCACACCAGGAAACTACAAGCAGTGAAACATGCTGGTGTGCTGACAAGCCGCATACAAATCATGTTCCACACTTCAGTCAGTCTCACAGCACTGCGGCGCAGAGCAGTGATGTCTGGCAGATGTACTGACGTCAGCTTAGCACAGAGCAAACATCCTGCTGGATTCAGCAGATGTGATGTAATCCGAGGTCAAGATCAAGTTCAGAGACCAGAACAAGTCCATCACTGTCTTCTATTGATGAGACAAAACTTTTTAAATTATTTTTTTTAAACCCAGGGAGAAAGAGGACAGCGTTGCACTGAAAAGTATGACTGCAGTAGTGAGGCATGTTGTTTAGTTACAGAGTGTGTCAGACCGAGAGTGTCAACGCTCATTAAATATCCATTCGCTGTGGATAGCGCTGTTGATGCCACAGTCTCCGTGGCAACTGGCTCTGAAAGAACTTCACAACATCCGAGTCTCTCTCCCATGTATTTGCCCCAGCGGCTTTATTATGACTGCCACCATGGCAACCCGGCCCAATGAGCTGTACACATGTATGAACCCACAAACACACCCAGGATGAAATGGAAACACACACACACACAGAGCCTCCATCGTCTTTACAGCGTCATTTTAGGAGTGTGATCAGGAATTAATAAAGAGGACAAAATGCGCTCACACGAGCCCTTTTCAACCAAATATTTCCAAAGACTATGGGACCAGACAAACTGAACTAGGAACTAAACTGGGAAACTTAAAGTCCTTCTTTAAACATTCCTGTTTGTGTTTCCACTGGATCTGAAGAACCATAAAGATTAGTCCAACTGATAAAAAAACGTATCATTTGAGGCGCAATTTTCACAAACGAGGAAACAACAACTGTTTGTATTTACTGTTGTGTGACGCTTATGTTTGCGTGGATCTAATGAATCAATGAATGCAAAGGAGACAGGAAAGGGTTGAAAAGGACACAGAAAACTCTCTCCAAAGTAGACGATCTTCTGAGTGACTTAAGGTTGTTTCTCTCTCTTCAGTACATCGTTTCCCAACTCAGTATGTTGTTTTGATGAAACTATCAGCCTCAAGATTGGTCACTTTCTTTTTCTCTTCTTAGCTTCTTCCGTCTACGTCCTCTTCAAGTCTTCAACTCTGCCATTAGCTGACGTTATGTCTATAGAGGCTGCTGAGCCCGGTTATGTTACAGGCACGACACCGGCGTCGCTCTCCATCAGCTGTTATTTTATATGTTGCATAATGCATAATGTTGCTTTAACATAATTTGTTTCTCTTATTTGCTCACTTTGTTCTCTCTCTCTCTCTCTCTCACACACACACACACACTCGCTTGTGCTCTTATACACATGGGCGGCTGTGGCTCAGGAGATAGAGCGGGTTGCCTGTTAGTCGAAAGATCGGAGGATCAATCACCGGCTCCTCCAGGCTGCATATTGAAGTGTCCTTGGGCAACATACTGAACCTCGAAAGGCCTCTGGTGGCTGTTCCACCAGTGTATGAATGTTAGTTTCTGTTTGAGCACTTAGGAATGTGAGCGAATGGTGAATGCTATGCAGTGTAAAAGCATGGTCGCAAAGACTAGAAAGGTGCTATATAAATACAGAGCATTTACATTCAATTTAATTTCAGTTAACTTTGCTTAGTGTGCAACAAAAGACAATACTGTCAAAGCATCAAGTAATAAAAAGGAAAAAGGTACAATTCATAAAACCAAGAATATAGCAGAAAACACTTGCTGTGTGTGTGTTTGTGTTTTTGTGAAAGACTGCGGAAATGTGAGCTAATTAATGTGTGTGGTTTGCTGTGTTTTTAGGTAAGGTTCTTATGCTCCTGAAATCCTGCTGTGTCTTTATTTATTTTTAGCTCAAGAAGCACCTGGGTCCTCATAAACAAAGGCAATGACCACTGTGACACTTTAACAAAGAGGTCTCAAGGATGTCTTTGTCCTCACCTGTAGCTGCAGGGTGACCTTGCCGGCCTCGCTGTTTGTGTGTCCATGAGGAAGTAGCCCGTTGTGTTCCTGCTGCGGCTCCCGGCTATACGGCTGCTGGCCTGCTCTCTGAAGCATGTCCTTCACCACCTTCACCTTCAGACGACTGCGCAGAGTGATGGCTGCATTGCCTGAAAACCAGCATACACATACAAACATAAGCACGCACGTGGCGCTCACATACACATTATCTACTTATTGTAGTGGCATGTGTTGAGCTATTTCGACAACTAAAAGAAGGGAACGTTACTTTTCTTTGATCTTTCAGGAGACCAATATTTCATTTAAAGCTCCAATCTACCTTCAAACACTTTGGCCACTTCAGTCTTGTATGACTCAAATTTGAAGGGCGTCAGGAAACCCAGAGAACCGAGGTGAAATGCCATTACCGGGGGGACGCTCCCCTACAGAAAAGAAAAACAGTCCGGGGAGCTTATTATGAGCAATTTATACAGTCTGCTAAATATTCAGGACACATATATACTAGCCTCTTAACACAATGTGCAACTAAATCAGAATCACAGACAAAAAATGCATTCCTTTTTCCACTTTTTTTGAGGATAGGATTTAAAAGTGAGGATAGGATTTAAAAATAAAAAGTAAGTAAAAGCAAGAAAAGAAAGCAAAATAGTAAAGCTTTGGAAAGTAAGGATAAAGTACAATGAAACCACATCGAAAATATATGTTAATCACAGATCTGTAGTTTTGACAGTATTATAGTCCCCATGGTTAGAAAAGACAAGATATAAGAAATAGATTTTTATTTGATTTGATTTAGAAGAATACATCCTTGGACACAGCGTTGCCTTTGAAAGTAGCTGTACATAGCATAAAAACTATTAAACCGTGTGACTTCAGCTTGCCTGTAGTGATCAACTGATAACAGTGTGATTACCTGGAAGAGAGAGGAGGCGTAGAGCAGAGTCCCATCTCCCCCCAGACAGATGATCAGGTCTATGCAGTCAGAGATATCATCATAACCTGCAGGCGAAAAAAACACCGCTACATTCAATATGTTGGTTTCATTTTAACAGCATTGTAGTATGCACATAAGAAACTTCTTGATAACAATGTCCTTTCATCTGTTTACAGCAAGAAAAAGCTGTCATGCTATTTAAATTTAAAATGGACAAATATAGTTATCTAGCAGAACAATGGCAACAACGTAAGAAAACATAAGACCATAGTATTAATGTGATCTAAACTACATTTTTGCTGTAAAACTAGAATTAACAATGGATATAATAATAATGGATAATAATGGATATACTAGTATCTTTCTTCAGTTTACTTTTTTGAAAGCTCACAAAGTGTTATGTATTGCTGCTGTTTAATCTACCAAACAGCAGAACCACCCTAAACACCACAATATTAAAGTACAGCTTACATACGGAGTACTCTGAAGGAGTACCTTTAATTTTCACATTTAACACCTGGAACTTGTGTATACAGAACTTTTATCTTTAGTGGTATATTTTACATCACAGTGTACAAATGTTAGTTCAGTGTTAATACTTGTGTCTTTATCGTGTGACAGGCGGTGGGACATGCTGGAGTCTCACCCTCTCTGAAGGTGCAGAGCTGATTGCGGATGGAGCCGAACGCCTCGTCCTTTGACAGCGTAGCATCATCTGCTACCCTGCGTTCCACGTACACCATCATCTGCTTCTCCTGATGCACAGAGACACGCTTTAGTGACGGCAGCCAACACACACACGCGCGCGCACGGTCGTCTCTCAAGTTGAGCGTATGCCAAGCACGTGCAGTTTAACATGACTGCGTTTGTATGGAATGGGCCCTTGTTGTACAAAGCACAGCTTGTTTTGGAAACATGTGGCCAAAAGGTGTCATAAGTGCATGAGACAAGACTGCAACTTTCACCTACATGTCTGGTTCATTTCCTGGATTCTTTTTGTTAAGACTTGTCGATCTTCAGTACCACAAATGCTTCAGTGTACACACAAACAAAACTGTAACTGAAAGCAATGAAATGGAGAATCTGATCTCAAAATTCAAACAAAAGATTCACCCTCTGATTAAACTGAACACAAAACTGCAACCTGGTATTACTCTCAAATTGACTGACAGGTAAATGAACACGTCATACAGTAGACTAACATTGGAAACCAACTATTTTTGAATTTGGTATACACACATGCTATTTTGCCTGTGTCAGAAAACTTTTCTCAAGATATGAGACAAAAAGAGAGCATCAGGAGGAGGTGGTGATGGTGCCGATACAGCTGATCTCTCACTACAGTACTGAGTTTAACGCAGTAAAACAATATCAAGTACCTGTAGTGATTTTACAGTTATTTGAATGTTAAGTTCAAATTCAAGATTATCTCAACTAGGGCTGCACGATTTAGATAAAAAGTCATATTGTGACATTATTGCGATTTGCGATTCGATTATAATGGAACAAATGGTAGTATGAGTCTACTTGCTTGATTATCAAGGAATATGCACAATATACTGACATTTTGAAATGTGTGATCAGTGTACATCGGTCTCTAATTTGTTAATGCTAAGGACTAACTTGTCAATAATCATATTGTTCATCATTTGAAAGTCTGCTGTAGTAGTCAAATCTTTTTTAATGTTCCGCCCCATCCACGCTGTGATTGGTTGGTTGACGAGCGTCACACACACCTTTTCTGTTTTATTAAATCGCACACTTTTTGCGACGACGATTAGATTAATCGTGCAGCCCTCATCTCAACACAAACCCAGGCTTCTGCATTACATTTACCTTTTAATACCACATTAAATGCAATTTAATACCTGATTCACAGTCATACCAGGCAAAGTATGAAAGTCCGATGGAGACAATATAGCCTAGAGTAATTTATTCTCATCACTTTGTCGGTACTTCCCAGCAGTATATCACAATGAAAGTGACATAATTAATTATATGAACATGGATGGATGGATGGATGTTTGCTACAGGTCTGATGGTTCTGACTGAAACTCCACAAAAGGATTAAACAGTCTCCTGCCCGCAAACTTTTAGTTTATAGGTGTTTTCATGTCTTTAATGAAAGCCTGCAATCAGACACAAAAACATAACTAACATTTCTGTCAACAACAGGCAAGAGGAAATATTTACTCCCCACCCTCTGTGTGCTTATAATCAGGATGAGGACATTTTCTATTATTTTTGTTTAATACTTTCGAAGAGTCAGTTTAAATTTTTAGTCAACTATGCCAGATAATGGTTAATTTACTTTTTTTCATCCTCACAATCGTCCTCGTGGCTTCTGTAAATCTCAATCATTTCTTTGAGCGGAATAACCTTGTGATCATTACACCTTGTCTGTAAACAGGTCCTGACTGGTGTGCGGCAAGGGTGCCTGCTCTCACCCTTTCTTTTCCTCCTTTGCATAGACTAGGTGATGAAAGAAACAACCAACAACAGACGAACCCGGCATACAGTGGAACCTGACAGAGCAGCTAGAAGATCTCGATTTCGCTGATGATCTGGCATTACTGGCTCACACATACCAACAGATGCAGGAAAAATCTGGAAAACTGGAGGAAACAGCTGCTCTGCTCGGTCTCAAAATAAACTCATCAAAAAATAAAGTATTGCGTATCAACAGCAAGAACAGCACACCCATAACCATGGATAATAATGCACTAGAGGATGTAAACAGCTTCACATACCTCGGTAGCATCATCTCAAGGGATGGTGGCACGGAGGACGATGTCCAAGCCAGGAACGGAAAAGCAAGGACAACATTCAACATGCTAAACAATATTTGGAAGGCAAAAAACCTGTCACTCAAGACCAAACTGCAAATCTTCAACTCAAACGTAAAAACCACTCTACTTTATGGCTCTGAAACCCAGAGAATTACCACCACCATACTTAATAAGCTGCAGGCCTTCATCAACCGGTGCCTCAGACACCTTCTAGGAATATACTGGCCCAACATCATCTCTAACGCCAACATGTGGGAACTCACCAAACAAGAATAGAAATGCAAATTCGGAGGAGGAAATGGAAGTGGATAGGGCACACACTCAGGAGAAAGAAATCAATCACTAAACAGGCACTGACATGGAACCCACAGGGCAAGAGGAAGAGAGGCAGACCGAGAACCACCTGGAGAAGAACCACAGAACAGGAGATAAAGAAGAAAGGGCTGACGTGGCAACATCTAGAGAGGAGGGCGTAAGTCCGGAGAGGATGGAAGAGCTTCGTCGATGGCCTATGTTCCTATGGGAATTTAAAGACTTAACTAACTAACTTACTAACTAACTGTAAACAGTTCTGTAGTTTGTACACCCACACGTCAACATGGGACAAAAAAAAAAGTCTTGCGGTGCATGCTGAGATTTCTAAGCTTCAATTGTGTACAACTCAGATTTATATAATTACAACATTAAGGATTGGGTCAATTGTCCAGTGGAAATAGTAAGTGATGTGTCATTAATGTGTGCAATAACCAAAATCAAGTGCGTCTCAAGGCATCTGAAAAATTTGAATCTGTTTTCAGTATGGTTTTTAGATGCCAAAGTCAACCTCCTTAATCACACATTCATCTCAGGAAACGTATATGATAACAAACAAACAAATGATCAAATCATGTGATTCTGTACCTCCACTAGAAACCTGCAGAGCTCTTTGAAAGGCTCGACGAGGCTCTCATCTCTGATTTTCCTTATGATGAGCACATTGACGGGAGGTTTATTCCAGGTAAGCCGCTGGCTGGCTGGGTCCTGGATGTGCCTGGGACACGCAAACAGACACACCAATAAACAAACACACTAATAGGTTAGAAAAACAGAAACAGACTAAATACGTTATGTCTAATATCTTTAGAAACAGATGACTGTTACATAATCACACTGTCTTGAGACTTTGACCAGATGTTACCTTGTTTTCTGGATTAATAAATCTACATTGTACCAACAGCTGCAGTCATTCATTAACTTTTTTGACACTGTAACGTCTGCAGGAGTGACGTCCACACTCTAAACATCAGAAATTAAACAAGCTCTTTCTTTCTGCTCTTTACCGTTTGTTTCTCTCATCCTTCACGTGGTGGATGACAGGCATTGTACGGATAATTTCGTTCTGTGTCTGTGTTTTCAGATCAAGTCCATGGAAACACTCTTGAGACCAGGCGACAATAAGCATCTGTAGTCTGCTCTGTTATCCATCCCATTTCATGGAACATCCAATCACAGCATTCTCATTTTTATCTTATCTCACACCGTTACGTAAGCTTCTCTGTGTCAATGTCCCTGACAAACAGTTTGTACACACAAAGTTTGACTCATCCAGCACTATTATGCTTACATGACTGAAGTTGGGTTGGGAAGAATACAGGCTTTGGGTCCGAAGTGAGTGGCTGGATACGGTCCATGTAGAAAGTGGGCTCTCCTGTGAGGAGGGGGAAAAAAGAGGAGGACAAGTCAGGATAATATCACCTCACGTCGGGGGCAACAGAGTTGAGACAGTGGCATGGTCAACCAGGTGGCAACCAGCAGAGCAAACCTCTTAGGCGAGCTTTCCGCTGTGTCGCTTGCTGAGCCAGAAGGCTCCGAGTGCTCGTGTTGTCCCGGCAACCTCTGCCGCTCGATCTCCCAGAGCAGCTGTTCATGACCACCCCCCCGCCGCTGTGATCTCATCCCCCTCCGTCGTCTCCGTGGTGACTTGGACGGGTGCTCCCTGTGCTTGGAGGGCCTGGCTGACTCGGACAGCTGACCAGAGGGGGCTGAAGGTCGCGCCATGCCTTTATTCGGCATTGCCAGGGGCCCCGATGATGGACTGGCCTCTGAATTCTCCATTCTGCAGGGAAGAAACATCTGTTAAAGGGAGAACATCAGCATCTCCTGTTTGTAAACACACTACAGCCTAAAGATTTTTAAAAAATATCTAATTGCGATTATTTTGACTGATATTGCATTTGCGATATGATTTGCAATATTGGAGGGAATGATAATTTTTACATAATTATTCTCATTTTCATTGATAAACTTATTTACATGTTTATGATGTTATTTTTGCTGGGATCCGTACCAAACAAAGACGTTTTCTTAAGACTGTAGAATATGAAGTGTACAACTCTGCAACACGACAATATTACATTTAAAATGGTATTATGACACGCACTTTGCATTTAACAAATACTGCACTTCCTGCGATTTTAAAATTGCAGTAGGCCATATTCCAATTTCTGATTTCGATTAATTGTGCAGCCCTAAACCACACCAAGTTGGGCCCTCCCCCCTGGCTCACAGAGCGAGAGAAACAGCAATGGTGGTCGAGCGAGTCAGAGAGTGAATGAGGAGAGGGAACAGAACAAAAATATTTTGACAATTTAAAGAAGAAGACGAACAATGAGATTTTTTTTTTTTAACTGAAAATACTTTAGAGCTGAAACGATTAGTGGATTAAATAAGTAGTCAGCTGCCAGAAAATGAAACTCCAACAATTATTCTACATAGTATGATAATCATTTAATCGTTTTGTACTTTATGAAGCTAAAATACCAACATCTCTGGTTCCAACTTCTATGAGGATTTGCTGCTTTTTTTATGTTCAATATATCACTGTACATTTTGGCACAAGCACTTTAAAGAGGTCATATATGCTTTTTTCCTTTTTTCCTCTTCTTTAGTGAGTTCTTTTTTGTCCATGTAATAGGTTTGCAAAGTCAAAAAGCTTAAAGTCCACCCCAAAGGGAGTTCCCATCTCCTACAGAAAACACTGCTCTGAACAGCCTGAAAACAGCTGGTTTCTAGTCCAGCCGTTTCCCTTTCATCCCTGAAAACAAATTAATGTCTCACAACTCTTGCTCTGGTCCATGTTGCTAAGGGGAACATAAACAGCTGAAACGAAGCAGTGTTTACCGGCTTCTCACGTCCCACCCTACTCTGTTTCTCATTGGCTAGTAGTCCTTAACTAGGAACTCCCAACAAAGATCTTGTAGAGTTAAAATGTATCACTCCATGGTGTTTTTTTTTTTTAAATGAAACCATGTAAACCTGTTCTGGTGCAATCCCTAAGTAAGATTTTGAACATGAAAATGAGCCTAGTATGACCTCTTTAAAAACATCATGACAGCAACACCTTGGGCTCTGGTTTTGAGGACAAAAGGATCAATAATTAATTGAAAACAATCAGCAGATCAATTGATTTTTAACATAGCAGTCTACTTATGAAGATTTAAAATGTAACAATTTTAAGTGTCATTCATAAAGTAATACTGTGTCGCAGTAGTTTAACTACTTGGTATGAACCACAAGGTGAAGTAATCTTTTAAAGAAATAAAGTAGTACAAATTCTCTGATTTCAGATTCTTAAATGTGAATTACTTCTGGTTTCTTAGTTAGTTAGTTGCAGCCCTAGCTCAAGGGGTTAAGTGATAAATAATAGTCACTTGATGACAGCCTTTATCCATTTCACATAAATAGATAACTAGTTTTGTCTTGTGTTTTCTGGCTGTTTAAAGGCTTAATTTAAGGTTAGGTACTGAATGGGCTGTTTACATTTCTTTTTTGGTTTTCATAAAGTTAGAGTAACTAAATGTTTAACATGGAAAAATCGATTTATTCATCACACAAGAAAGGCTGCAACTAATATTTGTTGTCAAACAATGTGCTCGATTATTTTCTCAATTAATCTTTTTTTTTTGGTCTAAAGTTATAAATTGTCAGAAAATGTTGAAAAATGTCATCAGTGTTTCCCAAAGACCAATTTGTCCTCCTCAAATGTCTTGTTTTTTCTGCATCCCAGAGACATTCAGTTTACGGTCACTGAGGACTAACGTTAGAGAAACTTGAGATTATTCACATTTCAGAAGCTGAAATCAGAATTTAGACTTTATTTTCTCTTTAAAATGTCACTGGAACTGATTAATTGATTATCAAAATACCTGGCGATTAATTTATTGGTTGAGAACTAATTGATTAATCGTTGCAGCTCTACACTCAAAAGTTTAGTTTCACTCCTACAGCAAACAGGCTAACGTTAACGTTATATTGATTTTCCACAAAACACAGTTAACAGTTAAATATTCATTTAACTATCTGACTAATGAATGACCCAACCTACACCAAACCAAGGTCTAATGTTACAACTTTCTTTTTAGCATTTACGCTAACTTACGTTAGCTAAGTAGCTACCCAGTCTGAACGTCTGAACGTCTGAACGAAGTAAAGCCTTACTGTGTCAGAGAGAAGCACACATGCTCATTTCGTTACTACTTCATCAAGGCTGGAGTGTGTTTGGACGATACCAAAAGACCTTAGTGTCAAACTCTAAAAGCTGAAATATTACAAAACAGTGCATGACCGTTGGTAGGGGGAAGTGATGTTGGGGGGAATGCTTCCGGGACTTCACTGTGAGCGGATCTCTGCGCAGGACGGGTGTTCAGGTCAACAAACAGCGCCATGTTTGGTGACAAAAAGACAACCATACAGTAACTGCAGAAATCTACAGTTTTGTAAGGGTTTTGTCTGATTATAATAACTAATAATAAAAGGCTGCTATATTTTGCACTCCGTTTGTTTTTCAACAAACCAATAATAGTATAATTAATATCCATCCATCGTCAACCGCTTATCCTGTGTACAGTATAATTAATATAATAAGCCTAAATAAATATTATATTGTACTAAATGCCTATATATTATGTTAATATCACACATCCAATGGTAAATATGTTGTACTTTTCTCTATAAATCTATTTCCTACCTACAAATTAAAGAGACATTTAATTGTACATTTAAAAGCATGAAAACAAATGAGTTTCTAGATGACTATAATTATGTATGACTAAATCATTGATTCATCAAGTAAACAGAACAAATAAACTGAATTATTAATTATCAGGTTCAGGACCTGAACTTGATGAACTGAATTAATAATTAAATCTAATGATCTTTCGAATGACCTGCCTGGGGAGATCAGGGCAGCTAGAACAGTTTCCTCTCTTTAATCTCTTTTAAAAACTCAATTATACAAATGTGCTTTTAAGTGAGTCATTTATCTTTTTACTAGCTTATCTTATTTTACCTGAGTTGTTCTTTTACCTGACTATTTTATCTTGTTTTTGTAAAGCCACATAGACTATAGGCTAGTTCATAATAATAATGCATAACTGTAATGCAAATGTAATCTTTTTTATTTATTAAGTGGAAAGCAGATGAGATCAGTGGTGCAAGAAGCAAGTAAAAGTAGTAAACCATATTGGAAAAAATATAACCAGTGGTACATTTACTCAAGTTCTGTAGATCTAGCTCTGTAGTTCTGCACATCTGCTTTACTATTGTTGGACCCAAAATGTTATTAATTACAAAACAAATAAGACACTATAAAAATTAATAAATAAATGAGTATGTGGGATTTTAATACAAGAGCCTCTAATGAAACTGCTACATGGCTTGTTCATGAAACAGTTCATAGAAAGACCAGTTGCTGGGAGCTCATTTTTAAATGAGGAAAGAGTACGTCTCATTTAGACAGGAGAGCACAAGCTTAGCATGTTTGGACTAGGACATATTTGCACTGAAGTTTAACTCAGTGAATGAAAACTGGCTCTCATTTTCACATCCTGAAACCACACCTAGTTAGAACTTTGGCCCATAATTGACATTTACATTATCCTTGGTGCTGTAAAGTTGTTTAATGTGGGAGATTTTCTGCATAAAAAGTCTGTTTGAACAACACACAACCCTTGTTCAGAGCTGACACGTGTTGCCTAACACATGTTGCCTAACTGTCTTCCGTTTCTTTCAACCACACCTTCTTCTGCACCGACATGGGATCCAGCATGTTTAATAACCATAATAAAAGGAAACGGAGACAGACATACTGTGCAGTGCTGCATTTAACATCAGGTGTCTGGATTCAGATAAATCCAAAGGTACGTGAGAGTGTTGCGTCTCCTGTCAAACCAAGAGAAATGTAATGATAATGTGTTACAATGACTTTGGTAAATGAATGAAACATATTCATAATTTTGAAAAGTAATTATTAACATTAATTCAAAGTACTAAAAACATTTGTATTTTTTGCTCAGTTATCTCTCTGATAATGGCAATTTGACAGTGTGAAATGTGACTTTGATTCTCTGCGTAAATATTTGGTCAACATAAACTTCCTATTAAGGTCATCTCTACCTGCTTGCCTTTACCTGTGCATTGATAGAGGTACAGCTGCAGCGTATATCAAGAGGAAGGTGCAGATAAAGAATGAAGAGAAAAGTTGACATTCAAACGCCTGTGTGTTTTTATCTGTGTAGCATTCACTCCTGGGTTCACAGGATGAGAAGCAACTTTAGATCCCATTCTGCTTCACATGCTCAAAAACAATTTATTTAGTCATAATGCTCACCAACTTTCAAAGAAGTTCATTGCTGCCAAAACAAAAATGAGTTAGACAATACTGTGAAATCTTCTATAGATATAAATATTTTATGTCCTGTTATGGATAATAATGACAAACTTTATTCATACGCTGCCAGTTTATTAGGTACACCTAGCTAAAACTAAAGAAGTCTGATATGACAGCTGTTTACCTTTATAAACAACAGTGTTTATAAAGGTAGGGTTAGCTGCAAGACTCTTTTAGCTGGGTGTACTTAATAAACTGGCAATTGGATCCATGTGTCACAGGTGTAGTGCTTTACAGACACAAGAGAGAAAAAAAAACAATGAACATAATATAAATAGATATGTATTTACTGTACATATGTAAATACATGGAGGAGATGGACAAGAAACAGCCAAAGAGGAAAAGGTCTAAAGAGTATAAAGAGAGAAGAAAGTTTTGACAAGGCAAGAGCGAAGGCATTTTAATGCAGGAGAAACCTCAGTGATATTACACGTTCCGAGGGCGTCCTGAAAACCATGGGTATGGGTGTATTTGTTCGGCAGTTCAAATATCAACAATCCTTCTTCAGAATCACTTACTCTCTCTTTAATTTTTTTTTTCCTCAGTGTGCAAGCAAATTTTCTATGAAATAAATATAAAAAGAAAATGTGCACAGATTGAGTGCTCATTCTTCACCTTGGAAACAGCAGTTTCTGATTATTTCAGCTGCCTAGACATCACACACCCTGATGCTGCTAGAGCTAACCTGAAGAAGGGTTTAAAAAGAAAAAAGAAAACCATGTCACTATGGTACCGTGTCTCAGGAAATGTTTAAATAAGGTCGGCAGTAGTAGTGGAAAAAAAGGGGTTTTATTTTAAGCCAATTTTTTTTGTATTTCCATGGAGCTTAAATAGGTCGTTTTATGCTTTTTGGCTTTTCCCCTTTCATTTGTTGTGTTATATACCTTTTTTGTGCATGTAATAGGTTTGCAAAGGGAAAAAGCCCAAAGTCCACCTCAAAGGGAGTTACCATCTCCCACAGAAAACACTGCTCTGAACAGCTCAGGCAGTTCAGCCTTTACTTCCGTAACCAAGATGCGTAACTTTGTGACATAATGCTCAGTCAGACACTGTCAAAATACCAGTGGCGAAACACACTGAACTGTAGCACACACAGTGTAAAGCAGTCCGTCGACTGCCTTCCCTCACCCCCACCCCCACCCTCCTTACCAAACATTGGCTACCCTCCAGGCAGTCAAATGACATAAAGCTGTTACTGTGATGTAGAGACAGTGCACAGTTAATGAAAGATAAACTTGTAACATGTAGGGTAGCTTGGGGTAAGACTGTAGCTGTTTAAAAGCAAGGGGGTTATAGACTTATGTTTTAGAAATAAACTTGTCTTGCCTTATGTTATTAGCTTTCCAATATTAATTATTTCTCAAACTTTTTGTAAAATACGTGCTTGCCAGCTAGCTAGCAATGTGAGCATTTGTTAGCTTATAACCTCAGAATTTTACCTCAGACATTCTGATAGTGAAGTTGCTGGTTGGCTAAAGGGTCGATCCAGTGTCTAAATAACATCTAACTTACAAACGATCAAGCATAAAGGAGCAAGGTGTCTTAGGGGGGACATCTTACCCCAAACATACTAATCTAGCATTTTATACAATTTAAAAAAATACAGCTTATTTTAAATGACTAAAAAATTTTATCAACTTGTCAACTTTGGTAGTGATGAAATGAGCTTGGTTTAGACTGACGGTTATCATATAAGTTGTCTATTTTATTTTATTTTATTTTATATTAAAGCCCTGAAAACTGTCACGCCCAGCTCCTGCAGTTAGGTTATGTGTTCAGTTTTTGTCTGTTACCACTTCCTGTTGTGCTTCAGTGACTCATCTTGTGTCTTGTTCCAGGTCTTCGTCTGCCTTCCCTGCATTTGTGATTACCAGTCCCCGCCCTAATGTGCTCTACCTGTGCAGGATTGTTGATATTTCTACTTAATTGCCAAACAAATACGCCCCTCCGTCAGTGTTCCATTAGAAGCTCCCACTTTACAAATCTCTGAGGTTTCTCCAGCGTTGAATTCCCTTTGTCCTTGCCTGGTCATAAAACTTTCCCTTTCCTCTTTGGATGTGTCTCAGCCATCTCTCCTTCTTCACAGTGCCTGGACTCCAACTTGTTCGAATGTGCCGGTGTATTGAATTCTCTCCCACTGCCCCCTCCCGCCATCGCTCCTGCACATGAACACTAACAATTGCTGATTGGTTTGAACAATGTTATGTGGAAGGACCACACCACTCTCTTTGTTTTCCATTTACAGATCCAGGGCCTCTTATCAGAAAGTGGGATTAGTGAAAACTGAGTATATTGAACCTGTTTTCTGTTTCAGAGACCGAGAGAAACCCTAGATCAGAAATTCTGGCAACTGATGCAGTGAAGCTAACTTCAAACTCTGAGTTTCTCTCTGACTTCTCCTTTCCCACGGAGCCTGAAGTGGCAGTTTCATTTCCTCATTCATACTGTCGATGTCAAAGCACATACAGATCGCATTCATTTGCAGAAGTCAAAAACAACAAAAACAAAATCCTGATATAAATTCGTTACTCAAACATGATCTTTAACATGACTGCTTTTATGATAAATCTGTCTTCGATTTATGGACAGAGACAGCGATGCCTGGATATTGTGGATTCATCCTCAGAATAAAATCTATAGGCAACACTGTCCTTTGTAACACTGTGACTGTGTGGACATTAAGGCAGCTATGAGGTTGGCAACAGTTGCACTGAAACAACTATAGTGGGCTACATTACTGCAGTAATCACTGTTTAAATCAAACTAATGTGTATGAAGCTGTATCTAATCAATGAACACACCATGAATATCTCCATCTCCTCCATCCTGCTCAGTCTGGGAGGAAAATGTCTGCTCAACTGGGCCCTTGTGTTTCTCCAGAGGAACCACATCTGCAAAAGCTTCTTGGGAGTTTTCAGTGTTTCCCTTGCCGTCGTCGACATAACCCTGACCCTCTCTGTCACCACCCTTCACATCCACGCTGATGGATACGTCATCCTCCTGGGCTTGAAGCTGACCAAGTACCACATATGTTTGCTGGTTCAAATCCTTGGACAAGTCTACCGTGCTTTACTTTGGCCTGTTGTAGTTCTGGCTGGTTTGGATCATTTCTGCACTGTCACTCAGAGGTTGCAACCCACCGGCAGGGCCAGATGGATTTTCTACTTATGTGTGAGCTGCTCCCTGTGGTACCTCACTGCTGTCTACGTCTTCCTGTTGTCTGACTTCATTCCTGTCTTGGAGGATGTGCCTTACAACCAGATTCACCAATGCTGGGTCTTCCACAACTCTGAGGTCCTGCAGGTGTCCATGTTGCTCCTCCTGACTCTAGGGTGTGTAATGTTGTATGCTGGGTACAGAACACGATTATTAAAAAATCCTCCTCTAAAAGACCAAATTACAGACCAAAGTAGAACTCACTCCAGAGGAAAGGTTGTTCACCAAGCCGTGCGTATATTTCTGAACACTTGGGCCCTTTTCCTGTTTTTTCTGGCCACCTTCTTCCTCCTGCCTGTGGAAATACCTGCATACCTGGGTTTGAACATTGCTTGGCTCTGCTTCCTCAACAGCCTTCTGATAGCAGCCGTTTTATGTGCAGTCAGTCCATCCTCACAGCTAGCACAGGACTTGGCAGTCGTCCCTCCTGACAGCTTCTGCAAGTGGAGATTTTAATTCAGCTTGGCTACCGAGGACAGAACATGACTGCACAACGCCAATAATACACACGTTGGAATTAGCCACTTTGTTGAGGGTTTTAGCTAGGGCAAACCATAGCCCTAGCTAAAACCCTCAAGTTCCAGGGCTGACAAAGAACGTTATAAGTAACACAAGTAAGTAACACATAAGTAACAGTTAATGCTCTGCTACATTACACAGAAATACAAAAGCGTAATAATGAGCCTGTAAAATATACATTTTAAGGGGCACGAAACGAGCTGCCTGGTGTTGATTCTGAACGTGTCAGGAACAACTAGCAAGGAAACTGAACATTTTGTTAATTTATTTAAACACAGTACAACATCACAAAAGTCTCGTTGTTTAATAAATAACTTCCAACTTCACAAAACCAAATGCTCACAGACTTATAAACACGATGATATAATTCACTCTCTCCCACTTGATGCCTCTGGTGTCTCCGCCTTCACGTTTCGTGTTTTTCCAGCGTCCTGGCCGAAGCCAATGTAAATCATGTCGTCAAACAGGCCGCACATAGCCTTGAAGTGAAGATAGCAGTACAGCTAACTGAGCTAACTAGCTAACAGCAGTTACCAGCAGTTATGACCTGATATGTGATATGCTGCCCCTATTTTTAGGAGAATGGATTTGTTAGGTACAAAGTAGTCTACATTTTTACACATTGTACCTTTAAAGGATGAATTGTAATGACTTAAATTGGCGGCATCATCATGTTTTTCAAATTCAGATTAATTTTTTTATTCAACTTTTTTTTTTAAAACAAGTCGTGTTTTTCCTTTGAGGCCAAAAGGAGACTTGTTGTCAGTGCTGGACGGCGATGACATGTACAAGCCTTCATCCATTTAAAGCCTGAAAGTGTTGGATACTGTTTACCGTAGAACACTGAGGTTGAATCACAAACTTTAGAACCCTGATTTGTATGCTCGGGTTGGTTGGTTTTAGGGCTGAACCGAATAGTCAAAGATTCGATGCTTCGATGGGCGGAGCCTGATTCGACTGTCAATCTCACAGTCAAAGCTTCGCAGCCAGAGCCCTCTTTAAAGGGCTCTGTTCGCAGCGAAACAAGGATCATGCCATTTTGGCAATATGGGGGTACTCAACGTCTGATTTTACATAGAACTACCAGTTTTCTCCCAATAAGTTAATATACAGCCTATTACAGTATACATTTCAACGTTTAAAGTCCGGACTGAATTGGGAAAAGGGGCGTCAAAGTGTGATCTGCTCCCTTTTCTTGGAATCAGCTGTAAAATGCAAGTACTTTTAAATGACTTGGAGGCTGGCAATTCTGGCTGTAGATGTAAATGATTGATTACTCATTTGGTCCTTGTTGTTGAGTACTTGTGATGAATATTTAATTTTGATATTTTATGACCTTGTAACTATTTATTCCCATTGTAAATTGTTATGTGTTTTGTGTTATATGTTCATGTGTCTACAACCTTGTTAATTGTGAAAAAGAGATTTTTAATCTCAATGATTTTTATTTTGGTTAAATAAAAGGTATAATAATGATTTTTTTCAAATTCATATTTATTTTTTAAAGACCATGATTGCATGGTATGGAAAAATATACAATATAATCTATCAGGAATTATGTAATTTACATCATAAATTACTATAACAAAAGGTTGAGCATTCTTCAAAAAGGCACCTAATTTATGAATAACTTTTGGCTTATCTGACTAATAACAAAATGAATACAGTAAATCAGACACTAATACTTTGGAAAATACTTTCCCAATGATGCATTTATATTCATTAATTTGTCCAGTAATAAGCAAATACCTGCTAAACTAATGACATCCCCATCTGCCTCAGTGCTGCTTTGTGCTAATTTGCAAACATGCTAAATTAGCTAAGATGGTGAACATGGTTAACATTTAGCCCCAGTTTGTGCCTGCCATGTATTGGCATACAGGTGGGTCACAGAGGTAATTATTTCTCTAAAAAATAATAAACCAGAGGCGTTTGGTTTAGTTGGCATTAAGCTTATAGCCATTTTCTTTTCAGGTGTGCCGTTGGA
This sequence comes from Micropterus salmoides, assembly GCF_014851395.1. Taxonomy (NCBI): domain Eukaryota; kingdom Metazoa; phylum Chordata; class Actinopteri; order Centrarchiformes; family Centrarchidae; genus Micropterus; species Micropterus salmoides. The sequence continues at coordinate 11,118,896 of NW_024040485.1, read as the reverse complement.
ATTGTTAATGCAAACAAGCTGGACAGCTAGTTGTAGCTAGCAAATTGCGCTCTGATTTTGCAGTCTTGCTGGAAAATTTAATGATTACTCAAATAAAATGTACACTGGAAAGTCTTATTGGAAATTTTTCACGTGTGTGGGTGGGTCCTAATGAAATAGTAGCAACAAATTTAGCCAGGAAAACACATCAGAAGATATTTACTCATACACTCAGGACCATCGTTGTGATTATTTTGACTGATTTATCTGCCGAATACTTATGAAATCCTTGTTTTGCGGCGACACCAACGTAAGAAATTCACATTACTATCCTATAAGTACTGTAAGGAATATAAACTGGAAATCTTCACATTTGAGAGTCTTCTAGTTTCAGACTCTCAGATGTGAAGATTTCCAGTTTATAGTCCTCATGCACAATTACTGAAACAAGTAATCGATTATCAAAATGGCTCTGGAGATGCCATTCTGGGCGATTTTTACCCGTCTTGTCTGTGCACAGCACAGGCTTCAGTGTGCGACTTTCAACGAGTATCTTGTGCAAATGTGTGAAATCATTAAGGACGTCATGGAGGAGGAAATCAGTATCAAGCGGATAAGAAAGGCAAAAGACAACACTGGTTTGACACTACAGAACTTTACTTGAATTTGATCCAAGTTCATTGTCTATACAGGGTATATTTACAAGATCTGAAATCAGGGAAGGGCAAAAACAGAAAAACAAACACTAGATACAACTGAGGTATTAGCTAAAAGCATTTACAGGTATGTCATTTACTAGTAAATATCAATGATAAACAGAGATGCAGTGTCTTCTGCTTAAAAAACATCTTTTTATATCACAACATGAGGTAGGAGAACAGTGTCTCGATTCATGCAAGAACAAAAGTCTCATCACACTGTAGTATTGGCAACGTAGTATGCAATGGTCATACACAGACACTGTGTTTCATGTCTCAGAACAGCTTTGAGGGGAAATGGGGGTTCTTTTTAGCCAAGCCATGATTTTCTTTTGTCTATTACAGGATTTGTATAAATTAAAACATGGTGTACCTATTTTTAGTAACCAGTGATCTGTGTGATCAATCACCAATGACACCCTACTTACTACTTCTCCTACACTGGCATCGAATAATTGCTGGCGGAAAGTTATGCACCAAACTACAAAGCATACCACCTTAATCAGTTCAAAGGGCACCTTGGATTTGTTTACTAGTTTTCTTTACATAGCCAGGAGGCAATGGGTATGCAAATCCTGTATTCAAATGTATTCACATGGCAAAGCTCTGCTCCTTTCACCTTGTTTTTTTGTCAGTTGGGAAAACTTTCACACCAGTAAATATTCCGTACAAAGCACATCCAAGTTCTCATAACACTGCAAAAAGGCCGAGCACACTGTGTTAGAAGGGATTTTTCTCCCCTTTCATTTAGTCCTTTTTTCCCCATTATGGTGTGTAATTAAAGTAGCTAAACAACTCCCCCTTGTGTATAAAATGCACAAATAATTACACAAAGTAAGATTACAGAGGTTAACAGATTTTGTTTTCTGCTAATATGACTTGAATTTCATTTTTAGTTCTGCTTAAGAGGTCATTTAGACAATAATAACTAATACTGATTATCTTTTGAGTGATGTTAACACATCCGGACTAGGATATATGATCAGAATGAAGAAACATAACTACACATCCTGAGCTACATGAGCAAGTTTTTCGCTTTCCCTTTTTATAGCTGCTGTGCTTCATTTGGACGTGGGAGCAAGCAAACACACTCCCCTCTTTTTCTCACGCACTCACATCACTTCCAAATCAAATTAGGCTACCTGTTATGTTCTTCAATATTTGACTTTATATTTAGCCAACCTCTGAACCAATAACGATATAAAACTTGCACATGTTCAATGTTCATGCAAATGAGCCATCTCAATAGTTTGTGCATTATGTGGAAGGAATTCTTTTTTTCTTTTAACAATGAATAGATTGATAGAGTGGCCCGGTGACACAAAACATATGGGGCAGCAAAACATGCAAACAAAAAAAAAAAAAAATCACTTTTTGTTTGTTTTCCTTTTTTTTCAAAAATGCATTTTCTTCAAATGTTTTTCAATTTGGCTCAGGGGAGGGCGCTTTAGCAAAGAGGTAAAGCTCATTACGTTGCACATTAAACAGTGAGATGAAATGCACAAAAAACAAATGCATCAGTTCAGAAAGAGGGGAAAGTTTGTAACAAAGTATTATGTTTTTATTTTGCCTTTGTCCTGCATCATGTATCAGTAAACCGTGCGTTTCACTCCCCCACATCCACTCGACAAAAGCCAACTTCTGGTATCTGCAAATATGTTTTTTTTTTGTTTTTTTTTAAAAAGGAAAGCAAAAACATCTGAAGCCTTGATTCTGGACCAATTAATATAACCTTTCAAAGATTTTTCATGTAAGAACAGTTAATATATTAATGACTACTGTATTTACAAAGTGAATATAAATCTTTAGTTAATACGTTAAATATTTTCTTTCATAATTTCAATAAAGGTTTAAATGGAACAACAGCAGAGTGTACATATACGGCATGGGTTTGATTTTACTGGCTTGCACCTGCTTTTTTGACAATCAACAAACCACATCTGTACTCTGCCCGGTCTGCTTTAAGGTCTGTTATTGTAAAGGGAAGCTGTGTAAGAAAATCTGCATTAAACAGGATGGAGCACAGTGGAATGTCTTATCGATTTGCATTTATAGCAGATGCATAAAAAAGGTTTAGCTGAGGCCGATCCCCCATCTCTTTTTAAACAATTATGTACAAACACGCGCGCACACACACACTCGCGCGCGCCCACACACTCGCTTATAGGGATCTCCTTAGTGGCAATAAAAAGCGCTTTTGCCTGGCAACTGACACAATAAAAGTCCTCTCTTCCTCTGGTTGGATGTCGGGCTCGCTCTCCTGGGCATCTACAAAACACTTCACACCCCCAGCTGATCTGGTACTGGAGATGGATGGACGGGTATGTCTGAGTATTGTATGTGAGTGACGTTTCGCGGGAGAGGAGGAGGGAGGGAGGTTGTTGAGAGATGGGGCAAGTCTGTACAGTCTCACCCGAGAGAGGCCCCCAGACAACAACAGCTGTCCCCATTCTGACAGCACAAAACAAAAAGGGCTCCCTCTGTACCTCCGGCGTCTGGGCCACCCAGCCTGCCGCTGTGCACCAGTCCCCCGAGCGCACCCCTCAATCCTTCACCTCCCCTCACTTCCTCTCCCTGCCCGGTGCTGTTTGTTCTGCCAGGCAGAATAACGTGAAGCAGGGGCCAGACCTGAGGCCCAAAACACCCTGGACTAACTGCTTTCACCTGCGACCCACATTCTTAGATGACACTCTGACAAACAGGGTGGGGATAAAACCGTCTGCTAACAATGAAGTCAAATGATACAAAAAAAGAAAAGGCCAGAAAACGGAGACAGGCTGGAGCTTTGATCATTTGCTGGGAACGCTGGCGCCATTGTTCTGCCTGAATGCCTGGACTGCACTCGCACACTCGAGTGTGTGCGGGCATGCAAGGATGTCGTATGTATTATGGTAACACAGTACAGCTACCGCACATGTGAGACCCCGCCTTTCTGCTTTCTTAGAAAAGCTACTCTGGCTCAACCAGCCTCCGTGTCCAGACGCATTCCTTTCCCAGGGGATTCTGGGGGAGGAGGGTGCGTTAAGTGCATAACACTGCTTGTGAGCTTCTTCATGCCAAGCCGGAAAACTGTGTTTCCTGTCTAGCCCAAAGTGGGTGAAAAACAACAGTGTTTCCCAGCAGAGGGCAATGGCGCTAGCGTACAGTGGCGGAAGGTGGTGGGGGCAAGTTAGAGGAGGCACTGGACAGCTAGTGGATCAACCGACAAGACAGTTTGGTCTACAACAGGAGAGTCCAGGCGCTGCCCAGCAAAGTGAAGAGGAAAACTAGTCTGTGTTAGCAGCAGCTGGGGTCCAGGCCAGGCGATTTGCTAGCTAGCTACCTTGTGGGGGTCACACTCAAACACTCATTTCAAGTTTAGCGTCACTATTGGCATATTTTCATGAGGTTTTACGACATCTGTTTTTTTTGTACAGTAAATGTCTTTCTCCTCCATATAGATTTGATGTTTCTGACTTGTTGTTACACTTGTCTTTTACAAGGAGCAAAAAAACCCAAAACGTGTACTGAAATGTCCATGCAGTTTCCTGCAGTCGCTGGTACTTGAGCGTTTGTACATACAGATAGACGAAGAATGGGCACGCAAAGCAGGCGCCATTATGTGTCTGTGGGCACCGGCTGATGTGCCAGGTAGTAGCATGACGAGATGTCCGTGAGGAGCTGCGATGAGTCTGTGTGTCCAAGTCTGAAATCTCCAAGTCATGAGTTCCAGATTCCAGAAAGAGCAAGGAGGGATTGGAGTGGAGGGTGACAACCGTGGGGGAGGAAAAAAAAACAAAACAAAAAAAACATAATGATGTGTTGAGTTAGTCTCTACTTGATCAAACTCCCGTCTGTGAAGCAGCGGTTTGTTCAATAAAAATTATAAATTAAATCAAAACATACATGCCCAAATAAATCTTTAAATACTGTTTAAAGAGAGGAGAGGGGAGTAAAATAAAGAATCATAAAAAAATAATAACACAACATAAAACTTTTCTTTTAAGGGATATTAAATTACAAAAACAAAAGTCTGAAAAAAGAGTGAGGGTGAGATGAACAAGTTTAAAAAAAAAACAAAACACACAACAGCCTGAGGAGATGGGAACCTCCTTTATGCTTCAGACTGATTTGTTTGTGTCTGGAGAGTTGGCGGGTGATGGGGGAGAGGAATGAGGGAGGCGCCCAGAGGGGTGGCAGTTACTTTTGGCCAGCCACTAGGGCCTCTGAGAAGGAGGAAGAGGAGCAGGAGGGCGGGGAGTGGGCGTTAGGGGGTCCAGTTGAAGGGGTGAGAGGAGGAGAGGGGCTGCCTCCCACCGTGCCAGACTGGGCCATCTGCTGCTTGAGCTGGGCGATTGTGCGCTCCAACTTTTCCCGTGCCTCCCGCTCCCTGCGCAGCTCCTCCTGCAGCTCCTCCCGGTCTGCCTCCGCCTGCTCCAGCCTCTGACGCAGTTCCGACAACTGGGAGGAGACAGACAGACAGACAGGCATGAGGTCAACGTATGCCTACAGCACATTAGAAGACATTTAGTTGAACACAGTTCATCACATTCATGGCGTGTAGTTCTTGACGTATTAAGAGATTCTGTAACTAGATTCAACGTTGCAGAATACTTTTTTTCCCCTTAGCCCTTCTCTTCATATAAGAAACTCAAAAAACACAGACATGCACACAAAACAGATCCTACGTAAAATATTAAGACAAACAGATAGCAGCTGAAAAGTAGTTAGCTAGGAGCCCATCATAACAGGAGATGCACTGTGTGTAGTGAAGAGACCCTAACCCTTATTGTGTGTTGCTCTTTCAGCCACCAGTGGTCACATTTTCAAGGTAAAAATTACCCCACAATAATGAGTCAAACAAGAAAAGATGTATAAAGACACAGTCATGGACATATTCACTGCTGTGTTTTTACTCGCACCTTAGAGATTTGTGTGAAACTGGGAAATTTCTTCACACAATGTCTACTTTCAGGCTAGAACTAAACTCAACCACACAAACACATGCGCAATCCCTTTCCCAACCGGGAGACATCCTGAGTTTGATGCCGGGGCACATCTCTGGTTCAGAGGTTTTGAAAACACCCTTCACTACCATTAAAGGAAATTTGTAAAATGTAAAATGCTCTGTACTTGTATAGAGCCTAGTCTTTTCGACCACTCAAATCGCTTTTACACTACATCCGTATTCACCATTCATACACTGAGCCTAAGTGCTCAAACATAAACTAATATTCACACATGTTCATACGCTGACGGAACAGCCACCAGGGGCAATTCGGGGTTCAGTATCTTGCCAAGGACATGCAGCCTGGGGGAGCCGGGATTGTACCACCGACCTTCTGATTAACAGCCAACCCGCTCTACCTCCTGAGCCACAGCCACCCGCTTTGTGGGTGCTGACCATGTGATCTTAAGTGTTCTTTGCCACTAACTGATGGAAACAGTTAGCATTAGCATACTGCTGGACCAGTGGGAATTTACTGAGGATTCATATAGTGGTGTTTGCATTATAACTCAGCACATTCAGACAACAGAGTGATGTAAACTGTGAATATCTTTTCACCAATGTCACAAATGGAAATTCTTGCATTATCATGATAATAAATAAATTATGTGAATTTAATGGTTTAAATACTAGAAGGTGCAAGGAAGTATTGATATGTGGAGAGCAGCACTGATGCTTTCCTGGTTTGAAGCGTAGCAGTATGTCTTTGAGATAAAAACAGCATATGTTAAGTCATGCAAGCCAATGTGCTTACTGCATATGTCAATGTGATTCAATCAGGCTGCCTCTGATGCCATAGTCAGTGCTGCACATGCACGTGTTCCCTTCTAAGTCTGTACCTGTGCAGTGTAGTGGGCCTCTTGCTGGCGTTGTGTCCCCGGCTCGCAGGCGCATGCCTGCTGTCGCAGCTGCTCCAGACGGGTCTCTAGCTCCAGCTGTTCCTGGCGGGCCTGGCTAAGCTGCCGCGCCTGCTCGCTGTGCACCGCCTCCAGCTCACAGCGCAGCTCCCGCTGCTCAGCGCTCAGCTCCCTTAGCCTCGCCGCCTCGCCCCCACGCAACGCCTCCAGCTCCTGGAAACACAGAGACTAAGTCAAGGGAAATAACAATAATAATGTGATACTTCACTGACCCCTGTAGAGAAAATGCTTTATATTTCAGCCCCTCCACAGGGAGGTCAGGTGTTTGATACCACAAGGGACTCCAATAGCGGCCTGCGGACCAAATTCAGACAGATCAAAAAAACGTTATAAATGACCTTTAACAGATTCAGTGCGATTATGGATGTAGTCAAGAGCAAAAAAAAAATTAAAGTGGGAAAAGAGGACAGACTACATTTACCTTTTTTCTGTTATTTTGTCTTTTTATAACTGAATATCTCATTTTAGAATACAAATGCAATTCTCTGTGAATACAGTGACATAAGTCAGCAGTAGATGTGGACGTCACTACAATGTAGGAATGTTTTAATAATATTAAAATGTTATATATTAGTGAAGCACTGATTTAACTTAATTGGAGTGCTGACTTTTCCAGGCAGTGGGATGAAGGGGTCGGTGGGAGGTGAACATCACCTCCACATCTACATCAAGGACACTTTTAATAGGCGAGGACAGTTTTGGTCTAGTCAGGAGCTCATTTATCTCGGTCTTTGTTCTTTCAGACTGCAAACTCACCATTTCCAGCTGCAGCTGCTTATGCAGGGTGGAGTTGAGCTTCTCCTGCTGCTTGCTGTACATCTGCATGATCTCCACAACAATCCTGTCCTTGTCATCCTCCAGCCCCCCCACCACCACTGCAGCATTGCTCATGGCGGAGCCCATGTCCTTAGCCACTACTTCCGTTACCGGCGACATCAACGACGCAGGAGGAGGAGGGGTGCGGGCGGGATGGTGGGTGGCTTTCTTGCAGCTCAGGCTGCTTGTCTCCATGGAAACTGCCTGGGTTTGGCATTCCCGCTCGGTGGCCAAGGCAGTAGCGGCACGTTGGGATTTGGCCTCCTCGGTGCCAGCAACGGCGGGAGGCGATGCATGAAGATCTGAGGAGGGAGGAAGAGGAGGATGAAGGAGAGTTTATAAAAAAAAAAATTAAAAAAAAAGCAGGGGAGGTGGTTGAAAGAGAGGAAGTGCGAGCTAAGCTAGTGTACACTCCCGCCTACGCTTTGTAACACCCTCGCACAACCTCACAGAAGCTCACACCTCTTTCTCTCAGCGTGAGTGCACACGCAAGCAGAAGCGCGGCATGGCAACAGCTGACAAACAAGAGAGAGAGAGCGAGCGCGCCTAAAGGGCCGTGTGTGGGAGATGCGCTGCTCTGCGTGGGCTTCTCTATTCAAACTCTGGCCTATTCTCTCACTGTAGCCTTTAAAAAAGGTGCACATCCTGGGAGAAGGATCAAACAGGCCGTGTCACACACTCACACACTGCTGCAATGGGGGCATGTGTAGTCTAATAATGCCGGTGCATGTTTAAGCTCACACACAGAAAGAGAAGAAGAAATAGTGAAAGAGAGCATGAGAATGGTGTGTTGTTTACCAGCCAAATGCATTCATACAGTATGTGTGTGACAGGAAACAGCATGCTCTGTATACAACATGGCACTGGAGAGCACACTCTTTTACTGACTCAAGCTGCACATGTGCGTACACACACACACACACACACACAAAATGGTAGAAGCACACAAATAACAGGAGTGGGTCATTTGGTAGTGGTTGGAAAGGAAATAAGCAGATGAGAATGAGAGAAAGAGAGAGACAGAGTGAGAGAGAGAGAAAATGCCACAACAGAAAGAGTGAAAGGCACGCAAACAGAGTGGGAGAGAAGAGGAGGAGGATGAAGAGGAGGAGGGGGAAAAAGTGACAGCAGACTGTGAGGGAGGCAGAGATGAAGGGAGCCAGAGAAGAAAGAGGCGAGTGTGGATGAATGGAGGGATGAAAGACGAAGTGCGGGAGCAGACGGAGGACAGACTCAGAGGATGTGGAGATAGCTGCCAGGAAAAAAAAGAGGATGGAGGGAGGATAGACAGATTGCTTGGAGAAGAAAAAGGGGGAGCAGAACGCCCGAGAGATATGAGAGCGAGACGACCTGGCAGTAAGATGTGGCGTAAAAATAATGACCGAAACAATTCCTCTCATTGTCTCTCTCTCTCTTTACATATATACAGACATAAAAACACAGTGCGGAGAGGGGTCACTGTCATTTCCACCCCTCTCCTTCATCGATAGTGAGGTGCCCCCGCCCCCCAAGTCTTTATATGAAGGTCAAAGCATGATTATGTGCGTCGCTGCAGGCTGCAATGTTGTGTTGTTGAAGTGTGCGTGCATGAATGTGTGTGTTAGATGCAGATTGTATGTTTACAGTAAGCACGTGTCTGCTCTTCAAGTGTGTTACAGGGACGTGATCTGAATGTCTCTTCTGCTTATGTTGTATGTAAATCGCTCTTGCTTGCCATGTCACATATTCATAGTCGGCATGTGTGTTTGTGTGTCTAATGTACATGCAGTGGACACAGTATTTAATTATTAATATAATATCAATATATTAATATAATTAATAGTTAATGATCAAATATCACCATTGTTGTCCGCCTTTGGTTGTTAATGGAAATCCTTTAATTTGAAATTGACTAATATCAAATTAAGACTAGAGCACATTAATATTTGAAAACAAAAATAGTGTTTCACTTTGCAGTCATTCATTATCTGTTCAGCATAAATGCTGAATAGAAGGCATTAAAGTAAAGTGGTTAAAATGATTAGATGACATTATAAAATAGGTATTCAATCATTTTCTTTTTTAATTAGTATTTCATTCAGCTCTTTAATTCATTTTTGTTTATATCCAAACCTTTTTAATAGTGGTATTTTTACCATGCTTATACGATTTCTGAACATTACCTGTCACTTTACCTGTTGTCTCATGTTGAGTGGGTAACATAGACTCTGGAGCATGTAGCTAAAATTAACTAGTTCTACAGTTAATAATTCAGTGGGTAAACTGGAAGCAATATCCTGCCTTTTCATGCGTTCTGCGTGTGCTTGTTTTAGTTTTTCACTTGCATGAACACACGTCGTCAAGTAAGTAAAGGGAATTATTCTATTTTAGTAGTGTTAGATTTGAATCAGTGTTTGACACAACTGATCATAACATATAAATGAAAAGGCCTGATATGTGGGTGGGAATTCCCGTGCTCAGTAGTTGCTTGATTTGTATATAAAAAATATAAAAGGAGGACAGGTTTAAGCATGACGTGGGACTTTATGTCTGGGAAAGTTTATGTTAAATTTGATCACATTTTATTTACGCATTTGGCATTGTGTAGTACAATACCTCTCTGACCTGCTTATCCAAGATCAGACATCTTATGTCATCTGGCATTAACACTGTTCAAAAGTAGACAAAAATTCCTTCTCGCTTGGAATGAAATCTGCTATATAAATGCATATATAAAATGGTGAACATGTGTGTAATGCAAATCCAATTTCTACATTGGTGCGGTAAAATGGTATATGTATATGTTTGTAATTGAGCATGACAATACCATGTATGCATATTATGTAAATGGTTTTCCATTCGTCTCCCTTTGTACTGTGTGTTGGGTCAATATGTGTGTGTATTAATGTGGGTATGACATTACTGACCCATGGGTGGCTCGTCATGGCCCAGCACTCTGCGGCTGTAGTGGTGTTTGAGCAGCGCGCCGAACATCTCGGGGCTCATCTCCGCCTCCCTCTGCAGAGACACGTTGGGAGCCACCATCTTATCGTATGTGTACAGGTAGTAACTGGGAGAGAAACAGAGACAAAGAAAGAAGACATTTAAGATCTAAACTGAATCTAATACTGAATGTAAAATAGCAAGTAATTTAAATTAAATTCCAAGTTTTCCCTGATTGCACAAGGTGGGTTATGCTGCTAATTAAGTACATACTGAATTGATTGTTGGTCATTCTAGTTATAATGGTAGCAGTGTCACCTTTCACATACTTCTGTCTTTGCAGTAAATATCGTAAAATGTTAAAAGCTATGGACTTTGCAATGCCAATACACATACGCCTGCTATAACTTATATGGCCCTTTTACCTCTACAGTTATAAAACCCAGCTTAATCAGAGTAATAGAACAACAGTCATTTGGTGGCTACAGTGACTGCACCATCTGAAGACAGGAGCTGAAAACACAGTGTGGAAAATATGGACATTTCTTATCACATGTTTACAGAATCTCAGCCAAAACAGACCTTCGGCTTATCGCAAATGTCCAGATAGTGGGCACAACTGAGAGAGAGAGCGAGCGCGTGCCTGGAAATGCACTGAAGTCACTGAGCCAACACTATCTGTCTATTCCTAGCTGCGTGGTGGGGGGGGGGGGGGGGGGGGGGGGAGCGATGGAGGAGAGGAGCGGAGCGGAGCGAAGAGAAGCTTTGAACCCCTCCCCCCATCAGCAGCCCCCTGCAGATAGAGCTGTGAACTAGGTTAAGCATGACAGCGCAGCGGGCTCTGCCTGAAAAACTATGGCATGACCAACCAAGCCTCGCTTCCTCTCCTCTGGATGGAAACGAAGTGCTGCCTGCTCGCCTGCATGTGAATCTGAAACTCCTTCACATGAAAACGCCTAAGATGTGACTGAATAATGTAATACTGCCTCGCATTTGAAGTATTATTTTCAAGTGTACCGCTAATGGATGTTGGTGGTAACCCATTAAGTGCTGCGGATGTCAAGCACGACGTTTGGCTGTAGCAGCTCATTGTTACCAACGCTGCAATGCAAGACACGTGCTTCAAACTGCACTGCGCAAGTCCTGACTGGTTTGAGAGAGCGTAGCAGTCATGTGCGGCTGGTAGGTGACCAGAACTTTAATCTTGCCAATTTGTCTGGCCCGGGCGTCTGCGAGCCTCCACACAGTCAGTGTGTCAAGGCAGTCACATGTAGCCGTGGCACCATAAACCTTCCATCTTTTAATCTGGGTCAGATTACTATCTGACCCAGATTACTAGCTCTCAGAGAACGTCATATCCAAACACAGGCTGGTATCCTCTGTGGGGGGGATTGAGGGAGGAACAGAGAAGCAGAAGAGAGAAAACAAGGGCTTTGTGAAGAAAAGGGAAGGAGGGAGGAAGTGAGGAGTGGCGCATGTGATGAAGGATAAAGCATGAGGAGGCAGAAGAGGGAACACAGCACCAGCAAATTAGGGATGGGAATTTCATTTACTAAAAAAGAAACTGAAGTCAAACTGAAACTTAACATTTCTTACTAAAGCAGAAGGGCAAAGAAACACACGTACACTATCTGGCATAGAGGCAGCAGGGCTTGTAAAGAATAGCTTCAGGTATTGATATCAAAGTTAATGAGGTGTAGTACCTGGGATGGACCAGGGTGGGGTGTCCTGGCTCCTCCTTGATGTCCGAGAAAAGACGGTTGAACACCAAAGTAGGTGGAGATGTTTTCCCCTGTGGAAACCCCCCCACAGACACATAAATATCACACACCACAGCAACATTTTCTTCTAAGCTACTGCGTTATGTTACAAAAGGCATAGAATGACATCGTCCATCCGCATTTATTGATCTTTGCATGCCATCTTGGAGTTGAATAAATTAATTATCACAAGATGCATGCACACACAGACCCACATGTGTACACACACATGCATACATGGAGAGACGCAGCAGGAGAAGAGGGGAGTGTTCTGTACTGCTGGCGCTTATGGAGCCATAATCTAATAAAGCTAATATATGCATGCATACACGTGGATGAGGGATCATCCATCAGGCATCAGCTAAAAGAATGTGTGTGTGTAAAAAAAGATAATCATGCATGTTAAAGAGCCTCTTCCCTGCGTGTACTGCAATAAGGGGGAGCAGCTGTACGAGTGCATTTCCTGACAGGTCAGAGAGGAGAAGTGTGCCGCTATGAATGGGTGAACAGGGAGGTTGTCTGGCGACCCTGAGAGGTGACCTGTGTGTAGTGGCGGGGGAGGGGGAAGAGAGGACGGGATATTGGTAGGAAGTACGAGTCGACGGAGAGGTGGGGTGGATGGATATGGGGAGGGAACCGGCAACTGACCTTTCGCGCAGGGTCGGCATCGGCCAGCTTGCTGCTGGGGGAGCAGAGATCTGCCGAGGATTTCCTCACCTGGCTCTCCTCCTCCTCCTCCACTGCCTTCTGCAACACCCAGAGAAAGACAAGCCAAGGTTAAACGCAACAGAGAAAGAGAGCGGCGAGATAGAGTGCTGCATAAAATACATTTGTAAGAGCAATTAAAATGATGCACGGACTCTGTCGAGGGAGAACGAGAAGAAGAAAGTGGTGAGAAAAAAATTATTATAACTGGCACCGCAGAGGCTAAGGTCACAGACGGGAAAGATAGAGACAAATGGCATTTAAACTATAGGAAATAGAGACAAATCACATCCAAGAGATAGAAAATGGAGACAAATGGCATTAGAAGTGAGCAGCTTGTACAAGTGGGCTATGGCCTGAGTCGGCTGAGATATAGTGTCGGAGAAAACAAAGGCAGCAGGAAAATGAATAAGCTAAGAGTAGAGGCTGAATGAGACCACTGAGGAAAGCTTATGAATAACACACAAGGAAAGCCACGCTGATAGTCAACATGGCTACAGCATGGCCTGTCATTATGTGCTTCTGTGCACATGAGTCATCGGTATACATGCAACGCAGTTGGAGTCAGCCTTTTGCTCAATGCGTAGACATATTTTCTGTTGAATGTCTATGATTCATTGTGTCAGCTTCGTACGCTCTGAGCCGTGAGTGTTCAGTAAATACTGCTGGCACTGCCTCTAGTTGTGTGTCCTTGTGTGTGTGTTTTTGAGCAAATCCAGGACACGCTCAGTGAGAGGCTACAAGCTGATGGAGTTGATGCTTATCTGCAGCAGACAGGCCTGACACTACATACAAGCCTGCCTGCAGTTCTCACACACAAACAAAGTGATATGTAGCAAAAGTACCAGAGGAACAAGACTTTCCAGCAATGCAATATGAACCGCTATCTATAAATTTTATCGTCAGAGCAATATGAACATGTTCAATAAACACACCACAAACGACTGCCTGAAACACAATGAATAAGGAAAATTATTTAGGGATAGGTACCAAAACCTGGTATTATACGGCCCCGGGAGCTAAAGACTAGTATTTATTATCACGATGCAGCCTCTGTCCTGCTCTCCCCCACACACACTTTTTGATGTCAGGAATTTTATTTACATTTTAGATTTGTTTCCACTGACGTATTGAGTTTCTTTTGTTACTATGCTGTTTAGCTACAGGGAAAGAGGATAAAGAGGCGGAGAGAGAATTCAATGAGAACAAGCAGAACCAAAGTGCAGAAGGACGGGAGAAAGAGATAGAGGCTGTTTGAAAGCATCAATAATTTACTTACTAGCCCTACTAGCCTGAAGCCATCTATAAACATTTATCCACAAAAATACATGCAAAGAGTTGGATACAGCGAATGATAAAGACAACCTTTCATTAGCTAGACAAAGATTTCCTCTGCACTCCATGGGCTAAGAGACACTGTCATTACCAGAGCTAAACAGACTCAGAACAATACGACCAAATTACTGTGACAGCTAGGTATTAGCCACCTTACACACACACACACACACACACACACACACACACACACACACACACCTTTGTAGGAATAGTTTGACATTTTGGTAACTTTGGAAAGTCATTTATGAAGCAAAATAGCTTCTCTAATGTGACTCTTCCTCTAAAATCAAAGATGTTTTTACATTTCTGTTTATATATGGGTTAAACAAACGAGATACCACGGCGTTAATAGGTCTGCGTTAGAGGTGAAAATGTATTTATGAACTTTGGATTAGAACCTGGCTTGCCGTTTTTCTCCGCCTCCTCCTCCTTTATGCTAAGCTATACTAAACTATAGACGTCCTGGATCCAGCACAGGAACAATCTGGTCTCATCTTGGAACGAAAGAAGCATATTTCCCAAAATATTAAACTATTGCATTAAATATATAGTGAAGAAATAACCTACGCCTGTTACCTTTTCTGTTATGTCTCAAAAAACAACTACTAGTAGTCCTTATTTGAGTATGTGTGTGTTTAAGTACTGCATGCAGGGGATAGTCCCTTAATTACAACAGCATGGATGAATGAGCATGTGCATGCACATGTAATGGGCTGGAGCCATATGTATTGTCAGGGAGGGAGGGAGGGTGTGTGTGTGTGTCTGTGTGTATGTATGTGTGTGTGTGTGTGTAGAAGGGGGGCTCGTCCGTTTATGAGCACTTGTGGTTGGCCTTTTTTCCCCTCCAGAAGGCAGTACTGCAGAGCTGAGGAGGGAGGGAGGGAGGGAGTGAAGGGGAGGCAGAGAGGATGAAGGGACAGGGCAGAGATAGAGGGAAGGTTGAATTGACAGGAACAATAATAATCCCACTGCAGTGGTGTCGAGGCGAACAAGGTACACACTGTCTGAATTCCTTCTGCCATTAAGGCTGTCTGAACGTGTATGTTTGATGGCATTCCCTACTACATTCCCCTAAAATCTGTCACTCCCCTTGCACAAGTGTGCGCGCGTGCGTGCGTGAGAGAGAGACTAACACAGAAAGAAGGAGAACATGAGCCCAAACTGACATTAACACCAGGTCATCCAGAGGTCTCATCTGCTTGACCCCCGTGACAGCAGATGCTATGCTGATGAGACAACTGACAGCTCATTAAAAAGGTAGGTGTGTGTGTGTGCGTACAAAGTGTATATATGCTTGGGTGTGTGTATCCGCATATGGAATTTATATGTATGTGTGTGTTCAACTAATGGTTGTCTGCGTCTCTCCCTGTAATTCCTGACAGTTACCTGACAGTTGACAGCTTAACGTCCCCCGCCCACACACTCACACACCCCGTGCTCATTATTCCTGCCTATACCTTTACAAATGTGTGCGACTACAAACGTTTCCACATTTTTCAACTGTTTTCCTCTTTTCCCTGTTACCCATCTCTCTCTCTCTCGTCTTCTGTTCCACATTTTCTCCACCCACCTTGCTTTATTAATACACGCCACGCTGCTACTCAGTCCTAATCTAAAATAATGACACGTAAACACGCACACACTCTCACACGTCATGTCCAGCCCTTTGTCAGGCTGAAGCTCGCCGTATGATGATGTGGATTAGTATTCCACACACTCGTTCAGCTGAACTCTGCCCTGTTGCTCCTAATCACCACCAGTCTGCCTGCCGCTGCAGCTACACACAGTTCATCCCACCACTACACAGTTAGAAAAAAAACAACTGTAGACACACGGCCATGTGAAGTTTTAAAATATGACCCATTTCCAGAGCCTCAGTTTAGTCCCCAGACTATTAGCACATGTGACATTTCTACAGCAGATGCATTATTTGGCCTGAGTGAGGTTAAATCCAACAATTACAAGCAAGCAAGCACCGCTCTAGTACTACACAGACACTCATGACCGTACATTACCATACACAGTCTGGCAAAAGCCAGAGTACACCAGAGCCAACGTTAGCTTTCCCACCGCAAAGCACTAACATCTCCTTTACACCAGGGATACTGTGGTTTGCTCTATTCTCTTTTTAGCTGGAAAATGCACAGCAAAGGGGCATTTGAAATGTAGGGTGACATACCCGTGTAAGCTTCTGCAAAGAGTAATCTAAAAAAAAGGTGTAATTTTAAGCTTGTTCACTTTGCAACTAGATTAGTTGTTTTTTTAACTTTAAAAAAAACAACTAATACTTTATTTGTATCAGAAGACGCCAAAGGATATGAGTGAGTGTCTTTCAGCTGTTGCCAGTCAGCCCTCATACCTGCAGACACAAGGAATCTGGTTTCTTTTCTACTCATGGTTTAATTTATATTCATCTAAGCTTAAAGGCAGACACAGAGGTGGACACACTGCCACACAGAGTGCAAACAAGTCCGAGGTCAAGCTCTCCCCCTCCCCTCTCAACTACAGTCACATGGACACTCCAGATGACTGCCGTCTCAGGGCACACACACACACACCCTAACGGCAAATCTTATCTAGGGCACAATAAATGTGGCAAGCCTGGGTCTGACCTTTCATTCCAGAGCAGCTTGTGTGTGCGCGTTATCAAAATCTATTTAAAATCCCTTCTGTGCCCTGAAACACCCAAACACTGTTGGGCCCCAATTGTCTTCACATCTGTAGAAACCCGGGCATCAGTGGTCAAGTATGGAAACAGAAACAAACCCCCAGAAGAGCACCACTATCTTGCTCATGGGACAGAAACACAGGGCTTCAGAAAACATAACTGTGCCAACCATCCACCCTCTTCCTCCTCCTCCTTCCCCCCTCTGAGCCATTCATGAGTATGGCATTCAGTGTGAGGGGGTGGGACGGAGTTGGGCAGCAGAGGACGACAGAGTAATACAGCTAATTCTCCTTCCTCTCTCAGGAGGAAGTAAACAGCCTTTATTTGGGTGCCTTTTCATTCTGCCTCAGACAGTGAGGGAGCAGAGGAGGAACACACACTCACGGAGACACTCAGTCACGCCCTGTCTGTTTCTAGACCACATCCTGTTCTGCTGCAGTCGTCAATGTGTCAAAGATCAAGTTACAGACACGTAGATATATATACATTTCCTGGCCAGAAGCATGCAACAATAAGATCTGCCTGAATGTGTGTCGCTGAAACTCATTTATGTCTTTTGTCTTCTCTAAAAACTACTGTCACTTTTCCCTCAAGGTTTCCCCAAATGTTGATGTGTACGAGCAGTGAAGATCTGATGTGTAAAATGTGCATCTGTCTTTGGAGTCTAGTTCTGTGTGTGTTTTATTGGGCTCCAGTTCTCTGGTGGTCCCACCTGCCCCCCTCCCAATGCACACAGGCACTAGAGGCCTTTATATAGAGGCCTTAATCCAATAAGCCATTTATCCATGGACTGGGAGCCGCACTTTGTTTCAGCAGCCAAATCAATAACAGCCCACAAGGGAACCAGCCAGCAAAGTGAGGCATTTAAAGGAATACACTTTTTGGGGGGTAAAGGCTCTCTAATTAACTCAGTACTGTGAAATGAGATGACTGGGTTTTGTTTCAGAGCCTACATGTTTTAGTTCTTGACTAGGGATCTGCTGTGAATGCTGAAGTCTTCAGTTATACTTGTGTATAATGGAATTATGCTTAAAAAAAAGTCAATTATGTTTGCCACAAAGACGGCATATTCCTCAATCACTTCAAACCAAGAGCCGACAATAATCTTTTCTTGTCTCTCTGCTCTAAGTGTTTGACCCTTTACTTAGTGCTTCAAGGAAAGAATGTATCTTATTACTTCCTGTATGTGCTGGAAAGATTACTCAACCTATTTTTCTGTCACATCAGCCTTGGCAGATAAGAGGTAATAAAAACAGAGCAGGGCACAGGAGAGGACAGGTCTGACAGGTGGACGGTTAGACAAACAGGTGACAGAGGTAAACAGGAAAGAAGGGACAAAAAGGACATACAAATTTGCCAAGATAAATGAAGAGACAGGCAACATGTGAATGTCAGTTTGTGCCTCCCCCAGATACACACACACACACACACACCTGGTCCTCCCTCTGTCCAAAGGTCCACACACAAAGAGAGAGAGAGCAGAACCAGACAAGCACACTGATAAGTATCAGCCAGACTAGTCATGCCAGAGTCTCTCACACACACACACACACACACAGACAGAGGCAGATAAGGACAGGTTCTTTCCCGAATGGCTTTGGCTTCAGGCCTCGGGCACATTTTTGCGCCACACGGGCACTCTGTCTAGACAGTCATTACCCGCACGTCAAACACACACCCCTCCCTGTCAACGTGTTGAGCTCCTTTCTCCATAGATACAGCTACAGTCAGCCATTTTACAATCCACACACACACAGCTTAACAGCTGATGGGAGAAACAGGAGTGCATGGGAGAAAATGAAGTGAGTTATAAAAAGGTGATCGTGAGGAATCTCCCACCGTAATGAATGCAACGTCTACTGTCCACCTACTGCAGCTGTAGCAGGTGGACAGGAGTTAAAATTAGAAACCACCAACAGCATTTCTCTATGATCCTTCACATAAAAAGAAGTAGCTCTCTCGATCAATTTTTCTATTCATCTCCCTCTTCCTCTCTCACCCTACTCTGTTTCTCATGTTTCACAGTTAAATCCCAGGCGGCGGCTTCCAGTCTATATTCGCAGCAGTACATGAGGAGGGTTGTAGCAACGTTACCTCATGAATGGGCAAATTGTCTGACTGGAGTACACTAGGCAGGCCAAGGTAACCCCCACGTCTCTCTCTCTCTCTCTCTCTCACTCTCTCTCTCTCACACACACAATTTATGACACAGTTAAAGTAGTGAAAGAAAAGTCCTGATGATTATTTTTATTATCAATTAATCTGCCAATTAGTTTCTGGATAAATCAACTAATTGTTGGGTCAGTGAAATGTCAGTAGATGAAAAAATTAATGGTCATTACGATTTTCTAGATCAAAGATCATTCATTCATGTCAAGAAAACTGAGAACAGCAAATATACACATTTAAAAGCTATAACGGGAGAATTCTTTTGCATTTATGCTTAGCAAATAAATTAAACAATCAACTATCAAAATTGCAGCTGACTACATTTTCTATCAATTAACCAACTAATTGTTTTAGCTCAAATAAAAATATTTTCACATCCATCATTCCATATTTTTTGTTCGAGCCGAGTAATTTTCACTCAGCTGTCTTACCTCATTTCAAAATGTATATATAATATTGCAACATGATTGAGTAACATTATGCTAGTCTAGTTGCTATAATTCACAACAGAAACAGACAGAAAATGAATCCATGACAACTCTGTTAATTTAAGGCATTTATCAAGTAGAAATACCTACAAAAGTATAAAAAGTGTTTTTCACCCGGTAGTCCGACAAAATAAGCAATTTTGAGACATCACTGAATTCCAGAAGGAAGTCATTTACTGTATGAGTCATTGATCAGTAATGCCAGATATAATTGTTTCTTGGAGGCCTAGTAGAATTGATAAAACATTACTCAGATACAGGCTGTAATTTTAAGTAGTCCAGACATTGTATCAGAGGAAAGTACTATAATCAAGTAATATGAAAAGAATCATGAGATGAATCATCTCCCAAATTTACATCATTATTTTGGGGTGTTTATTAATGGTGCAGGTCAAGTGTCATTATTACACATCTGAAGCATTACAGGCCTGTATCAAAATGATACAGTGATGTAAATCTACACGCGCAAGGAAATGGGAGTGCGTTTGAGTCAGTGAAGGGCATTTAAAAATCATCCATGCGCAAGAGAGCATAGAAGCTGTATACATGTGCAGCTTACCGGCTCAGTGTGTGCGTGCTCCACTTTCTTTCCCCAGTGCCCCCCTGAGCGTTAATTACCAAAGCTGTCAGGGCTCACCTATGTGTGTAAACCAGGCCAGGAGACAGACACGCACACACAAAGATGCACATGCAAGTTAACAGACATCCCATCCACCGACAGCTCCATCCACACAGCGGTGTAGGAGGATGATGTAGTTTTCCGCAACTGTCGTGAACAAATACGCGCACAGACACAAGTAGATATACTACGGTCTCCCAGGAGGACACATCGACTGAGAATGAGGCCAGTGGGCTCTTGTCTTGTGATTTTTTTGTAACCAAAAACAAAAGAGAAAGTCTCCGGAGAAGCTGTTTGGAGGTGGGTTACTAGTTCAAATTCACAACTGGGGAGAGAAACACACACATGCACACTGCCATCACCAAAACACAACTCAGCTGCCTGGTTTTCTGTATAAGGGAACTCAGCTCACTATTCGAATGGATGAAACAACTCTGAGTGCTTGGAGACAGAGGCGAGTGAGAGAGCTGCAGAGAGGATGAGTGTTGCTAAGCAGACTGAAAGCCGAGAAAGGCTGTCAGCAAGCCAGCAATGCACGGCTATCGCTACAGAGAGAAAACACAAAATGGAGACAGTGCCCATCCCTCTGTCAACATCCACTGAAATGCCTTAAATTACACACTAAAGCCTGCATCAAACAGCCATTCAGTAACAGAATGTTTTTGTTTTCTTAAATTATATTTTGGGTCATTTTTATTGGATAGCGACAGCTGCAGGGAAGGACAGGAGAGAGAGGGGATGACATGCAGCCAGATGTATTTTATATAACCAATCAACAATAACCTGATCATTATTTGGCCTGAGTGCCATTTAAAGTCTTAAAGCAATGATACACTAACATTAGCTAATGTCTCTTTGTGAAATGTGGAAATAAACACTCAATTTTTGTGCTACATCTCCAAAAACAAGACCAAAGAAAAATGGGCTTCACAGTTAAATAATAAGTGAGTGTTTAAATGAGAGGTTTGCATGTTTTAATGCTGGAGTTGCCCCTGACTAAAACCCCCTTCTTTACTGGCCCTAGAATGCGGTCATATATCGATCAGTGGTTTGTTTACTTCTTCAGCACAGGAGGCTGCTCTGCTGTAATGTGGAACACTGCAGTAAATGTCAATGCTTGGATGGTCGTCGCTGTCTGAAACAAGAGGAGGGGTGGGAGTGATGGAGAAAGAAGGAGGGAAGATTGGCGAAAAAGACAGGGTATAGGAGGCTGACCCACGCTACAGTCACAGCCCTACATAAGAGAAAAGCTCCACCTGGCCAACACACCCCAAAAGGGTCAAATCTAAATCACAGACACGTGGAAAGAGAGACAGTTGAATCCAAACATGCCCTGGGTCCTCTGGCTGTTCTGTAAGGAGCTCCAGTCTCATCCATATTACATGCAGGAGCTTGTTTGAAGCCTCTACTGCTCGCCTCTGCATGGGCAGCTTGGCTTTGCTGTCCAGGCCCCTCGGGCTCGAGGCTGCCTCTCCCACACACAAACACACACAGCTCCTATAATGCAAATCCTTCAGTTACTATGACTCTCCCTCTTCTCTTTCATGCTCTCTGTCGCAAGCTTTGGTTTTCAAAACAAGTCTCTTAAGACGATTCTGTCTTCTTTCACAGTGGTTCTGCAAAATTTACTAGCTGCATTTACTTTTAATCTGACAAAATCTCTGAATTATAAAAAAAAAAAAAACTATAGTTTTAAATCCTACACAATGAAATCTGGCTGCATTCTGGTCAGAGGCGGCCGTTTATTCCGCTTGTACTGATGTTAATGCACCAAAACCCATAACAGGTGAACCCACAGTCCACACGTCTGATCGCCAGACTTCCTTCATTAAAACACCCGCTGTCTGAGGGAGGCTTGATGACAGCCGAAGGAAAGTGTGGCTGGGTTTGGTAAATGTCATTATGGTTGAGTCAGAGCTCTAAGTGAACACACCTGGGCCTACATCAAACAGACTGTGAGAGACTGGGACGGTGATAAATCTTTGTCCTGGCTCCACAGTGACGCTGATGAGTAGAGAGCAGACTGCAGCACTGATGGAGCACTGTGACTCACGCTGCAAGATAGGGTTGGTGTGGTGACGGGGAGGAAGTGGTTGCGTTTGTGTGTCTGGTTGCGTTTCTGGCTGTGTTTGACCCTTTAACTTCCTTTAATCATGGACTGCGGACTGTGTCATCTGCACAGCATCCCGTGCTACTGTGTGTATCATCTCTCTAATATGAGATGTCATCATGTGGACACGCTCAGCGCTCACATCAGGGTCAAGTCTGCCTTTCTGTCATTCACCTTTGATGACACAAGGACAAAATGTTTGCCTTTTTGATTTAAAATTTCAGCACTAACTTTCATTCTTTTAAAAAGGGCCACACTTGATTTACAAAACAGAAAGCAAGGCTGTTTGATGGTCTGCCAAAAGGCAACCTTGCCAAAATTTACCACCATTTGACTGGAGGCTAGATTTCTTGCCTGAACATTAGTCAGGCTTCTGAAGAACTACTGTACATATGGCCTCATCTGGGACCAGGATGTGTCTCAGCCGGTACATTTTGACAGTGATGACAAAGAAAATGTCTGGCATAACAAAGTTCACTTGTCATAGGACCTGGTTAAAATGTAGCTCCCACAAAGGCAATGCATCAATCTTCAAAGAGATAAACTCAAGGGCAATAAGGCTCTATGCTGGCCAAGTTGCCCCAGTAGCAAGGCTGTTTTAATACGGGCAAAACGGACGGCAGAAAAAAAGCTGGACACGCAAAGAACGGGAATCAGTGCCACATGCTCGACAAGAGTCGCGCACGCAAGCACCAATCTGTTGCTTTGGGACAAGGAGGACTTGACTATGAGCTTGAATGCAAAGATGCTTACCTGCACTCACCAGTGTCAGCGCTTAATTGAGCTTCCATAGCTGAAGGATACTTATTTAAAATACACAACAAACCTTTATGAAAGCTATTAGGTGATTAATTGCATCTGGAGGTCAATGAACTCAAGGACTGTCTTTACTACTTTATTAAGAGGTGCAGTGGGGCTGGTGAGCATCCAGAGGGATATAGTCTTTTATTTAAAGGATGTTGGTGAGCTGGTATGGATCCCTGAGGGATATGAGGCAAAGAAGACTGGATGTTTGCATGTGTGTGTCTGCACTAAGAAATATCAGGGAGACGGACGATTCCCATGAGCAGCATCCCTGCAGGTGGGAATAGCGGTGAGAAAAACACATCAGAATTTGGCGAGGCAGATGCAGAATGAGATGGAAGCCTGGGAAAGCCAGAAAATGTCACTGTTTCACCTTCACTAATGCAGCCTGGTTCACATATGCTAACTTTACAGCCTTGCCTTCAGCAACATCAGGCTGGTGAGATAAGGATTTACAGGTTATAGTAGCTGCCGGCAATGGAAGGGAAAGAAACGGTAAGAAACAGTTGGAGGGTGTTTGATGTCAGTGGAGCAAAGGTGAGGCTGCAAAATACAGGATGCGCAGGGCAAGCGATCACCTACCCGAGCTTGACACGTTTGCATCTCACTGAGGTTTGCTCTGCTTTTGATTTAATCTGGTGTGTCGGCTGAAGGTCAAACCTTGCACAGGCAACAGCAGCTCTTGGCTGCCACCGTTGTGTGCAATTAAGCACATGGGGGCTGTTTGATTAAAAATGTGGACACCTAAATAAACAACACTAGCAGAATCGCTTCCATATGCAAATGACGAGACATTATCAAACATACAAAATAGTGAATAAATTACTGACGAAGTGGAGAGATGGGGATTCCTTTAATAGTACAGGCCGACTGTTTGCACCATGTATAATTGATCCGTGCAGTGGCTGGATTAATGTGTTGTAGATGTGCTGGGTGGCAGCCCAGCAGAACTCATGACACGCCTTCGATATCCTGTGTTTATCTCCCTGTCTGGGAGACTGTGGTTGTGGGAGAGTGCCTGTATGGTGTGCGTGTGTGTGTATATATGTGCCCCTATGGAAAGCGCTGTCTCTGGGTCTCTCCATTTATATCTTCATTAATCACCGTTACCACCGGGACGGCGGAACAGGAGAGTCTTTCAAATGCAAAGGCACTCTCTCTGCTTGCACACAACACGCACAGGCTGGCAGTCTCTCACAGCCCTCTTACAGTATACCTCCTCCTTCGCCTACAACTCCCTGCCCCCAACACACACACAACCTGCTCGTCCGACTGTCTCCCAGGGACACCAGACAGTGGACAGTTAATCTTCTCATCAACACATCGATTAATTAATACCACTCCTCATTATTCCGGTCTTATGCAAAAACAACCCAGGCAAGCTAGTCAGACGTGTTACAATCTAAGCCGCCTTCTCTTCTTACAGTCTTGTTTGAACTTGTAGCCCATTATAGTCCCCTCTCTTTCACTTGTTCTTGCTCTCATTTTCTTTAGAAGAAACAAACTGGTCTGACACCCCGGGGGCGGGGGTAGGGGGCAGAGCACAGTGAACATGCAAACCGGCTGTCAGTCTAGGACTCGTTTAAAGCCTGCAGGACATTTGGCTGGGGAGGGGCTTAGCCAGTTTGTTTAGTCTATG
Source organism: Micropterus salmoides (assembly GCF_014851395.1). Taxonomy (NCBI): domain Eukaryota; kingdom Metazoa; phylum Chordata; class Actinopteri; order Centrarchiformes; family Centrarchidae; genus Micropterus; species Micropterus salmoides. The sequence continues at coordinate 11,094,277 of NW_024040485.1, read as the reverse complement.
AGACTGTTGGCAGACGTGGCAGAGGCTCCACTATATCTGTACTGACCTATCTCTGCTTCTGTGGTTAGCTCACATCAGTCCCATAACAGCAAATTATCTTCTTCTTCTGGTGGTGAGGTGGGAAAAGAGTCCAAGTCAAGGAAACAGTCAAAAATAAGAGGCTGTGGCGGGAAGTTGCCACCGGCTAAGCAATGCTAAATTTGTAAATGTGGGGTTGTTGCGCCCAAGAAACCCAAGTAATGAACAAAACGGTGGCTGAGGCCTGTGACCATTTTCAAATGTTGGTTCTGAAACTAAAAACATGAAAAGATTATTATGATCTATTCAGGGCTCAACGTTAATTTTTTTGCAACTGTCCCTCCCAAGCCAGTGGTTTGAAACTTACTGGCCCAAGACAATTTTTACTGTCCCTCCCTCCAAAAGTTATTTATCAGTGTTACAACAAAACCAACGACTTATAAGTTATGTTGTACTGTTAACATGTTTAATCATTTATTAAATACATCCTGGATATAAAACTAAACTAAATGTAATCACTGTTAAATTACATTAAAAAAGGTTAACAAAACAATTTACTTTTAAAACAAAACATACTAACAGACTCAAACATGACAAGCTATCTCTCCTGCTGACAGCCATTCAATAAAGACAAATGTTCACAGTGTAGCGTCGCCTCTATCCTGATTGACAGGTCGCCATGGGAGTGTTAAGGCCGCCGCTGGGAGCGACATGTCAATCACAAGGTAGTCCCGTCCTATAGCATACGCTGCTTTCTGGTCTATTTCCCCCAAAATAGGCCCATAATTTAATAAATGAACATAGGTTTGTTGAAGAAGACTTGAAACTAGAGACTGAGACCATAAACTCACTAGGAAAGTGTTTACTGAGGGAATAATTCAGGTGAGGAGTAGGGTCATTTTACCATTATGTCTAATGGAACCGGACTTCTTCTTGCAACCTGCGGACTCGCCCCCTGCTGGCCATTAGAGAGAATGCAGGTTTAAGTCCCGTCTCCTCGGTTTCACTTTCAGACCCAGAGGTTGCTGCTTGATTAAGATTAGAGAAATAACATTTGACAACCACTCGTCATGCAAGTACAACTCTGGATTGGACGGTGAGCTGCAAAACAACTGCAGGAGTTTCTAATGCGATTATTTGTTTTTGTTTTTTTAATATTAATGTTGATCGGGCCAGTAAGTTGCTAGTTCAACAGTCCCGACGTTACTTTTTACTGGCCCCGGGCCATTGGGCCACCGTTATTGTCGAGCCCTGCTATTTAAATCAAAGAATGAGATGTAATGACTTTGGCGTTTCTCCAGCGAGCAATGCTGCTATGGAGCTGTGATACTGGCACTGACCTGATGGTGACATTGCAGAGGCCCCTCAGCTCAGCCCCTCCTACCTTTCGGGGCCCCATTTAGCCCTTTACAACAGGCAGCAAACACTGGCCAAGGCACAGCCTGTTGTGCACAGGGTACACGACAGTCTCCCACACAAAACTACAAACAGGCACGATTGACTGTAGGTCTCCGGGCCAGCGTTCAAAGAAGCTGCTGTGTACTCAGCATAAGTGGATAATTGTTCTTTGTAAAATGCATAGACATAGAAACAGACATTGAAATATGTGAATGGGTGTCTTGGGGTGGGGGGCAAAGGAGAGAGCTGGGAAAATGCGAGCTAGTCGGCATGTGATTGGTCAACCAAGAGGGCTGTTCCAGGCTACATTTGCGGTTCAGCTCAGGTCTTTGGGGAGGTTAATTTTCAACTCTGTGAAAAAGGCGCTGGGGCTCTAGCCCTCTGTAACAACCTGATTGCTGTGGCCACGGCCTGTTTCGTGGAAGACAAAGTTGAGTGCCGTTTGTGACTGAGACAACAGCCAGGGCCACCTGTTCTGTCCCTCTCACCTTCTTCGTTTCTTACTCTACTTATCTTCTCCGCCCCTTTATATTTTATTAATACATTATTAATATATTATTTATATTGTACGCCATGTAGCAGAAGGGAGTTACAAAACTCAATTTCACTCTATAACTTGTTATATTGTGACAATAAGCCTACCTACCCACCCATACCTAGTGTGCTCAAGTGCCTGTCCATGGGGGTGGAATGTTTTCTGACCACAGGGAGTCTTTTTGCATCTACTTCTGTCTGGTATCCTGTCCTGAGTTACAAACATTAAGGCATGCCACTGCTGAAGCAGAGGTGAGGTTAACTTGGGAGACTGGTGTCTGAACACAGACAGGAACTTATGCAACATCGCCCTTGTAACTGAGTCTCCTCATTTTTCTTATCCGTTTCCTCCTGCCTCCTTCTTGGTCCGTGTCCGTGTCACCAGACAACTCACCGTATCCATCAAGGTCGGAGACCCGATCAATAGCCACTGGCTTTCCTCTTATCTGCCTTGCAGCGAACACAAGTGGCCTTATTGTTTATGCAACGATCAACTTATCGGGTCATTTGGCTGCTTATTTTGTTACTGTCCACTGATGGGGGCCCAGGGGGTATTGACTATTTACAGACACATGTGAGCAACAGAAGACATGTCTGGGTTAGACGAAAGGGACGATGATGATAGAGGAAAGAGCAGGCTGAAGGCCATAAGTCAAGATGGGTGAGGACATGAACCCAGGAGAAGAAGGCAGATTGAAGACGGACGTCAAGATAGAGGGTAGAGTAGAGGAAAAGATAGCTAAAACAGCACAGTGAACGATTTCCATGCCTGCCAAAATCCAATTAGTTACAGCCCAAGAGAATGATTGACAAGCACACAGACAGACAGAGCAGACAGCCCAGGAGACAGCCAGAGAGTGCAGCTGCACTGGTCTGCGGTAATGAAGTCACTGGTTTCCAAATAGAAAATAGAGGAAGCCAGAGAGATGCAGCTGTCTGCCGTCTGTGCCGCAGCCACTGTGTCAGCCCAGCCAGGGAGACAGACAGAGGAAGGCTGTTCTCTCCGTCTGACATTTCTGACTCTGGGCCAACGCAAAGCAACAAAACAAGGCTGTGGCAGACAAGCAACATACAGCTATGTTCACTACGTTCTGCCGTGAGGTTATGAGTGAGATTATGTTCACTAGGGAGGGGAAGTGTGTCTAAAGGCCATTCTTATTTTGAAATAGCATATTTTATTCTACCTAAGAAAAGTTCATGACTCTGTTAAGTCAAACCGATGACAGCACAGTTAGTTATACAGTTGCATAATATTCCTTTACATTTTAAAATAAATGGTACTGGGGATTTTGTCATTCAGATGTTTTGTAATAGTCCATTTCGTTAGAGCGTGCCTGATGACACGCCATGAAAACACGTAGACGAAAAGTTTTAAAATGACACTCATCAATGGGAGTTTGTGTTACTTCCTGCCAGACAAAAAAAAACCCCAATACAAATGACAACATGATCTTGTCTCAGTGGAAAAGTACAAGTATCTGTCACAACCCCTAAAGGCAAAATGAACTCATTGTCTGCCAGGTACTAAAGTAACTCTTGAGATAAGGCTTCAGCTTGTTGCTATCTGTTGGTGGCGTCTGTCTTGCAAACTCTATTTACACAGCAGGGATCAGACAAGGTAGCAGTGCCTTCAGGCACAAAGCACCATTTACAGAAAGCGAGTTTTTAACTGCACCGTCTCAAACTAAACACTCCTAACAGGATATGGGACTAGTAGCCATTGGAGAAAGGGGGAGAAAAAACTTCCAGAAGGCTTGCTTGTTTGTGTCTCTTCTCTTTTAGAGGTCCCAGAGCTCTCTGGTAAAACTATGAACAGCTTGTAAATGTGCACATTGACAAAGTGTGTAAATAAGGGCCACTGGGAAAAGGGTTTGCAGTCAGGGTTAGACCAACACACCATCTTTCTAAAAAGCATGTGTGACTATAAGCTGCCGGGCTGGACTTCCACTAACATCCACTGGGATGTGGAAAGTATGAGTCACACAGCCAGTGCAGTGGAGGCGGCTGGACACCGAGAGTCTGGAGGATGTTCAGGGTGAGAGACATGTCCGTCTGCCTCACTTCCTGTTCAGTCAAAAACACACTTTCATTACACAAATACACACACATAAACAGAGAGTGGTTGGACTTGGAAGGTAGCCCTGTGTCCTGACTGAGTGAAGCTGGACACTGGCAGGTCACCTTGTTCTCTGCCCACTGAACTTTCACACACCCTTACATCCGCTTAGGTTGTGGGGGGGGGGGCAAAATGCCTAAATCACCTGCTTCCTGTAGACTCACAGGCAACTGTCTTTCCAGGAATTTGGCCATTTGTGACTTTGTGTCTCTCTGGCTACTCAAACTTTGCTGTTCAATAAAATTTCAACGCCCGTTTCCGACCAAGCCAACCCATCACAAATAACAGAATATCTACATTTTGAATAGGAAAACAAACAGCAACAACAAAAAGGAAACAAAAAACAAAGACTGAGAAATCACCCCACTGAGAGAAGACAGCACCTGAAACTGTGGTGAGAGACAGAGGCTCCAGAGAACCTGGCAAAGAGTGAGACAGAGAGAGACGAAGATATGTCATACTAGCCTCCAGTTACCAGCTCATTACACACACACAGAGGCTGGTCATGTCGCTCTCTCTCACACACACACACACACACACACACACAAAGACTGTAGGACCATGAGCACGTGTTTTTGTACATGCACCTGTGGTCTGCGTGCGTTGTAGTTTGCGTGCGTTTCCTCAGTGGTATTAAAACGTCTGTGCCTTTCCAGAAAGAAAGTCTACATCTTCTAAGAAGCATACCTTCAACCAAGGAGGAGGAGGAGGAAGAAGAGGAGGACAATTGGGATGAGGCAAGACAGGAATGCGGTCGGGACACTAGACGAGACAGCAGATGGTCTGTTCAGAACATTCACACACCAGGTTAACCAGAGAAAAGGCAAGGCAACTCCCTCTCTCAGGTACACAAATAAATACTCACACCTGCACTCACTTTGAATACACACTGCAACCTTTCTACTCCACAGTCTCTCACTTAAGAGTCGCACAGACTACACGATTTTCAGCATCGGCCGATGGCCGTGCCGTTCACACTACACAACTTGCCGTCTTGTGACAGGAGTCTTAAAGTCGCTGTGGCGTTCACACTACGTGACTGATCGGTGACAGGGGGTCACACACTACACGAGCTGACAGCGACGTGCAATGTGAAACGGCAAATGATGCGAACCTAGACACGAAACAGCTGTTTGTTATTATAAAGATACCAATTATAAAGACAAAAAATCTGTGTGAAAGAATGGATTAGCACACTGAGGTAGCAGGGATCGTCAGTGGTACATAGAGAGCTGAGGGGAGTAAAAAGTGTTTTGCGGTGCCAGCAGCCTGCTCTCATTGGCTGGATGTGGATGTCGAGTCGGCCGACTCCGCAAGATATTTGGCATGCTAGATATCTGGCAGACGTCTGCAATGTGTTGAGCCGTTTTGATCAGTTATTGAATAATTCACACATAACTAGTGGCGACTGCCGATCAACCGCTGATTTACCTCCAATCACAGCCCGACGGTCGCCGAGCAGCGAATCAGGCTAAAAATCGTGTAATGTGAACTCGGCTTTAACCTACTGAACTACTTTCACAAATAAATCTTGCCAGCAAAGGTTGTGGCAGAGCCCCTTTCTGTTCTGAATGTGTTTTCTGGTTAAAGCTGGAATGTTTTTCAGTGTTTCTTTTTTTTTTTTTTACTTCACCAAAAATCTGATCTGAACTGGTAAGAGAATAAACCACACCAAACAGACAAAAGCACAACCACACCTTTACCCACAAAACAATACAAAAAGGGCAGTCCGCTGTGGTCAGAGGGAGGTCATGAGACATAAACCAGTCAATGGCAGGGAAACTATCTAGAGCTTTTCACCCCACTGAATGCAGACTTTTCAATAGGTTGCTGCCCTTGTGGCTTAGATACTGCATCGACATGATTTATTTATTTATTTTTTATTTTTTTAAACACAGCAAGAATCATTGCAAGAATTGACAAAATCATTTGGAAGACTGCTGCTTTCTGGCTTTTGATAACTACGGGTAATGCAATGAAGACATTTCACTTTCAGGTCTGCCTGAGGTAAAAGGGTCACTAATGATGTCTACGCTCCAATCCTGGATCTTTGGCTCATCCACATTCATTTTTTAATTGTACTGAAATTGTGTAGGAATATGCAAAAAGAAAAATTCACCTACGGCTAACTAGAAATTTTTTATTTTATTTTAAAATCAGATGAACTATCTAACAACTACTGACAGGTTGTTTTTATACAGCAGTTAAAGAGGCTCTTCCTGAGCCTCCTATACTGGCCTTTTGTTCAGTGACATTCCCAGTGACCTCCAGCTGACCTGAGGGGACAAATGATGCACTTCCCCTTCAGCTGTGGCCAGCTGGCCTAAACTCATCTGATCAGACCTGCCAGGCAGATGACACCACCTGTCCCAGACCTCTCACATATACTAGGTCAATGCTGGTTTAAGAAAACACCCGCCGTAACGGTAGTTTGGTCAAAGCTGATGACAACACAGAATATGGGACTGGGCAATTATAGATAGGAAGGGCTGACAAGCCATCCAGTTTACGGGATGTTAAAAGCACAATCAACATTATTGAACATAGTAATTGATTATGATATTCCACACAAACAAGTATCATTCAGAAGTGCACTTACTTTGTCTAGCGACCTCTTGAGCTTGTAGTGGAACTTCTCTTTGACCTCATTCAGGAGCTGCTTGAGCTTTGGTTCCTCAGGTGTGCCTTGGTACTTCCTGGAAAGCTGCAGGTAGCAGGGCCACTTTGCCGAGTCAAAGCCCCAGTGGCAGGTCCTCTTATCAGGTGACTTGTGTGAATGCATGACAAACTTCTGAGGTGAAAAGAGCAACTGGCATTCAACGCACTGGATGCAGGGTGCCTCCGGCTGGCTGTAGAACTGGGGCACAAAGAGACCCTGACACTTCCCCAGACACTGGTGCTCCACCTGGAAGCTGGCTTCGCTCTCTTTCAGCAGGCCCTGGGTTGATAGCTTACTGCTGGGGTCAGCAGGCAAGGCCGCCCCAGGACGCAGCAGTGCATTGCACAACCGTTGTGCATCCGTCAACGTAATGAGGCCACAGGAAGGTGCATTGAACGGCAGAATGCCTAACACCTTAAGGATGTGCAGCTGCTCAGCGTCACAACGTGAGCAGTAGACGTAGAGCTCGTCGCACACAGTGTTGATCTGTTGCAGTGAGAAGTCACGGAGCACAGAGTTGAGCACCTGGGGCAGACAAAGCCGTTTCTCTCCCCCAACGACAAAGCAGGAGATAGACTCGCCTTCCAGCAGTGAGTGGGTGAGTTCGGTGGAGCTGTCACAGGGAACCAGCAGAGGGCCTCCTCCCAGAACAGGAGGGGAGGGCAGGGGGGGCATTCCGGCAGGGGAATGCTCGTGGCCGGTGCGGGCTGAGAAGGCAGCCGGGCCCCCGAGGGAGCTCTGGCTGCTGAGGGTGAACTGGGCCAGTGTGTGTTTGAGCCCAGGGCTCAGGTCGAGGGCTTTAGCAGAGCCCACCACATGCAGCTCAGCCCGGCCCTCCACATCCATGTCAGAGTCGTGGCACAGATCATCGATCTGCTCCCTCTTCACCTTGGGAGTTTTGGGGAAGGAATCCAAGCTGCGACGCTTCAGGTTGATCTCCGCCATTACTCGCTTCTTGATGGGCGCGTCTTCCAGTCGCTCTCTGTACAGCCGTTTCATGCTGCCTTTGAATGACGTCAAGTCTTTGAAAGGGGTTTTCAAACTGGTCTGGGTGCTGGCCATGTCTAAGCACTGTGTTACTATCGTTTCTGTCTGCTGACTGAGTTCTTGTATTCCTCCGAGTCTTTTCTCTCCTCAAGTCTTTTCAAATTACACAAATCTTCTGGTTGGTGAACACATGCATGATGGTGACGAATGTGGTCTAAGGTCTGGTCCGCTTCCTGCACATGAAAAAAAAGGAAGGAATTTAGAAAACAGAAGACGTCATCCACAATCTAAACAATAGCTAATCAATTCCATTCCTGTGGAGGAATAAACAAATCTCATAAAAAAATGTTGTAGAGCATGAAATATCCATAAGGAGTTTAAATGCTTTATGGCCGCTGTCCCAGCTGAGGGCTTAAGAGGTCAATAACTGTTTGCATGGACCACTAAACCAAATGGCCATTACCATACTTCACACAAACACAAGGCTTTTTCAGCTCTTGTAATTGAACCCCAGGGGAAATTTGCATTGAGGTTTTCACCAAAGCTTTTGAAACAAACTTTCCAGCACAAAGTGAGAATTTTAACAAGCAAAACCAGTTGACCAGACATGACAACCCAGGCGAAATTCCCCCACCACCCTGCCCCTCTCCAATTACATTGTTAATGTAAGGCTGATACAATGGTCCAAAACATTTCACTTAGCAAATGAAAGTGCCCTTCCCAACCACACTGTGCCTTCCCCTAGGTCTGCTTACCCCACGCTGACCTCATCAACTCCATGAAAAACAATTGATAAAAGCGTTAACAGCAGTCATCCCTTTCTCTCAGTCTGCTCACAGCTTGACATACAGCCGTGTGGAAAGCGGTGTTTCCCCCTTTTTTTTTTACTCTCAAGCTTTACTGCGGAATTAGTAAATCGACTGTAATAAGGTAAACACTAAGCTGGTATCCCCGATTTAAAACGCAGTGTACTTGATAATGGCTACTGCTGCAGTATGACACCAAGAGACGCACTTCAGCTTGAAAATGCAAAGTCTCATTTGCGCTCAGATGCCGTCGTGAAATGTAGTTGATTTATAAATCTACTACTAGAGGAGTACCCTCTTATCGAAAAAGAATATACATCGATTGGGTTAATTTATCTCAGTGAATGGGTTTGCAAATTTCTGCACCCCATCGTTTTTTCCACCGACAGAAATGTCGCGGCGGTGCAATCCTCGAGCTCGATTCCGAAGCGGGTAGATGTTTGTGGGCGTTTTAATGGCACATATCACCGTGGGACGAAAGAAGAAAAACACACCGCAAAAAATAAATAATAAATCATCGATAGATCAGCGACCAATAAATGAAACCCTAACAGGGAGGCAGCCTCTTTCCCAGCCAGCTCGGGACTAAGGTTTTGCTGCTAACACCTCCAACCAGATAACGTGAGGTACATTTCTGACAGAAATCACCTCGGCCGCATTATTGCGTTAAATGCGGTGATGTTTCTCAAACAACCTCACAGTCATTAATAGCTATAAGGCAATATGACTTAATATCACCCCCAGATCTGGTATCTTTTTTGCTGCTGCAAGGACAACGCGATAATATATATATATATATAAAATACTAGTCCGCTCCATCCCCTGCTGCCCCCCCCTCCTCTCCAGTCTGCAAACTGTACCTCGCCGTCTCTGCTGGCTCGCCACGACGGCACTGGTATGCAGACAGCGCTGATAATGACATTCACTGTCTACAGTCTGGTCTGGGAAGGCACCGCGGTCGAGCAGACTTGGTGGGGCTTTCAATCGCGGCCTGTCCGTATTTCAAATACAGTGCCGGTCCGATGTAACTTATGTTACCCAAAGGTCAAATCTCTAGAAACAAGGCATTAAATATTACGCATGTAAGTGAGACGTTACTTTAAAATATAAATAATGACTTCTTGACACCATGTCCACAAACGTGAAGTGAAAGCGCACACAAGAAAATGCGCATTCGCCGGGAAATCAACTGAGAAAAATATCTATCTTGTCTTTGAACGGGTAACGTGCAATACTACTAGCTAGCTAGCTAGCTTAATGTTAGCTAACGTTATGCCCCCAACATACCCCGGCACAGTCTATGCAGCAGGCTAACCTAACCCGACTCGAAACCAGGAATGAAAGCGATAATAACACAGACTAACTTGCCTCGGCTCACCCACCAAACAGAGATGGATAAAACAGCAGTGTCCGCTGCGACGGAGAAGCATAACGTTAACACAGTTAAATATGAAAGCAGGCTAGCCCAGAATTAAAGCGACCAGGCTGGCTAACCGAGAGGACCGAAAGCGCTAACATCACAGCAGGCTAACCCCCAGATAGACAGCGATACAGCAGGCTAAAACCAGGTTAGCTTCGCCCCCCACTCTCCCGTCTCAACACAGGAATTCAAAGCCGACCATTAATAGTCACCCGCCGGGATCCGTTATCAACAAAACAGGCACCCCGCAGTCAATATCTACATCTGTATCTAAACATGTCAATTTAAAAAGCCTCATCTTATTTTTAATCGTGTAAACACTTGCCTGAACGCTGCGTGTCGGTCGTCCTCACTCTCCTGTGGTCTCCTCAGCACTGGAAAAGCCTGGCGGACCGTCAACAAGATGTAGCTCGAGGTTCCACTACAGCCCCGTAACGTCACCCGGCTGACGGAAACTATGCGGGGGTGGTCTGTCTGTCTGCCTGTCTGCCTGTCTGTCTGTCTGTCTGCCTGTCTGTCTGTCTGTCTGTCGGTCTGTCTCGCACATCTTTCGAGAGATTTGTTTCCTCCAGCAGTAAGCTGCGAGCAGAGAGTTGCAGATAGATGTCAACAGCAGGCAGTTAGTGGTTGCCAAAGCTGGGGTCCGGGCACTTTTAGAGGTCCCTAAAAGGGGCCAGCATTATGTCCTCTCTATTGTAGCCCTTTACAGCACGTGTGTTTTTATTTCAGTTTAGTTTAATGAGGACATTTATTTGAAATTCATGTTCCATGCTTGATTCATGTTGTAGGTCAGTTTTATTGACATGGCCTCAGTGGTGGAATGTCAAGTACATAAGATTTAATATACAATTTTGAGATACTTCTACTTCACTTGAGTATTTCCATTCTGTGCAACTTTAAAGGTGCAATGTGTAATTTCTGGCTACATGCACTAAACAAATAGGGGGCAGTATTTAACCTCTTCCCACCCCCTTCACCAGGCTGGCTGTCCACACCAGAAGCACATTTCTTTGTGCCGGTCAAGAAACGATTCTGCTCCTCTGCTCTTTTCTAATCACATGTAGAGCTAATCCTTATAATGATCTCATAAATGAAGTTTTTTTTATGTGTTCCTGGATTAGGGGGCGTTGCTTCTTCTGCAACAATGAAGTTAATGGCTGTTGCCTTGCGTGAGGATCTGTGGAGAGGGGCTCCTCTCCTGCCTGTGTGTGTCTGCTCCTCTCTGACAAAGGTGACAAATGTGTGGAATAAGTACATCAGTTCAAACATGAAAACAACAAAAAAAACATGATAACAAACAGCAATTATAATCTTTCTAATAATTATAATGGATGGGCAGATTTTGATATTTGAAATTTCAGGGAGCAGCCGTGAGAGGGACAGAGAAATAGACGTTTTCGACATGACGTCAGAACTGTTACTTCTTCACATTTATTTAGTAATGTTTTAAACTAAAATTCTGGCCAAATCTCACACGTTGTACCTTCAAACTTCATGACATGACGGTAGCTTCATCTCTCTCTTTGGCTTTCCATTACATTTATGAAACAAATGAGAGGATGAGAGAGGACAAACTCAGTGGGCAAAATAGTCCTCTCCTGCACCTCCCCTCCCCCTCTTATTATGGACCTGTCCTCTGTGAAAAGGTCAAGAGGTCATTCAGGCAGTCTATTGTGCCTTTAGTGATGATGGAAGTTAATAAAAACTGAGCATGAGGAGGTCAGGAATGAGATTTTATGAATTATAGATCAAATATTTTCACTTGAAGGAGGGGTTGAATTCCCTAAGCAACCTTTTACTCTTGAGTCTGAACATACTCTTATCTATAACACCCGTTCTTCGCTGAAATCTTTATCTATAAAGGTTATCGTGCTGTGTCTACATGCGCTGGGTTTTTTCTCTCAGCTGGTGTAAACCCTGGCTGGCTGACTGACCCACATTCTGATGTCACACGTCCGTGAGAGCAAAGAGGCTTGATAAACCTCCGATAAACAACGCCGTCCGCCGTTTCGCCGCAGCCCCTCCCTCTCTCTCTCTCTGGCTCAGTCTCTGACAGCAAGGTCAGCATTTGTATTATGAGAGCAGATGTGCGTACACCCTGTCCAGCCCCAGAGAACAACAAGAGACATTGATTTTCCTGTAATAACATCACTCTGTGTACTGCGGGGAGTAAATTAATCTCATATCTGCAATATTGCGACCAGCACTGATTGTTCATTAGGAGTAAAGCGAACAAGTTGAAGGATGAGGTCGCATGTGGACAGCGGCGGAGGAGCTAGGATTCACAGACAGTGTGTTATACTATTACGTTGATAACTCCCTCCGTTAGCCGAGACACGCTCTCTGATTAAAGGGGTTATCATCATTTGGCCCTTGTAATTCAAATGTGCGTAAACGGGTGGTAGACAAAATAATGGATGTAATTTCTGATGCAATCACAGCAGTGGTGGTGGAAGCATTCAGATCATTTACTTAAGCAAAAGTATTGAAACCGCAGTGTAAAAATACTCCATTACAGGTAAAGATGCTGCTAAAGTCAAAGTATTATCAAGAAAATATTTCTTAAAATATCAAAAGTAGTAAAACTCAATGCATGCAAATGGCCCCTGTGAGTGTATATTGTACATCTAATGATATTCATTATACAATATGTACTTTTGTTAGTAAAGCATTAGATTATTATTACTCATTATTGTTTAAGCAGTATTTTATTCTTCTGGTTGGTTGAGGTGGAGCTGATGCTAACCGCATGATCATTTTGTAGGATGTAGTTTGTGGTGCTGTTGAATGGCATTACGTCATACTGACAGGTGCTTCTATCACATGCTCTACCCTTATTTATATACATGTGCTGGACACAATGATAGAAACAGCTCTCTGTATAACACACTACAATTCAACAGCACCACAAGCTGCAGCCTCCAAAAGGACTAAAAGTTGAGTCACATCTCCAAAACAGTTGGAACTGATTGTATATTCAGGGGTGTATTTCGGGTCTATGTGTGTGCGTAACAAATAACAATGGAGTGAAAACATTTAATTTATTGGATTAATAAATTAATTCTTCTTCCTTAATACCAGTAGTCTTGCAAAAACACACAGCACATGCCAAAAGGGCAAACTGTGTCAGAAACTAAAAAACAACAGCAGTTGAAACCAAACTGAAAAAACAGAAATGTGTCAGATACATACATTAAAGGGGATTTCCAAAACCTTGACATTCAACATAACGTAACCATCTTTATAACTATGATTGCATCACTAATTCAAGGTCCTCCCTCTTGAAGTTTTTTATTTTGTGTAGAATTAATGGCGCATGTAGCTTTTTATTCTCGTTTCTAGCTCCTGAAGTGAGGTCTTTCGCCTATAAATCCCGCTGGTTTATGTCACACGCTCGAGCAATTGTTTCTCTCCTGTTATAATCAATGTGGTTTATTACAGCAGTTGTTACTCCTTTTTTCTACTTGTAAGCCCCATTCATTTATATCCAGTAGGCTATGTAGGCATCTGAAGTAGCACACACCAACTTGAGGCTACCTGACAAGGAGGGAGGTACAGACATTATAGATGATGGAAATCAACTCATTATCTCTAGTATTGTCAAGAGCACCTGTAAATGTAGTGTGAGAGCATGCGGTGTCAGCACTACGCACCTTAAATTGCAGTGCGTGTTTTACTAAGGGATTGCATTTAGCACCAAGTATGATTCTTATGCCGTTTAATTAATCCCTTCAGGGACCGAATAAAGCACCCAACAAGATAATAGCAATTAAAACAGGATGTTTTCCCTCCGTTTTACATCATCAATTATACAAGGTTAGTCTTCCCTGTCTTCCACAAGGTGACATGGTGCCACAGTGCCTGGGGAGGCGTACCCCCGGCCTCACAGGTGAGGGCACAGGAACAATGTCAAACACACCATCATGGGAATACAGAATTACGCAAAGACATTCATCCTCATCCTGAGCATGTCCTGTAGTTGTACAAGGGGAGTCATTTTCCACAAAATCTGGCTCCAAAGAGACAATATACAATTGTTTAGCGGTGCAGGATGTGAAATAAGCCTGACATGATGGGTTTCTATCCGCCAATGTGCGAGTTATTGCAGCACACAAATCAATCCATTTTATTATTTTTGACAAGTCATCTTTTTTTTTTTTACCTCTCAACGCTCAGCACTGTGTGAGGCCAGAGCAATGGTGTCAATGACCTTTTAACCTCTGGGGACTCCAAGGGCCTTCTACAAACCAGCCAGGAGTCACGTGACCAGCGGAGACACAAGCAGCTGGAGTTGAAAAGCTGAAGCTTAACGACTCAAGCATAATGCCCTTCCTTCTCCAGACGCCCATGTGGTCTGAGAGCTCAGGTCTGGTCTCGGCAGTAAAGTGATCACAAGCCTGATGGTATGAGTTTGTTCAGGCAGGCATGTGTTTGCATGATCTCAGCAGTGCACCACTTTTAAGCCAAAAAAAATCCACTCTTCAGTAGGATTGCTAAAATATCTCAACAGCTACAGGATGAAACCTGTGCAGATTCATGTTGCCCACAGGATGAAGCCTACTGAGTGTGTTGACGCATTGTCATGACATTTTATACAGCGATTCATGGTGCCCAGAGTCCTAATGATTTTGGCAATGCTCTGACTTCTCACTGAAAATTACCTGCTTAACATTAGCAAGTTAGCACTGTCAGCATGCTACCATTAGCTCTAGCTCAATAGACCACTGTACGTCTTCAGAGCTGCTAGCATGGCTGTAGACGCTCAGACTTTTTTAATGAGACTCTGAATGAGTCTGTAAAGCAACTCCATTGTTCCCAGTTCACTAGTGTCACCGCACATTGCAAGGTTTTGTTGTTTTGTTAGCACACTTAGAAAGATGAGATTTTTAATACATAAATTAACATGACAAAACATAGCACCCCTTTCTTTGGCAAACAGGAAATCACTAAACAGGAGCTCTACCAGGAAGTTTCCACTCAAAGGTATCAGGTTTGATTTCCTTCATGTACTTTCCAAAAACAGTTTTCGTTCTCAGTGTCTGCCTACAATCAATGGAAAATAACCATTTACTCACTATAAAAAGTATTTGTTCTTTATATTGAGAGGAAAATCAGAAACTGAATATATGTAACGTGAGTAAATTCTACACCTGCAGGATATGAAAACCATTTTTTTTATTTAAACAGGCAATCTAGCACTTTAGCACTTCATGTTATAATGTTGTAGCACTAACGAGACACAGATTAAAATAGGGTCCAAATTGGAGCAGCAGGAAGTCCGCTATCTTCTGTTAGTTGCTAATATGGGTCAAGCTCCAAAAACACTGGATCCTACATTTCCCATAATGCAACTGAATAGCAATATCAAATCTTTCCCACATTAATACCGCAGATTTTCTGTCTAATATTCTCCTCATGAGTAAAGTGACGTGTGAAAAATGGGAGGGTTGCTTTATATGAATGACAGACTCACACTGACACACGCACATATTACCACAAGGAGAGAAATAAAAGGTTTATTTTACCATCTGTGTTTTTTCTTTGCACACTAATAATAAATGTCAGCAGAGACCTCTGGGTGGTAAACACCCCCAAAGCACAAGTACAACAAATAGTGTTTCCATTGGGTTTACCCAGTAACATTTTGGAATTGATGTAGTGATAAAAAAATTCAAAATAAAATCTGATTCACAAAAAAGTAACAATAAAGCAAAAAGTAACATGTGTAACAGATGAATGTGTTCCTCCGGGCACTTCGTGAGCCCAAAACATTTTCCAAGTAGAGAGAAGCTTTAATTGGACGAGAATCTGGAGGTTCATGCACCATCACTTAGTGTCGTTACAGTCAGGGGGAAGAGAGCGGCTCTCCAGAGCTTTCATATGCTTTAAAGCACCTTTACAAAATACCTAATTCAGAAAATGACCTGTGATATCGACATGGTAAAAATGGAGCACGGCAGAGTTTACAGTTTTAAAGCCACATTTTAAAACTGCACTGTGTCACAGCTTTGGACTTCTAACCAAGCTCTCCTTTCAACAATTACTTAGTTTTGATTTATAACGAAAGACATACATGGAATGGAGAAAGTACAAAAAACAACAAAAAAGATAACAGACCATATGTTTCAGAAAGGCGTAGTATTAAAAATAAGCAAAAAAAATTCTGAATATATAAATTCTATGACTTAGGACAGTGCATCTTCCTTATGTATCCTGTACCTTCTAATACGTACCAGCAAGACATTTCAGAAAGACATTTGTTTTGGTCCTGTGTGAATGTATATTTCATGGTCTGCACAGCAAAACGTTCATCTGTGCTCCAGCATTCAGGTATTATGTGCTCCTCTTCCAGCCCATTTCCCTGCATAGCAAGCTCTTTCATTCACAGTTTGAGAGTTTTAACTCATTATTAGTGTTGGTTGGATGCGACTGTGTACGTTCCTTCGTCTGGGAGAAACTACTTGAAGCAGACACCTTGTGTTTTCCAGATGTTGTGCATTTATCTAAGCCACAAAGCCTGAACCCTTTTTTGGTTCTGTTATTCAGGCAGGACATTTATCACTCAGACCAACATATATAATGACTGACATGTTAAATTAAAAAGTGAGAAAAGTATATAGATTTTTTTCTTTTTTTTAATCTTTTCTTTAAAAGGCTAGTGTTATGATTCTCGTTCTCCTCTACAGAAGGGGTGTTTCCACAAAGCCAAATTCGAAATGACTTTTTATAATGATTAAGTTGTCAGTTAATGTCCGACTGTGGCTTTAAGCTAAAAAGGCCTTGTCTAACATGTATCCTCAACAGTAGATTCATATATATATATATATATATATATATATATGCATTAAAAACAACCCACCAGCTGGAAGGAGGGGATGTTCAGTTCATCTGTCAGGGGCCGTGACCCCCCTGCCGACCCCTGTATACAGCAACCTTGGAAGAACTTTGTAGCCTCGCTGGCTACCGATAAAGACGCCCCGATGAGAAAACTGATATCAGTGCAGATTTACATGATATAAAAATAATTAAGAAAGAAGGTAGGCTTAAGGGCAAGTGGTTATAAATGGCTGAGTGTGAGACTGGTTTTGGCAAATAAGCGTTCTACTGTGCATGTGCAGCCCTCGAACAGAAGGTTGATGTCGTCAGGTTGTCTCGTAACCATGCAGCCTGAAGACACTGACACGCCACATAACGCGTGCATGAGTGTGTGTGTGTGTGTGTGTGTGTGGGTGGTGTGTGAGAGCACAGACGTCGTGTCCCTCACACACACTCCTCTGCCGACATCAGGAGTGGGTTGATGTACTCAAACCCTTCAAACTCAGACTGGTCGATCTTCTTGACCACATCACTACAATGAACAAAAAGAAAAGGTTTTATTATTATTATTAAGTGGCACCAATTTATTAGAAAAGTACTTGTTATATTGATTATCATAAAGATGAAAAAGAGATAATAAAATAGGGACTCACTCATCATCAGGCGTGAGCTGGATGGGCTCGTTGGTGAACTGGGCGTCAAAGTTGTCCAGTCCGAACTCCCCTGAGATGTTGGGTTTGAAAGGAGGGACCACCTGCTTCTGCTCCAGCTGAAATAACAGAACAGGAATCAGGTGGGGAAACAACTGCCTTTACGTCTTTATGGAAATTAAAAATACGTGAGCACTGCCTGAGTATTTAAACTTAAGACTAATATTGACCTGCAATGAGTATTCGAATAATTGCTCAGTCCACAATAAGACAATTAATCTGCAAGAATTAAAAAAAAAAAATTCATCATTTCATTCATTTTTTAAAGCAAAAATGTGAAAAATTTTCTGGTTACAGCTTCTCAAATGTGGTGATTTGCTGCTTTTCCTTGTCATATATTATAGTCACTGAAATATCTTTTCATTTTGGACTGTTTGGACAAAACAAGCAATCACTGTGGGTCTTGGGGAAACTGCACATCACCCTCACCCTTTTTTTGGACAATTTCTAGATGATAAATGGATTAATTGTGAAAATAATTGGCAGATGAATCAATCACGGGAGTAGTTGCAGTACTTGAGAGATATACAAACTGTAATCTGGCCTGGAAGCTGTGCCTGTCTTTTTTGTTAAAAGCACTGGACACGAGCATAAAGATGGTAAAATCTTTCTTTGTCCATCCCACCATAGATTCCTGGCCTGTTTCCATAAATAAATACTACAGCTGAGTGACCAGCAGCACCTCCTTCAAAAATAAAAAAAAGCTTGACCCATTTAAAACAGTGACTAAAACCTATGACGCACTTGTTCTTCTACTCAGTGCCTCTGATTACATTTATCACAGTGTAGTCTGGCTCTCATTTGTTTCTCTATCTGCAAGCCAACAACTACTCCCCCTGCAGGCCAAGTGGTGCATTGCAGCAAACTTTTCAGATAAGTGTGTGCACGTGTTCGGGGGGGGGGGGCGTGCGTGTAAGCTGATCCCTTCAGACACTCTGACCGACTGTTGGGTCCCTTCTCCAGACCAAACAGGGAAAGAGAGGTCATGGTGGCGAGCTGCCCTGTCTGTCTGTCACGTCATCCAGCAGTGCATGCATGTCTGTCTGTCCGAGGAGATTAAACGTGCCTGTTCATTTACACGTGTGCACACTTTCACAGGTACACTTTTTTTTTTTTTTTTTTTAAAAACACACTTCTCTTTATTATACTATAAAATTCATGTTTATAAATTACTCTCTTCTAACGCAATATGCAATGCATTAAATGTATCTGGTGTCGATAAAGGGATTCATTGTTGTTATTTTTCAAGCACAAATGTCAAACATTTGCTGGTTCCAGCTTCTCAAATGTGTGGGTTTTCTTGCTTTTCTGTGTTTTATATAACTGTAAATTGACTATTTTTGTGTTTTGGACATTACCTTAACTCTGGCAACTTGCACTTGAAAAAATAATCAACAGAATAATCAATAAACAAAATAATTGTTTGTTGCAACCCTACACATAAAATTATGTCTACATCAGGCTCTGAATGTGTCGACAGCACACCACAGCTACTGAGAAAAACTATACGACATTAGTTTCATTTTACAGCTGTAGTCGTTATTAAACCAGAATGTCATTCACTATTAAATTACAACTTAACTCATCGCTGAAACTGAGTATTTATAGTCCTTGTTTAACTATCAGTGGGCTTTCCATAAATGTTCTGCGATGCTTAAAGGGATAGACAGATAAAACTTTAGAAACGTCAAGTTTGATTTCAGTTCGATCTTTCTGACCCAAACCCAAACGCAGCGGGACTTCTGTATAGGAATGTGCGAGTTCTACGGTTAGTACCAAAAAAAGGCCCTTCTGACAGTGAGGCAAAGCGGTGGAAATATTCTTAATATAGCGTGTACTTGATAGCTTGCAACTGATAGATTTCTTTTTTAGGTGAGACTCTTTATGTAGCTAAATAAGTTTTTCTGCTGCCCCCATTTACAGCAGTGCATTGCTCTGCTTTCCTGCTGGTAACCCTGTCTGCTTCTCCAAACTGGGGGAGCACTGTAATACACCGACTCCCTCATACAACCACACTTCAAAATACCCAAACTTTCCTTTTAATATTGTCAATTCAGCCTCATTTACCTTGAAAGTTTTTTTTTTTTTTGTAATTGGTGCAGACTAACTGCTGTATATACAAGCCCCTGTTCATTTTCAACAGCAGCCTTCACATTCATGACCACACTCAGTCTTAAAGTATAAACACTCTAAATGGATTACAGATCAACAAAAACACCTTTCACAGCAAAAGGCAAGAAAGTACTCAAACGTATCCAATATTAATCACTGAAATAACTGGAATTTAACTGAAGCTTAGTGTAGTTCAGTATTTCATGAGGAAGCCAATGAATTAAGCTGAAATTTGACTTTTTAACGGCTTCCTTATGATATTCATTGTCATTAGGAAGCCATTAACAAATCAAAAATAAGTCAAACTGATGGCTTAAATGGCTGAGACAAATGAAAATGAAATGCACATCCATATTTCAACACTTCTACTCATTTCTTTTCCATCTTGGTCTGTCCAGGTCTTCTAACTGCTCGTCTGAAGAATGTGACCCCAAATCATTTAGATGTGACCTTCTGCTGTCTAGTAGCAGCTTTCTGTTTTTCCTTCTCTGCAGGATCAATATACAGATTGATGCTGACCTATTTGGAAACCGGCATGAACTGATTTCTTTCATTTGAGATGATGATGAAAATTGCAATTAAGGCGATGAACGAGGCATGAAAAGTAGAAGAGCGAGGGAGAGACACAGAAACAGGAAGTGAATAAACTCACATGGTCCCAGTCGACATTTCGGAAGAATGGATGGCCCATGATGTCTGCAAAGCCCGTCTGAGGGTGGCAGCCTAGACGCTCCTTGGCATCCTGTGGGAGGGAGGGTGAGAGACAGTAGGAGAAAGGAGAGAATTTGCGAGAAAGGTGAGAGATGTCATTCTCAGGGGCCGGCACGAGCCAACACCGTTTAAGGCTGATCCAGGCCTGTCTGACTCCTCCTTACCTTGTTGAGGAACCCCTTGAGGACGCTGGCGGCTTTGACTGACAACGAGCGGGGGATTCTGATCTGTTTTTCCAATATAACTGCAGGAGGTGAGAGGAAAAGGTGAAAGGGTATGAGTCTAAAATGATAAGGGAATTCACAGACACTCCTGCAGTTATCACTTCTATCCTGTCGGGTATTCTCGTGTTGAACATACATACAGCAGCCTTTCAATGACGTGTCAGCAGCTTTAAAAGTGTCTTGAAATATGACTTTGTCTGTCAATTGGTGACATTTTAAATCCCATCTGTCCTACACTTTCCTGGCAGCTCTAAGAAAACCCTGACACATTTTGACCGTATTTACACGACACACTCGCATTCACACATTTCCCTGTAACAGATGGCATGTGCCTGGTACTGGGAGAAGGGGCCATTAGAAAGGTGTCAATACAAAGGTGTTACATGCTTCCACTCTGCTGTTTTTCCTCCTCCGGTTATAAACCTTCAGTGTGTGTGTGTGTGTGTGTGTGTGTGTGTGTGTGTAACCTTGGAAGAGGTAGTCTTCAGTGTTCTGGTCTGGGTTGTCAGAGCTCCCGACGATGTCAAAGGGCGACCGGCCCGCCATCATTTCAAACATCAGCACACCCAGCGCCCACCAATCCACACTGAACCCTGACGATTGTAAATTGTATGTGACAAATCATATTTCTGACATGAAGGCAACATGGACAGAGGAGATATATTTTAAAATAACCCAAAAAGAAATGCAGCTCATTGGCAGAGCAACCAAAAGGTATACAAGTACCTGTGTACAATTCTCATTATTGCATAAACTTCAAATTACTGCTTACAATTGTACAACACATGCCAGTAATTTAAGGTTATTATAGCGACCACTTCCACTGTGAAAGCATCATACCAGTTCAACAATTGCAAGGAACTTAAGGAAAAAATAACTAAAACTTGTCTAATGACCTCAGAGCAGAGCAGAGAAACAGAAAACACTCCACATTTTAGTGGAAAGCCAAATGTTCACAACCTAAAACCTAAAAATGAGAGGAGCATCACAATGTATGAAATGTAAAAGAAACAGTGAGGAGAGATAAAATGTTTAAGGTTTAACATTTCAAGGGTTCTTTCATTTTCCCAATCTTTTACAGAAAAAGGCCAAAATCCCTTATAAGAGGCTTGTTAACTTTTAATTTGTTATTGTACACTAAATAAAGCAGTCTTAAAGTCATTCTAATTGGTCACTAGCTGTGAGGGCAGGACACACGCAAAACCAATAGCACATGTGTTATTTAATTGTGTTATTTATGTGATTTATGTTATTTATTGTGTTATCAGATAACCTAAACTGTTTATCTTCCATATTTCCATTTTCTATTGCAGTAAAACAGATTGTCCTGTAGTGGGTCCAACAGGAATCTTATACATGCATATAAAGTGATTGATGCTGGAACAATTCACTGTTCAGCCTGAACCTTTTTCCACAGCAGACATTTTGACTCGTCATTGCAGGAAAAGCACAGCTGTTACCAATAACATTAAGGATGGCTTTGTTCTAATCAAGCGTCCCAGTAAGATGTTGACAGTGAGCCAGCACAATACCAGGAAAAGCTAAATGGAATTAAACCACCATTAATTTTTATTATTCACATCTGTGCTTTACCTACTGTGACATGTCAAAATGTCCTCAAAGGAAAACACTTGTTTTACTGTGGAAAAACACTGGAATGATCCTTTAACAGCAGAACTTAACGCTATGATACTGCTTTTGGTTACCAGGGAGATCTTTTTCTATTTTTCTATTAGTGTGTTTATAAATAATGTCACATACACCACTCAGTTACAATGTAGAAAATGGTGTTTCACTTGACTACACTCAAACTTTGATCTTAATGACTGTAATGGACTTTTGATTCTTTTGATTTGACAAACTTTGATTCATGTATGTTAGTCATCATCAACCACTACAATGTCACAATTGCTTCTATGATTCTTTTGTTTCTTTTTCAAATACAGTTTTTGTATTTTTGATTGCTCATTATTAGCTTTACTTATTTTCAAATTTTCCTATTGTAGTATCTTTTAATTTCAAAAGATGCACTATTGTAGCATTAATAATCATACAGAATCACAGACTGCATAACGCCTCATATACTGTATCATTCCAACAAAAAGGATAGCATTTCTTTTAAGGGCTTGTATTCTGTAATTCTCACCGTAATCCTCTCCTCTGAGTATTTCGGGGGCGATGTAATTGGGGGTACCACAGAAAGTGCTCGTTGTATCGCCTGGTCTCAAGCCCTCCTGCAAAAACAAAAAAAGATCAGTCATGAGATCATCTCAGAGGGCTGTAAATCAACACTGGTGCAACTTTGCAAGTGCTCTTATCCAAGGGGCATTGTGGTATCATGAGAGCCTAAATCTTTCACACACAGCAAACCTGAAAACCACACCTTGCACATGCCGTAGTCTGTAAGTTTGATGTGTCCCTCAGAGTCCAGCAGCACGTTGTCCAGTTTCAGATCTCTGTAGATGATTCCCCGCTCGTGGAGGTAGTTGAGCGCCAGGCTGATCTCCGCTGAGTAGAATCTGAAAAAGAGAGAACAATTCAGGCGTATTCACAATCACATGTGCTTACAAAAAAAACACTGAATTACATAGATCTTATTCCTTTTAACGAGACAGGAGCAAAAAGGTGCGACAGAGAGCTCGACTCTACCTGGCATGTTCTTCTGGGAGTTTCCTTTGTCTCTGCATGTGGAACATGAGATCGCCACCGTTCACATATTCAATAACAAAGAACAGTCTGTAAAACGAGGCAAATGTTTTAGAAAGTTAAAAGTTTATTTCTTAACTTGAATACATCATTTAATGCTGTCTTCCTTTAAAGGACCTGAACACATATTTTGTCAATTAGCTTTTTATGATTAGTAATGAACACACACTCCTCTCCTCCTCTAGAACAGATTTGGTTATTTCACATGAGATTTATTTTATTATTTATGATTATTATACACCCCCCTCATCAAGTCCCACCCAATTTGAAAAATAATGTTCTCGTATCACGTAATATGAAGACTTCATAGCCTCTCTTCAGGTAGGACTCCAAATGTAGTTGCGGCTAGGTTAATCGTTTTCTCAGAAACAAGTGACAGAAACACTCAAAGCGGGTCAGACCGTGTAGCCTTTTCTAAGAAGTTAGCCACAGATGGAGTAGATGTGCTAGGAAACAATTCAGCAGAACGTCGTCTGCAAACGGGGATTTTTACGTCTTTTATGTGGCCGATTAATTTCGGCGGCCGAACATTCGGTGCATCCCTAATGGAAATTTTATATTTCTAAACCAAGTTCTTCAGGGGCTTTAATCATGATGGGGATCTTCCTACGATCACATACACACTCTTAAAATGACATTGTGATACATTTTCAAACCATAAAAATCGGATTATTTTTTAACTAATAACTTTTTGAAGAAACCGTGTGACTCGTAGAGGAGGTATGTTCTCACCTGCTTTCTGTCTGAAAACAGGAGTGGAGGCCAACGAGGAAGGGATGATTGGAGGCCTGCTCAAAAACGTGCTTTTCTGTTTGGACCCAATCGATGTCCTGGAAGACAAACACACAAACAAAAAACATGCCTCAAATGTAAATCAAGAGAGCATTCGGACATGGTACCCTTGAACTTAGAAAAGCTGAATAAGCACAGTGCTTGATCGACCATCCTGTACAGATAACGGCTCGCTCATGTGAACGGTGGGCAGCAGCAGGAGAAAAGGGCTGAGCCAGTAGAAACAGGTCTCTATCGATGGCAGGATGATAATATGTCTGGACACGGAAGCCGCTCACGCTGACAGGGCAGGGACAGCAGAACACTTCACCATTGATCTAAAGGCACTTGTCAATTTGTCAATCACGCTAAGTGTGTCTAATCAAGGCTAACTACTCCTGGTGCCTCTGGCCGTGCTGCTACATGTGTACGTCGGGATCAATTTTTGATGACATGATGGTTTATCTACACCTTCTTAGAAAGACCGATGGCTTTGAAATAGGCCTGTCAACTTAACACAAAGTGTTTCAGACAAATGTTCACCGTGCTATTAAATAACACCTCACATTGATTGAGCTAATTGTATTAATTACTGATGGCAGTGACAGAAGACTGATGACTTCACTATTAACTAGCTGCCACATCTCAATAGATGGAGGTGTTATTGTCACTGCATACAGACTTAAAGGGACAGTTTCGCTTTTCAGATATGGTACATTTTTCCTTTTTAAGTAGATATAAACCTCTGAAAAGATCGCGGTCTAACTAAACTAAGTCACTCGTTTCACTATCAACAAATAAGTGCGATTACATGAAACGTCTCTGAAGTGATCAGACAATGAATTGATAAGTTGATCAATATTATCAAAACTTGTTTTTAAAGAAAAAATACCAATCAACTCTCTGGTTCCAGCCTCTCCACTGCGAGGATTTGCTGCTGTTCTCTTTCATACCGGTTATCATCATTGTAGATTCAATATCTTTGGATTCATTGGACAAAACACGACACTTGAATACACATGGGAACATTTCGGGAAACTGAGATGGGCATTTTTCACTCTCGTCACACTCCTAGTAAATGGTAAAAGAAATTGCTTCTTTTTATGGGGTAAATACATTATAACTAGGCATGGGGTTTGATAGCAAAGGGCTTTCACTCTTATTTTTTTATTGTCTCATGTTTAAGCCATCAAATTATATTTAAACAAAAAATAGGGACAAACTTTGATAAAAAGACCACGTACCATATAACACGTAATGAAAACAAAAGGAAAATAATTAAGGCCTTACAAATATCTGCTGTTTTTATTGGGGTTAAGTCTTTCAACGCATTTTGTCACTGCTGTGCATAATTCATTAATCCTATCCTAATCCTAATCATTCAGTAAATATGAACCAAATGAATCACAGATTTTTTTTCCTGCATTTAATGTAAATTGATTGTACTTTTGTGTGCCTTTCTAGTCTTCTGACCACTCAAAGCACTTGATAATATATGTCACATTCACACACTGATGGCAGTGGCTGTCATGCAGTGGGTCCCAGCAACTCATCAGAATGGAACAAACATTCACACACCGATGGAGGAGCCAGGGATCACACCACCAACTTTATGATTAGGGGACGACCCACTCTACCTCTAGAGCCACAGCCGAGTTCAATCAAAGGCTGACCTATGATTGGATTCATAATTCCAACATTTGGACTTTGATGGTATGTCATACATCATCGTTGTTTACCTCATCGTCATTGACAAGCTCCTTCTTCACCACTTTCATGGCGTAGATGCGCTCAGTCTTCTTCAGCTGCACCAACAGCACCTTGGCATAGCTGCCTCTGCCGATCACCCTCAGCAGATCGAAGTCAGCCAAGCCCAGACTGGAAGGCGATTTCCCCGTGTCTCTACTGCTCCGCGCCTGGGGGGGGGTTCACACAGAGCGAGAGGACAACCATGAGAGATCATCCAAACAGTAAACAACATCATGTGGATAAACATAAAGTCAACTCCACCACAATTTGTCATGATACATTTCAGTCGGTATTCAATGAACTATTGATGGAGGTGGCGATTTGGTTTGTGCAAAAGGGTAATTTCCTCCGGGTGATTTGTAAATGACATTTAAACCAGCACAGTAAATCTTAGTAATGACTTTCTTGTCTGTATTAAATACCATCATGCTGCCTCCATTAGATTAAGAGCTCGCTTTATTAGTCCTACTTCTCAGTAAACCACCTTCATCATTTCCTCGCCTATTTTTCTCTCTCTTCTCTTCTGTAATCTGTTCTGAAGTGAACCGTTTCCACTACCTATCCATCTAACCTCCCTTCACGTGACGACCCCTATCCACCAGAGTCAGACATGGAAAACGAAGATAAGATCATTTGGCTTGCCCTCTTTTATCGCCGTCTATCTGTGTCCAACTCGATGCATTCCATCTTTAGGTCTCCTGCTCTGTCCAACAACCTCCCTCCAACCCCAGACTGGCCATTAATCAGCCTCTGGTGTTAAGAGCTGTGATAAAAGGTTACTTTATTAGCTCGAACAAAGGAAATCAATACCCACAGTGCTGCAAGGGTGCCTACGTCTGCATGCTCTCTATATCACACATGCACAGCACAGGTGGAAGAAGGATCACCCAAATGTACACGATGGCAAAATAAGCAGACAAAACCCTGCTTTCAATTACAGGTGATCTTTCTCGCACAAACAGTGCTGCCTTCTCTCTCTAAATATACATATACACACATCTTGATAACATGACAGATTGACAGACTATGAGTCACACATCAAGGGCGTTCTCTCACCTCTTTCTCTTCTCCATCGTAAGGCAAGCTTTCTCTGGAGTCTTTATTCTGAGGGCCTGAGAGAGAGAGGAGAAAGTGACAGACAGACAGAAGGAGAGGGGGAGGCAGGAGAGGGGGGAAAAAAATAGGAGACATGAGAGATGGAGGAGGAAAAAAGTAGGTGAGAGACAGTCACACGCTTTGTTCACAGCCCTGCAGTGCTGGAGTCATTTCTCTCTGCTTGGTTAGAAAAGAAAATACCCTGCTGTATCCACCCTCGTTTAACAATAACACAAACCAAGAATATTTTAAAGAGTAAGCATTATGTAACTATTTTGTACATAAATGCAGAGAAGAAACACATCTGCAATGATCAATTAAGCCATCATGTTCAACATTTCTAAAATAAACAAATGTATCTGCATCACAGTGTTTCAATAACAGCACCCCACAACCTCTAAGGTGGCCTGCCTCTATAGTAGAAAGAGTTTCAACTGCCTCACTAACAATAGCAACAAGGATCCTAAGCTCTCTCATTCCAGTCAGCCTATCAAACACCTGACTGGACTTAAGTCTAGTGCTATACATAAACCCAAAAAATGCAGCTTGTAGTCTGGGTGGCCGCTACTATACTAATGCCAACATGAGTTAAGTTTATTTATTCTGTCTGGTGATATTCAATATTTCTATTAATGTCAATAAATCCCATGATAAAAACTGAAAACAACAATTGAATGATCCCACTAACAAGTGTGCATCCAGAACCTGAATATCTTATATTCCTCTGCGTCTTAGAGCTCCATCATTGTCCAAAACCATTAAAAACACGTGAGTGAGCCACACTGTTGCCCAGGGTGACATGTTCCTGTGTTTTGATGAATGTGGACACTGTGATTTATTTTGAGTTCATCCCACAAACCTCATGCTGCTGCTGTATACACTCACCCTTGTACCAAATATGCAGGTAGAAACAGTCCAACAAGAACATAATTTAATCCTTTTTGAGTAACATTTGTTGAAAACAGGTCTCCGGCTAGAATTGAACCGGGAACGTTGCAGTTATTTGGTATGCGTCTTAACCACGAGGCTGCCAGGATGCCTCTGCTTTAGCATTTTAAAAAACCCTGTAAATATGTGTTTGTGATCTGTTTTGAAAGATTTACATCTTCCAAACAGAAGTGGCTTGGGGGTTAGAGCCAGACACAAGCTGGGAAGATCAGAGAGTACGGGGGAACGAACTGTTGGTTTGGGTCTTTTTATGACATATGTTAACAATAACAAAAACGAAAAATATCAGCAACCTTATTTTTTTAAGAATAGTGGCCATAACCTGCAGGCAATGAATCAATTTAAGTCTTCAAGATTCAAAAGTGAGAGTGTGAAATCAAAAAGATTCGAACCCCCTTGGGTGGAAAAAGTAAAAACTCACACTGATGTTTGAGAAAAGCATAAATTAAAAGAAGCCTATAATTTGATAAACAGAGTTTGTCTCTTATGTGCTTATTCTTAAGTTATGTGCTTCGAAACTATCATTATTTTATTTTGTGTGAGGATGGAGCTTTCAATTATTTGTATACACTTTTAAAAGTGTGTGCGTGCATGCGTGTTACCTGGCTGCTCACTTGAGTCTAATGGAATCGGTGGGCCGGGCATCCCTGGATCCTAGGCAAACAACACAGGCCGTTAAGTATAATGAGCACAGAAACAGAATACAATCTTAAAGTATGTGTGAGTCATGGATGGTAATGTATCAAGCTAATGAGCATGACACTCGTCGCAGCCCTCACATGGATCATCGGTCTGCCACACTCCATCGTGACCAGTTTATGGCACTTCTTGTGCACCAGGAGTTTGCAGTTGATGCATTTGTAGCCTTGTCTTCCCAGACCCCAGATACGGTCTGCACAGATGGCACAGTGGGCTCGCTGATGGAGAGAAACACACACACACACACACACACACACACACATTATATTCCAGGAGATGCTACAGAGGCAGTGATGGCTTCTGAAACGTGTAGCCCTGCAAGGTCTACAATCAAATTCTACCAGAGCCATCGTTCTGTGTCACCACCATCGAGCTCACTTCATCAGTCAATACAAAGACAGGCAGTGGGGATGTGTCATTCTTCTTTAAGTACACATATAGTAGCAAAGCTTTGAAATGTACATTGTGTTTAGGTTTTACTTGTAACACAGCAGATATTTCCCCCATTACAAGAATTCAACTGTGATAAAATAAAATACACAAAATACACAATATTAAAAATATAGTGGGAAAAATATTGAAAGCCAAGAAAGTACATGAGTGAAGGTGAACTGTTCAAGTCTCACCCTGTTAAATCGCTTGGCCTGAAAGGTGTGACCACCAGCATAGTAAAGCTTCCTCCAGCGCCGGGCTCCTCGCCGATATATTGATTCTGTGAAAAGACGAGGAGGAGGGCTAAATTCTGCTCTTTACCTGTGTGTGTGTGCCTTTGTGTAAAACACCAGGCTACTTTGATCTCTAAGGAAACCTCCAATTATCATCTGCACTACCATTTTTCTCGCACATTAGGCAATGATTTCTTTATCTTGCCACAAGGCTAGACTACGGTCAGTTTACTGTAAAGTGTCAAATATTTGGAGGTCCACACCTTTCCCTTTTGTCCTCAGAGGGAAAAAAGGCTGTGGATATATACAGTATATCACACTTTATATTGGGTTTTTCAATGGCTGATGCCGATAATTAAGAGAGCAGAGCGGCCGACTGCAGATATATAATGCAGATATAAGAACAAAGAATAGTCATGTATAGCAGATGCAGATTATCTTAAAATGCCAAATATATTTCACTGTCACATACAGTGTGGGAACTTTGAGTACACACACAGTTTTCTGCTTTGAATCTGTTTTCTCAATTTCACCACTGATATAATTTGAGCACACATATCATTTAGACACATTCTTTCTACACAAACTTCCATTTGTCATGCTTTGAAATTATTTCTGAACATCGTTTTACAAACTCATAAATCTTGATTCCATATGAGACTTATGAGTAGGGATGCAATGATTACAGATTTTGTTGGTGCGATTACTGTCAGAGAAATAATCACGGTTTCACGATTATCACAATTATTATGCATTCATTCATTTCAACACTGGTAATGACTTAAGTTGATTTTTAATATTTAATTACATTAACAATTATATTTTTATAATATGTAAGTATGATTAATATAAGAGGAATATTTACTTTTATCCTCCAGGGGAAATTGTTATAGAGGAGGTGAATGAACTGTTCTGTTACCGTCATCAACTCTCATCCATACAAATAAGTTTTAGTGAAAATGATAGAAAGAAATTGAGTGCAGTGTTAACTGAAATGCAGTTAATTGGTAGCCTGTAGTCCTGAAAGTCTATAAGCTCCCGATGTTATGTTTTACACCTGGCAACATTTTCTCAGCACAGGCAAGAGAAGACAAAATGACATAACGTTAAATGTTCAGTGACTGAAAGTCTTGTGAGGACTAGCCTACGTTCTGTCTTCCATAAAGGCCCTTTCAGAAAAGAAGCGAGCAACGAGGGGTTAAGTGTCTTGCTCAGGGACACAATGGTAGATGGGTCACAGTGGGGGATCGAACCCGAGTCTCTCACACCAAAGGCATGCGTCTTATCCGTTGCGCCATCACTAGCCATCAAGAGTAATGTTTTAAAGTTTTTGAACAGGTGATCCGTCATCTTCAGTAACGCCCTGATCAGACTTTGTGTACCCACTCCCACACTGCCAAATTCAGCCGTTTCTTTGGGGAAAACAAAGCTTCACAATTTGGTTCCTCTGCCAGAATTAAGCCAGTGTGCAGTAGCCTCTGATAAGCACGACACTTTAACCTGGTGCACTGCAGGCGTTTTCGTTTTGTGCAACAAAAACACTCTTTACGATTAATTAACCGTAATTAAGCTCAGTTAATAGTGAAATCCGGTAATCGCTGCATCCCTACTTATGAGTCAATATGTCTGAACCAATTGCCATTTTGTGCCTCAGATTTAAAATGTAAATTCATTATAGGTTTCTTTAGGACAAAGAAATGACAAATTATGCAAAACTAAAGAAGGAAAAAGCTTTAACTCACTGTCTTCTCCCGGACAGGGCATGCCAGGTTTCTCTGGTATACATGGGAACACTGGGAAGCAAAAAAGAAGTTACATTTAGAAAGTCTGCTTCATCTAAAGTCTGACGTCATTCATGAGATGGCATTACACTACTGAGTACATTTCAATTCCTCTCATCATGACGGCAGTTAAGACTACACGTAGCAAACCTGTTGCCTCTAGTAATTACGATAAGACATACTTTATTGAACCAATTCATGATGAAAGTCACTTATGTTGTTTTTATGATGATGCGTGTGTGTGTGTGTGTGTGCGCGCAAACTTCAGTGAAGTGGAAAAAGTCACAATCTCAAAGGAGCCAACTATGATTATTTGTGTGCGTGCGTGTGAGAAAGAGAGAGAGCAACAGATCGAGCTACACTGGGGGCAGTGTGAGTCAGAGGCGAGGCGTGGGATACGGCCGGAAAGCTCGTTAACGAGCAGACCTGGCAACCCCCTGCGGCAGTGTCACTCCCCCCACCCCTACCCGTTCATCCTCTGCCGTCACTCTGGCATCCACTGTACTCTTGACCCCTCACCTCTGATTTGATTAAAACTTTACATTAACCACACATCCCCCGTCCCCGCTTCCCCCTGTCAATCAAATGTTCCATTTCACATATCCACATATACATCCCACCCCGTGCCCCCGTCTGACTTAGCCCTGACCACTAGATTCATTAAGTTGTACAACTACTTGTCAAGAATGCTAAGCTTAGATGTGGATGTGAACTAGCTCAAGGGCCCATAGACAGACGTCAACAGTGGTAGCAATGTTTGTTTTCAAAGGTCAGTGCGGCACGAATCTTGTGTCCTGATGCTTCTTTGTTGTGTACAGTATCTAGCAAGCAAATTAAACTCATCATTAAAGCGAGAATATTTTTAGACTGGTGACGGAACCAATCAGATCAGTGGGAAAAAACAGTTGACAATAAATTGACAATAAAGAAAGAGATATTTTGATAGATCCGGAGAATAATTTTGCAGGCTTTCTATTTACACTCTGTTTTTAAAACAGCACTTTCGGCAAACAGAGGGATAATTTACAACACTGAATATATAGTGACAATTATATATTGGCTGCTTTTTAATTGCACAGGTATTCCTGACAGTGTCGAGGCTTTCATTACCGCTTCTTTCATTACTGCTGCTCAGCATGACATGATGTGATGTGATGCTAATTTGAAATAGTTTGAGTAATTAGCTCCCATGATTATAAATGCAACATGTCAGTCAGGTAAACCCGGTCAAGGAACTCGCTACTCTTCTTCTGCTTTGGCAGCAGAAACACTGTTACATTTATTTTTACTTTTTAATATGCATCACATACTCATCATCATCTGACAAAAAAGCAAAAATTACTCACTCTATATATATCTATAAGACGTATATAATAATTACCACTCATATCTATAGCCTTATCTTTGTTAACAGGAAATTATTTCTACAGCTTCTACTTCTATTCTAATTATGTGATCACGTTTAGATACATTTCATCTTGTTGAACGGCTTCATCTCGTACCAGTTTCCTTATACCAGTTCTCCTGGATCACCAGTGTCCGCCTCAGTGAAGACAGGTAACCCAAAGAGAGGCAGACTAAGTTTGTGGTACAGGCCCCAGGTACCCATTGCTTAATTGTTATGCCTATTGTTTATATTTAAGACCATGTGTTTGAAGTTAAGAACCGTTTGGAGTCTGGAGCCTGCCATTACTCCCAATAGTACAAAATCTAAACACAAAGAAAAAAATATTTTAAGTTCACCATGCCCAAGGAAATATAAAGAAATTTCACTAAGTGAAAAAGTTATTGTATTTGACTTTGCACAATGTTTTGAATTACAACATTTTCCCTGATTACTTCTAAAATTAGCAGTAGAGACTAATTACTTGTACTGGCAGGCAGTTAACTACTAAACAGTCATGTTTTGTTCTTGTCAAAACTGCTTGGATTATCTGTGTTGGAACTGCTTGTCAGTTGTGATCCTGCGCCCGATGTCGGGTATACTGTAGC
Source organism: Micropterus salmoides (assembly GCF_014851395.1). Taxonomy (NCBI): domain Eukaryota; kingdom Metazoa; phylum Chordata; class Actinopteri; order Centrarchiformes; family Centrarchidae; genus Micropterus; species Micropterus salmoides. Next base: position 11,061,360 of record NW_024040485.1, on the reverse strand, counting down.
TCAGTGACCAGAAATAGAAAATACAGTAATGCTGCCCACTTGACAGGTCATAGAAAGCTCAACAGAGAAGTGAGCAGTACAGCAGAAAGTCAAAGATAACAGGCGTTTCATCTGGAGCTCTAACCAAACACTAGCACCTGGTGTGAACCACCATCATCCTGTGAGTTAAATCCTGAAACTGCGCGTGTTATGTTATAAACAGTGCTTGTGTGAGAAGCAGCGAGGCTCACCGTGGATAATGAGCTCCGAGTCTTTGTTGAGCTCGTAGAGACGCAGAGCTTCCTCCAACTCCAGCTGCGACGACACGGTGCAGGGGTCACCTTACAGCGGAGGAGACACCAGAGGTCATTCACCAAATTAAAATACACATCAAGTGAAGAATGTTTTCACATCCTCTGCACTAACAGTGATCCTGTTAAACATACATTTACTTGTATATTGTAGAGGAGAAATGTAATTATTTACTGTGGATCCAAAGACATCTTGAGACACGACACACAGCAGAGTGAGAGGACAGTCAGCTGTGCGAGTCAGAATTGTTTTTACATATAACCCACTGTTCAGCCATGGAAACTGACTTTACCTTTTTCAGTTTTAGTCAGACTGTGTTGTGTTTTAATTATTTGTGTCACCTTAAATAAAATGTATTATTATTATTATTTGAATACAACAACTTAGACTGAATTCTAACTATTTTGTGACATTTTATTGAAAACAAAACAAAAACAAACAACCTTCTTATCTTATTTTATCTAGTTTTGACAGAACAACCCAAGCCCCTTTTTTGCTCCTCAATAGGTGCAGGTATTTGTGCACACAAATAGCAAATTATATCTTCTAATTTGTCCGCATTTAACAACTTCCATCCTTTTTTCTTTGTGTAATCAAGTTTTTATCTTTCACATCAGGGTGGGAAATTAGCACCAGCCACATGCTGGTAAAACAATAAAATGGCTGGTAGATGTCAGACACAAAATAATGATTTAATATTGAGCGGCTGGTGAAACTGAGCCAATAGTCGGTGGCTGGTAGATTCACATTTTAAAACGGTAATTTCCAACCCTGTTTCACATGCGAACATGTTATAAATCTGTTTACGGGAACCAGGTTTCTCATTAGTATGAGTATGAGATCTGGGCTTTCATTTATAACGGTTACCGAAAAGAGGCGTACGCCACTTCTCTGGGTCAGAGTTGACTTCCAGGTGCATTTAGAGACAGGAGAAATTGGCGTCGCAGACGGTGAAAACAGAAATTATAGATCCACTTATGACAAGGATTTAAACCAGCAGTGTTATTTGTGCTTCTGATAGTGAGCCACAACTGTTCTATAAGCACCTTTCGATTATAAAAGATATAAACTCAAATCATATTTAGCTCAATATTTCCTCAGCACTGTCTCGCCATCACATTCCCCACCTCCGGTGCGTAGAGGAGGGAAGGACTAATTACTGACACTCTTGTCAGTTGTGAATCGCACTGCAGCTGCTGAAAGGCTACGATGATGAAGCACACTGAGACACCACGGTGGCTGCCACACTAACTCTGCTATCTCCACATTTTCACCACCTGCACATAGCCTGTGTTTAACTCTTTACACAGCCGTGCAATGAAAGATAAGACAGGCTTTACAGTCTGTGATCTCAGTGTCCTTCCTTTACCGACACTATGCCCCACACCCACCCACCCACCCACCCACCCACCCACGTTTCCCCGAGTACAGAAGCCGTTCCAGCGGGTTTCCAGTCAGTGAAAACTCAAACTGGTTATTACTAAGGATGCTGCGATAACCGAATTTCACCATTACCTGCGCTTTAAAACGTCACGGTTAATTAATCGTCAAGGCTCCGCTACACCAAGTGTTTCTGTTGCAGGGAACGAAACTGTTGCAACTTGCACAACACAAAAACAAAAGGTTACACGAGCAGTGCACCAGCATAAAGTGCCGTGCTTACCAGAGACATGGAGGCTACTACTGTACACTGGCTAAACTCTGGCAGAGGGACCAAACTGTGAAGCTTTATTTCCACCAAAGAAATGGCAGAAGTCGGCAGTGTGGGAGCATTTCGGGTACACCAAGACTGACCAGGGCGTTACTGAAGATGACTGATTAACTGTTCAAAAACTTGCCGTTAAAATGTTGCTGCTAAAGGTGCGAATACCTACGTCAAACTTGATGCAGCACCTGCGGGATCACCACCCAGTTTTGCACACCCAAGTAAAGGTCATATATAATCAATGAATTAGATAACGTGGCGAGTTGGTAGGGAATTAAATGTAAACACGTCACTTACAATCTATGCCGTAGCGGTGAGAGACAAGCTTTCAGCGAAACGTAAACGCAGCATGTAACCTTTCAGACCCACCGCTACGACATCACTGCTGAGCTATGAGACCCATTATTTTCAATGGCTTGCGCCACACCAGGCCGGTTTGTTTCTGTATTGAGCAACGCGCACCGCACAGTGAGCTCGTACGCATTCTGCAGTCAAAGTAGCTATTTTCACTAAAACTTATATGTATGGATGAGAGTTGATGACAGTAACAGTTGAAGTTTATTACCCTCCTCAATAACAATTTCCCCTGTGGGATAAATTAAGTTAATATTCATCTTATATTAATGATACTTACATATTATAGAAATATAATGGTTAACGTAATTAAATATTAAAAATCAACTTAAGAAATTACTAGTTATGTGAAATTAATTAATGAATAATAATCATGATAATCGTGAAACTGTGATTATTCCTCAGACTATAATCGTACCAACAAAATCTGTAACCGTTGCATCCCGAGTTGTTACTGACTGGAAGATCTACATGAGCACATTTCCGGGTTATAATGGGACTATTGCCTGCGAGTGTGCGTATACATGGTTTTATGGTTTGTTGGATCCTACACATGCCTAGGTAATTGCAGAAAATAAACAATGGTCAGCTTATTTTTAAATGCACAGAAAACAAGACGATAACAAGAAAGGTTGTGAGTGTAAAAGGTTATACAATAAATCAACATGACATTTGAAAAATAACATGTCTAACTATTGCAGATGTGATATGAATTGCAGTACGTGAACTTTAAGTAAACATTCTTTAAAAAGTGCGAGGGCGTGAGTGAGAAAGTAGGAGAGTGCGTCAGTCGAGATTGCCATTTCAAATAGTTTCCTTGTAACTGTACAGCCCTATTTGTTCAGTGTTCAATCCAAGTTAATATTTAAAATACTACTCAGATGCAAACTTGATTATTTCCTTGTCATTAAAAGGAAGAGTCAGGTGTAGGTGTGACTCACTTGGAGAGGCAGTGTGAGCTGACTGTGAGGTCATCGAATCTATTCTTAGTGCTCTACCTAACTAATCACAACTACCAACCGGTGATTTTATAAATAGCTCAAGAACAGAAACTATGACACACAGTGTATATTTAAAAATGATAAAAAGTATTGGAGGATCACATAGTGATGCAGTGAGTGGCCTGCGATAACCATCAAGTCTGGTTTTGTTTGAAAGGTTTCGGTTTCACTTAAGTGTCATTCAGTTTGTGACTGCATCCACCTCCATGTAGGTTATAGCAAAAAATAAAAAACAGGAACAGAAGTCCAGTACATTAAAAAAGGATGAATCACCCACCAATCTAATTGTCCTCATGTCAGTAAGTTCTGTAAGCTTTTGTACAACATGGAGTTATGCACTCTCCCCTCCCAGCCAACATGATTTGTTTTCAAAAACCTTTTCCTGGTGTGGTTTGGTTTGGGGTAAGGGAGCACATACGTCTCATCAACACCCATCTTTCAGGTGGTGTTTTGGATTATAGCCCGACAAATACAGGATTTTTGAGGCTGCTACCAATATCAAAATAGAGTTTTAAAAACCTGTTAACAATATACTGACTGAAATTTTATTTCTGAAGAATACACTGTTTAGCACAGTTCAACCTAGGGCTGGACAATATGGACAACAATTTTATCACGATAAACAGTTTTATATCTTTCGATATCAATAATTATCTCGATAAGTATGAAATCATTATTTCTTTCAAGTTTAAAGGTTGATTTCTGCTCCTGAGTAAAAGTTGAAGAAACCTGATGGTTAATTGTGGTCTTAACTTTTCTTAATGGTCAACACTTGATGCCAAACAGTGGATCACTTCACAAATCTAAGGTAGAACATTCAAAACTGTTAACTATTAATAAAATCTTTTTCAACAAATATGCACAAGTAAAATCAAGTAAAAGCTTTTTTCAGTAATTATTCCTCCACAAAATAAACTTAACTTATAAAAAAATAAGTCCTAATTCGTGTATGATTCAAGTCAATAAAGTTAAACATTTATTGAATATTTATTGAACATTTGTTATATTGTTATTGAAAAAAATTATACTGCAGTGATTATTGTTATTGTTTTATTGTCCAGCCCTAGTTCAACCTTAAGCAGTTTCTGACAGCTCAGGTAATGTGCTTTACTGCCGCAGAGGAAATAAATTTCTGATGAATGAAGTTGGAAGTGTTTCTCGTCATCTGTTTCTGCAGAAATAGACCGGGGTCCCACCTGTCAAGCAGCCAAGAATTACTGCTGTCACAGATGATGTGGAGCTCAAGTAGATGAAAAGAAAAGAAAATCATTTTGACCGTATCCACAAGCCTGACAGGGAAATGTAGACGAGCTACACAACTGTGGGATTGAAGTTCTGCTTTAATAGAAGTATTTTGTGTTTTATTTGTTGTCTAATAATCAGGATCGTCAAATATTTGGGCCAATACGGTAGATTTCTGTGTTATTACTTGATGTGGAATTGAGTATACTGCGACCAACATTTCTGCAGTGGAGCTGAAACAAACAGTTATTTGTGACTGATATTTGCTTATCATAAATATATCAATGTTGGCATTTATGTTTACCAATATGGAGCAGGAACTTGCAGTACAGAATAGGGATGTTGATCTGACATTACATGACTGCTCAAACATGAGAATCAACATCCCTATTCAGTACTGCAATTTCCTGCTACATATTGGCAAACATATATGTTAATATTGATATACGATACATGTGATAAGCCCATATATCTGCAGTGGAGCTGCAACTTACAATATTTTCATTAGTGTTTAACCCGTTGATTATTTCCTCAATTATTATTTTTGTCTATAAAATGTGTGAAATATATCTGTGATGACTTCATGAAGCCCAATGTGGACAGTTGATGAAATTAACAAATCCCAAAGATATTCAGCTGTGATAAAGCTGGAACTAGGGAAGCTGTTTTGCATTTTTTGCTAGGTGACAAAATTTTTTTGATTCTGATTATCAAAACCGTTTCAAATTATTTCTGTCAACTGACCAATTGGCTAATTGTTTTAGCTCTAATAATAATTAATCATCTCTAAACTTTTTATAAACACACTGAGAAAAAACACAATTCCTTTTATAGAAAAAGTTTCACAACATACATACCTTTAAACCAGGGTTAAAAATTGATGAATTAATTACAGGTACATTTTCTAATTATCGTGGCAATGGCACAAGTTCACACTGAGTATGTATGTGGTTGCCATGGATGGGGCAGGGGGACAGACAGATACCACTGAACAGGGTACTTCATTAAGACCATCAAGCAGCTTTGCTTTCTCAGACAGGCTAATTACCCCAGTGGTTGTATGTGGGTGGCTACCAGCGGGAGCTGATCTGAGTCTAATTGGTTTGGGCAAACTGACCTTATTCTGAGCAGAGCAATGTGACGGCTCCATCTTTCATATGACACCATCACTGCTGCCTGACTAGCTGTCTGACAACAAGGAATTGGGGGTGGTGTGTGTGTGTGTGTGTGTGTGTGTGTGTGTGTGTGTGTGTGTGTGTGTGTGTTGTGTGTTTGTGTGTGCGCGCGTGTGCAGTAGTCTTACAATCAAGTGACAAGGCACATTAACACATGCCAAATGCTGGTAAATTTAGCCAGTAGCCTCTAAATGTGTTAAACCTGCTTTATGATGTCAAATGGACCCACAACTTGATTTATTTGTTTTGTAAAAAATACCAACAAAAAGAAAAAAACTAAACCTCCAACATCTCCGCCCGGTGTCTTATACGTCCTCTTTCAGCACAGAGAGAAATGGTAAAGGATGGAGATGTAAGGGTAAGAGAGACACACCTTCCTCGTCGATCCACTTCATGGTGAAGAGTTGGTCATTGTCCATGGAGCACATGTCCCTCACCTCCCCGTAGAGACCCTCGAATGAGATGGACGGCTCAAAATGAGTGATCATGATGTCCCTGCAGAGAAGACAAACACATCAAGTATTTTATTTGAATTCCACATTGAATACTTTTTCTTTGTAAACATCATTATTTAAAATTGTGTGTTAATAATAATTCCAATAAGTTTCATGTGAAGAGGTACTCAGGTTAAACATTTGGAAACATGGCAGCAGTGACACTCCGTATCAGCAGATGTCCAAAGCTGAGGTATGGGTATCGGCATAGAAAGTCAGATCAGTGCATCTCTAGTGATACGTGGTAGGACAAGGGGCAAACATTTTCATAAAATTGTATTGATGTATTGACTGATGTTAAAGCAACTAATAATACAATCATTTATAATTTTTAGAAAAGGGTATTAATTCATTTCTAAAGTTTATGGCCTGTTCTATTGAGAACTGACACAGAGCTGTTTTTATTTCTAAATATAACAACAACAAAAAAAGGTTTTATTTCATTAAATTGTTTGAAATAAAAACAGTCTGTGGAAACTCCCTTTGGGCTGGACTGGGCTTTTTCACTTTGCAAACCTGTTACATTCACAAAAAAGGTATCTCCTTTATTGAAAAGGAGAGGGAAAAAGACAAAAAGCATAATACCACCTCTTTAAGATGTTCAGTTTACAATCAGAGAACGCAGAAATCCTCATATCTAAGAAGCTGGAACCAGGGAATGTTTGGTATTTTGTGTTTGATTACGGACTAATTCATCAGCACTCATCGTTAACTTCAGACAAAGTTACACTCCCAACACTCCCACTCCCTCCTTAAAAACTCAGAAGAACGTCAGACTTGATGAGGAGAGAACACACAAAACGCTGCTGTGTGTGAGTCACAGTCTCGCAGTCTGTCACATTTGTGTGTGCATTCATCTGTGCAGCCTGACTGTGGGTGTGCGAGAGATAGCAAAAACAAGAGCGAGAAACACCGCAGACGAGTGAGGAAAAGAGCCACAAACTACAGCAGAATGAATCACAGGCCATGGTGGTTGTAGATGTATCGTGACTCCTTTGGTTAAGGCTTACTGTCCACCACTGCACTCCATCAATTACAGGAAAGCAGAAGAAAAAGAAAACCTTGAACACTTGGCTTACTGTATCAAGCACATCACTCTCTACCTCTTCAGTTCACACAGGCTCCAGAGACGCAGGATAAGGAGTGCAGCGGTGGGTGACCGAGGGCATCTATCCCTGTAGATGGGATCATCTGTCCCTCATCATTTCATGGCGGTGTTAGGATTGATTGTCGCATGCTCCAAAGCCTGGTGGCCAGCCTCGGCGATGTTTACAACCCAACGATGTGGCGTGGACATTAGCTTTTATAGGTCTGCAGGCGACAGGGGTCTGAGCTCAGGCGTCTACGTGTGTGGGAAGGGAAGTAAAGAGGGGGTGATGTGTAAAAGCAATTTCACTTGCCAGGGAGTGACCCGCAAGGACAACGACCTCTTACTCCCTTTACTGCCATATTCAAAGATGGACCCAGTTTTTCATCACTTAAGAGCTTTACAGCAGGATGATAAAATCCCAACACATGGAGTAAAGAACGCACACTTTCAAGGACATCTACTGTACAAGTCCAAGGACAGCATAGAGTGTGTGTAAGGTCACTGAAGGGTCGGTCGCAAACACACACAAATAACATAAGACTCTGATTTATTGTGTGATATTTCAGGTTCACGGTGAAGTTGAGCATCTACAGAGAGCGGCTTGTGACAGTGCAGCTTCCGCACAGCAGGCATTAAACTGTCTTGTCTGAAAAATCACACATCAAGAATGAATAAAGCATCCTGAGCAAGAATAATCTGATGTAAGGCTCAGACTGATTCCTCCCTCTCTTTTCTCACCTTCCACCCTGCTGGTGTTAATCATTGCCTGTGCGGGAGGGGAAGACTGGCAACTTCACTCCTACAGTCTAATCGCTCCACTAGGAGCAGCGTGGCAGATCTACTTCCTCTTTAAGCCCTGATAAGTAGGTACAGAGTGCATGAACACACACAAACATAACATTAAAAGGTTCCCACACTGTGACTGTAGACGATCCAGGCAGTGTCCAGTGTTTCCCATTAATTAACAAGACCACAGCAGCCCGCCACAGTCTACTTTGCTCCGCCATAGTTTCAAAATGAACTGAAAATATTTTTACACATCTCGTGATAACATTCCTCTAATGTTGTGTTTTGTGGGCGCAGCTGTAAGCTCTCTCACTCGCACACATTTTCATCCGACTCGAGACAACCACTTGTTTTTGAGGTAGCTACAGTAACGTTAACGGCCTGTTTCTATCACTTGTTTGAGAAGGCGATTAAGCCAGCCGCACCTAGATTTGGAGTGCACACGTATTAAAGCCTTTATGGTAAATCCACTAAACGTACCAGTGCGAGCTGACCATAGACTGTAGACAGGCGTGTTAGCGACTTTATCCTGTCATTTTCTATCTTTACAAAGACAAGTGTTGCAGCATGAGAGTCCTGCCTGAAGAGAGGCTATGAAGTCTCCATGTTACACGATACGAGAACCACACACAACATTATTTATAAAATTGGGTCGGACCTGATTAATTCAGCTTGAGGTTACACATAGGGCTGGGCAATAAAACAATAATGATAATTATCACAATATAATTTCCTCAATATCAATATAATAAATGTTCAATATAACGTCAAATATTTGGTTTAATTCATTTGAATCACGAAAAAATTTGAACTTAATTTTTCTATTAAAATATTTATTTTAAAGGGACTGAAATAATATTTACTAATCATATGTGTTACATTTTTTTCATCATAATAGTTTTGAATGTTCTCCCTCAGATTTGTTAAGTGATTCACTGTTTGCCATCAAGTGTTAAAGAAAAGCTGAAACAGATAATTAACCATCTGGTTTCTTCAATCTTCAGGAGCAAAAATCAGCCTTTAAACTTGAAAGAAATAATGATTTGACATTTATCGTGATAATTATCGATATCGAATTATATAAAATGTTTCATCGTGATAACATTTTTGGCCATATCGCCCAGCCCTAGCTAATTTTCAAAACAAGGTGTCTATACAGTAAGGAAATAAGACTAATTGGATTATATTCACAGAAAGTATAAAACATATTACACGTGTCCATTAAAAGTAAAAAAATAAAATAATAAAATGTTAGGGAAATTACTTATTCTATTTTCTAATTATCTGATTTAGGGTTGCTGGAAAAATATTCAATAAATTTGTTGACTTTTGTTTCCGTTTCATCACCATTTATAGCTATACAATGCGTTTATAATTAAACAGTTTACTAGAGCACAATATTGTTTACAAGAGTTCAAAGTTCTTCATAGATAGTCTCTTACTTTTGCATCAAATTAATGCATTTAACTTTAAGATGTACAAAATTTTCCCTCCCAAGAGGGTCCGAGGCCCACCCACCATAGTCTCTTAAAATCCTGTGGGAAACACTGGCGTCTTAATGCCAGCAGGTGACTTTAACTGTGTCACGTGTAACTGGACCTGAGCTGTGGGTGTTCATTAAACACTGTGGGTCTACGGTGTAGTTAAAGTTTAGCCACGTCTCAGGTGCCTCAAACAGCATCCTCTGTGACACACATTCAAGCTCTGGTAATGGCTACAGCGGCCACAGGAAAGACACTACAAATTGATAAAAATCTATTAGAAACAGGAACGCAAAATACTTCCACTCAGATGATTTTAATTTGGTTAGTTTTTAAAAGGTTCAGTGTGTAATATTTATGAGGGTCTATTGGCAGAAATGCAATATCATATCATATTGTTTCAGTGGTGTGTAAAGACCTTAAATAATAAACCATTATGTTTTTATTACCTTATGAGCCATTTCTATCTACATAACCGCTGGTTCCCCCAGCATGTGCTGCAGTGTATGTTTTTCGGTGTTTGATCCACATCCATCAACCTACGGACACTTTTTCATTTCCCCAGTATCTCCAGGCAGAGGACATTTAGGGGAAATCAAGTTTTCTGACGGCTCTTTCAGAGGTGTGTCAAGCAGACTCTTTTAATGTTGTTTAGAATTTTTCAAAGTAAAACCTCAACTTCAAGTAAAGCATTACAGTAAACAATGACTCTCTTTCAGCACCGCTATCAAAGTATTTATTTATTTATATTTTTGGCCGCAATCAAAGCACCATGATCTGACCGCGGGCCAGATATTATTGTTGGCGGGCAGTTTTGGGAAGGGTCCATAATCACAGAGAAAGTGAATGTGTTTCCCTTGTCAATGTTTGTATAAACTTTATCTAATGTGTGGTTTATAATGGACTGTGGAGCAGAAACAGTGACAATGTTTCACACTCTTGGCTTACATTTTCCATGTTATCTTTCAGTGGCCAAGTCGCAATAACATATATTTTTACTGAATAATTAAATAAATATAATTTCCTAATATTTCTACCTAAAGAAAACTAATTTCTCGACTGGCTACTCTCTGCTGCCTCAGAAGAGACACCTTGTGTCCTATGCTAATCATTTAAAATCAAGCAAAAATGCCAAACTTTCACTGGTTCCATCTGATCAAATATGAGGATCTGCTGCTGTTCATTATCAAATGGCAGTTAACTGAATATCTTCAAACGCTGAATGTGTCACTTTTGGCTCTGCATTGTTCACTATTTTATGACAGGTAACCGACAAAGCAATTATTTGATAAATTGAAAAAAATACCCAGCAGATTAATTGACAATAAAAAAAGTTGCAAAAAAGTTTAACATTGAGCCCTGAACTGTAACAACAGTATGCTAACCCATGACTTAGCTAATGTTAATTACATTACTTGTTGTGTTGTTGTCTGCTCTATATCATGATTTTTGTCATGTTGTTGGATTTCTCCAAAATCGCTTAATAATGGTGAATTATAGTAGTAGATTGCAGTTCTCTGTTGTATAGCACATTTTTCGATATTTTTTAATGAAAGTGACAATATTTCTCCATGTACACTGATGAGCAGACAGCTATTTCATAACTTCTATGGTGCGGCCTTTGATTTGGAAAATTCATTTTTTTGCCGTTAATAACACATTAGCCAATAGATTAATCTATAAAAACGACCCTAAAATAATGTTCAAAAAGAAGGGTCCTGAGTTAGACAACGGAAATTGAGCTGTAAGATTTTTCATGGTGACTAAAACACAAGGATTTTTCAGTGAGCGACTAGGAAATCATCACTGGTGAGTAACTGGGAGGAAGTGGCATTCCTCTCTTCTGTGCTGTCCTACACTACAGCTAAATTAAAAGGAGGAGGCGGAGAAGGCGAAGGTGGTGGTGGTGGTGGAGGAGAGTGCTGGCCTGTGCCCCTGGCGACTGAACTGCAGTGAGTAGGACTCTGCAGCCCCATCTGCCCAGCATGAAGCCATTCGTCACTGGTGAGCGCTCAAGCAGGACGAAAGGCCTGGTTGCCTCTCTGGGCTTCCATGAGCACCTCAGACCATACATCTCTGTCACCGCTGCCACGCATGGCTATCCCCCCCACAACACCTTAACACAACTCACATGCTCGAATATCCAGAATCACACGCTAGCACAAAGACACACAATAATGAACAACAAATATGCACTGAAGCAAAATATAGAAATGTACATGCTGAAGTTACAGCCACCTAGTCGCACCCAATCCACTACAAAACACCTGAATCCTCTCACCCCGCCTACAGGAAGGTCAAAATGAATGGAAAAGAGGCTGCAGGATGCTGTGTTCTCCAGGCAACGAGACCCACCTGTGGTGCTAAACAGGAGGAAGCATCGCTCCTAACCAAACACACTCCTGCTGAGCGTAAGACAAGATCACTGGTGATCACGGACAGACACGTGCATGTAAACACTTGAGCTGTATTACACACACACAATGTGCAGGATGTATAGATGCTGCAACAAAGACAAATCATGCATGTTATCATCTGCTGAGAATCTGTGATACAAACAACTTTTTAGCTACAGTCATGCATGAAGATGAAGGGTGGGTGTATGACTTTGTGGTTCAGAGCTTAAGGGGCTTTCAGAGAAAATGTAAATGGCAAGACACGCTGTGCTACCCATATCTTAAACAAAGCTAGGCCTTGAGGCACTGATGCAGGCTGCAGAGTCTTTGAAAAAGAAGAGCAACGCCTTTCAAGAGAGTAAAATAACTGAACTGCTCCGTTGAGCCGGTGTAATCCCAGTTTCCTGCCAAACAACATGCCTCTCGCACAGGAATCCTGAAGTTGATCTGGTAGGGCCTTGTGTTAGTAGAGCTGGGTGATTCATCCAATTTTATTTTCAATTACAATTATGGATTCCAACGATTATGAAATCAAGATAATTGACATAAGATGATTACTGTGCCGCATTCCATTTTGTCTCGTGTTTAAAATCCAGCACCGTTTCCTTTACAGCGGTGGCTCTCGCCCCTCCCTACAAGCCCAAACTCACTTTTAGCCAGGCTGTAGCATGTTTAGCTCAGTCTGTTAAATAACCATGATCTCAATTGACAAAATAATGGTGATAATGATTTTTGCCATAGTTGAGCAGCCCTAATACGTGTTGGTGTTGGCAACTCGACAAAACAATGCTTTTCTAGCCCAGGCAGCGACATATAGAAACCTGCTACGGCTTAGCATTTTTGTAAGCCATAATATTTGAATTGCATGTCAACTTTTTCTTTAGAAATAAACTTATTTTAGAAAATAAGTTTCAAATGTTACCATATTGTGAATACAACTACGGTAAGCTGACAATAGCAAGCATAGAAAAAGGAAAGTGTCAGGAGATTGCTGTCATTAGCCCACACTCCAACTAGAAACAGATTTGATTTGAGTAAAAATCTCATCAACAAACACAGAAGATGAACTCTTTATGAAACCCCTGCTTAGTCTTGTTTATCATAAAATCCTTCATAAAACATATGAACAACTAAAAAACCTTGCTCATAGCACAAGAGATCTCTTACTTGGGATTAATTACTTACTCACATTACAATGACAAACGTCTTGATATATTTCAGTAATTTCTTTTTATTCCTGCACATCATTGCCAGAGGCAACCTGCAAGATCAGAATCAAAGCCATATCTATTTTCACTACTTTGATGGTCAGCTGTCAAAATAGCGTCCTTCTGCCCCATTAAAACAGTTCTAATACATACAAAAGATTGTAGGAAGCCATTCATAACAAGCCATCAAGGGAATGCTGTGATACAAATGATATATAAAAGGGGGTGCTATTTAAGTGTCAAGCATTCATATCTCTAAATGCAATGTACTTATTAGAGTATAAGTGGGCACTGAGCAGCTGTATCACGTAGGAAAAACATATTTAAAAGATTATCAAACTAAACAAATACTGAAAAGTTACACACACACACACACACACTCACACACACACATTCACACCTACATTTATTCTGCCAGCCCGGAGATTGAACCCGGCGACCTCCTGGTCACAAACCTGCTTCTCTAACCTTTAGAGACTAACTCCCTCTCCTATCTCTCATAACTGAATTGTATTTCAATGTACTCTCCATTTTTCTTTAGACAGTGTAACAGTCTAGAGGTCCCAACATTGATAATCAGGGGTGGAAATTAACTTTGTTTGCTCATCTGCCAAGGTGGCTGTTAGATGAAAAAAAATCCACCGGCCAAACATATTTATTACCTGCCAAAATCATAAATTGCCTTTTTGTGTCACATATAAATTTGTTTTGGTCTGTTTTATTGAGCTAATATGGTATTATGTCCAATACAAACTTAAAGAAGAGGCCAGAGGGAAATTCAAAGCAAATTATATTACTGCTATTAAATGTACTTAAAACATAACAGTAAATTGTGCTGGTGTTATTTCACGGGGGTATTGCGCCAATCTGCCAACTTGTTGCACTTTATAAAAGGTATGGAGCAGATTTTATCCTCCTCTGGGCCGGGAAAGTTGGTTACAGACACGAGACAGAACAATCTGTTTGTGAAAAGCCACAGCAGACATGCCGCGGCACGCCGCTGGTTCCAGTAAAGCTGAGCCGCTATGTGAAAGCACACGATTGCGGGCCTTTTGTTCAGTATAAATAAGCAAATTCGACATAAAAGCGGATATTCTTTCCGCGCTGATCTCCGTATGAAAGCGGTTACACTCTCACTCTCCCCTCCCGACTCACCCCTTACAAATCTATGTCAATCAAACCCAAGTGCCATGAAAAGAACATAAACAACGACCAATGAACACCCCTAATCCATGTGTTACCAATTTTAGATACCTTGGTACATAGGGGACCAATTTAAGTGCGACACACAACCAGCATGAACACCGGTCTGCTGCAAATTATCAAATAGATATTATATGCCAAATAGATTTTGGCATTTGGCCGCCAAACGGAAAATCCACCCGCAGTTGGTGGGTGGCGGGTGTTAATTTCCATCCCTGATTGCTACTTTCAGATCAATTGATAAGTCGATCAAAACAAAATTAACTATTTGGAGCAAGGATAAATCATTTTGAGTCACTTTGAGCAAATCTTAGCTTGTACCAGCTTCTTAAAAATTAGGGTTTGCTTTTTTCTCGTGTTTATATTACTGTATCTCAAAATCTTTTGGGAGTTTGAACTATTGGGTGGGAAAGAAACCTATTAAAAATCATTTGGGGCTCTGAGAAACTGAGATGATTAATTTTCTCTGTTTTCTGCCATTTTAAGAACACGATTGAGAAAATAATCAGGAGATTACATTATAATAATTATAATCGTTAGTTGCAGCCCTACCACTCTATACTTTAATTTGCAGTCCATCTATTAGTTACATCCATATCAGCATCACTGTCCGTTTCCCGTCATGTGATCAGTACATTTGCAGCCTTCTCTACTGACCATCAGCCTGAATAAGAGCAAAATGAAGATGAGCCAGCGACAGGCTGAGGCAGCTACAGGCTGTCACCAATCTGCTGATGCTGACAACGGCCTGCAAAGTGGAGAGAACAGACTCAAAGAGGACACTATACTGAAAACAGATGAGCTGAGACTCTTCCACAGACTCTTCCAGAGAGTCACGATTCATTTGGTATTTGGATTTATTTCAGTTTTAAAAGGATGGACAAAGAATCGAACCAGTCAAAAAAATCCCTGATAAAATGGGCTGATTTCATTTATTACCACTTTGAAATAGAAATAAATGTAAATCAGTGAAAGGAGCTACTGTGGTGTTTGGATGGCAGAGAAACCTACAGACTCTCCGGCCTTAAAATCACATGATGGAGAGTGGCTGGCTGACATGTTTACTAGTGCTGCAACTAACAATTATTTTCATTATTGATTAATCGGCCATTTATTTCTTCAATTTAATCTAATTAAATCATTAGTCATGTAAAATTGTTATAAATGCCATTCACAACTTTGTGGAGCCCAAGGTGAGGTCTTCAAATGTCTTGTTTTGTCTGACCAAAAAGTATTCAGTTTATGATACATGACAAAGAAAATGAGCAAATTCTGTCTTTTGAGAAGCTGGAACCGAAGATCATGCAGTGTTCACAATTTTTGCTTGAAGAAAAATTACTGAAACAGTGAATCGATTATCAAAATAGTTGCATTTTTTTGATTAACCGACTAATACTTTCAGCTCTAATGCTTACATCCGGGGCTGGGAAATAAACAATAATGATAATTTTTGTAATATAATTTTCCTCAATAACAATATAACAAATGTTCAATAAATACTCTATAAATGTTTTTAAATGATCCACTGAGTTTGTGGATGTGTTTTTCATGTTCAGACCATAAAGAATAGTTTAAAACCACATTATCTGGTTTCTTCAACTTTCACTAAGGAGCAAAAATCAAAGAAATAATGATTTGGCATTTATCATGATAATCATCAGTATCAAATGATCTACAAATTTTAATCGTGATAACATTTTTGGCCATATTGCTCAGCCCTACTTACATATCTACTTTAAGTGTAGATATTCATTGACCAACATTATCTGTAGGCTTGTGCACATTAAAATTACAATGTTTTAGAATGTTTAAAAAAAAAAAAACAGTAAAGAAACAGCACTGAATGACATCAATGATACCTGATCTGTCACTCAGCACCAATATTGTGTTTTTGATTCGGTTAATTTCCAACTCGATATTCTCCAAATCCTAACTTCTGCCGGGAAGTAAGAACACCTTTGACACGCTGGCTTTATACATCCCGATAGCCAAACAATGCGACCGTTTTACTACATTCCCTCTATGGTAACATAGCAGAGATTCCTCAGCAGCGACCTCATAAATACTTCAGATGCTTTGTTCTGTCAGAGAACATCTAGTGATTAACACATATTTACAGTGGTGCTGAGGTGTGTCACAGAGCCAGAGTCAGGAATACAACAGATCTAGCCGAAGTGACTTGCACTTCACGTTTTTCAAGTCATGACTGGGCTCCAGTCACTGGCTCCATCAAGCAGAGGCACTGGGTCAGGGAGTGGCATTGAAACAACTAGGTGACCAATGATTATGATGAATTAATAAAACTGTCTCTGCCAGGCTTGGTATGACTAAATAAGTGCTGGCATCTCCATACATAATATTTATTTTAGGTTAATGTTAGGCGCCACAGAGATGTCTGGTTAGGGCTAGAACTGAAACAATAAATTAATTGATAATTCAATCAACAGAAAATGATAATCAATTAATCATTGAAGTGTTTTAATGGAGGACAAATGTTAAATATTTTCTAGTTCCTGCTTGTGAAATGTGATGATTTGAATTTGTCTGTTTTATATCATTGTAAATTAAATATCTTTGGGTTCTGTGACTGTAATATATATATGAAATAAGATATTTGAGGACGAAAGGCTTTCAGAGTATGCTGTTTCACTATTTATTTAACATTTCATACACTAAGCGATTTCCCACTTATTATCAAAATAATAATCAACAAGCAAAAACATTGATAATGAAAATAATCACAAGTTGCAGCAACCTTAATTAGGGTGCAAGTTGAGTTCAGATGAAACACAAATAAATGGGGAAACAGACTAATTGTATTGTGAGATTTTAAAACACATGTTGTATTATAACACTAACGTTACATCAGAGTTTCTGAAAAACCCCTGTTCAGCTTGATTTGTCAGGCAGTTCAACCTGATGAACACAAAACTTGATTTGGTTTTCTATTCCCAAACAGATACCAAGAGAGTATCGAAATCAATAAAGACACTAATTGTTATGATTTCCTGTTGTCATATTGAATAACATAACATCAGTCTTCAAACGCATGTTAACTTGCCAAAAGGACACTTATGTGAGTGTTTAACAGCATGTCAGGTTGGTTGTAAACCTTATTACAATGGGCTGGTTAAGTCGGCATCATCTACAAGTGACAGAGAGGAGAACAAACAGCCACTGCTAGCAACTGACAAACTAACTAGCTCCAAAGCTTTCAAACTGTGTCACAGTTAATCTTTTAAACACAACCAACGACTCGGTTTGGCTGAATTCAAACCACTTAACAACTCCACCGTCTAGCTGACACATTTCTTATATAACGCAGAGAGCCTGGCTTTGCATAGTCAGCGCGCCTGGACAGTTTCACCTGTCTGTCTGCCCGGTCAAGTTTACCTAAACCCAAACATTAGCAAGCAGTTAGCTAAGGTAGCTAATGTTAGCCAACTCGTTAGCCACCTTTCCTAGTCTATAACTGCTATTAGGAGGTTTATTAAAAAAACTGGATGACATGCTGGGATAAACAGAGATCCCTTACCCTTTGTAGTACGCTTTCACCCGGACTTGATGGGAATTCTCGCCGGGGTGGGACATGGTGCTGTCCCGCAACGTCGGCATCATAAGCTCAGTCGTGGTCAGTCCGACTCACCGATGCCTTCCTTCCTTCTTTGCCTCCCTAGTTGTGTAACACGTCCAAAACACTTTGCTTGTATAGTCCGTCGACACACTGAGATAACAACGAGGCAAGCGATGATAAAAACGAAGAATGTGCCCTTCTTTAGAGAAACAAAAATTATAAAGTAAAGAAAAACTTGCGAGGTCCGCCAAACAACTCCCTACTGCAAAGGCCTAACGATGGTCGACTCCATCGTCGGAATGCTAGGGGTGGCGCGTACAGACATGTAAACTTACGTTAAAAAAATACTATGTTAAAAATATTCTAATACACTGTTTCTTACTGAGTCTAAGTTCACATAGCATAAAAAACCAGAACAAAGTGGTTAACATCTTCTTAAATATATAACATTTGCAATATATAACAATATATAACATTTGCCAGCATTCAGACTGTACCAACTAAAGGCTTTATGTGGGTGAGTGCTACCTTCAAGTTCAAACATCTGAGCTCGGACATCGTAGAAACCTTCAGAAATAACGTCAAAATTGACCAGCAACAAAAGCAAAGTGATTTGGTTTATTACACATACATACACATTTATTTTTAGAAATGGACGAGCTCTTTTTGCTGTGTGCTAGAATGAAGAGTGAAAACGTGAAACGGGCATGTGGTTTATAAAGAGAAAGAAAGAAGGAAAAATTATGGACCTGCACACACACACTCAACAATAGTATTTAACAATGACTTTAAATATTAGCATTACTTTAATTTATTTTATTTATTTATCTAACCCAATGCAACATCTGGCTAATTTCTCTCCTAATTAAAATGTTAAAGCTATCTCTCTTACTTTCATTTAGTGGTACTGCTCCCTCTAGAAACATGTTTGTATCTTTGCTGGTATGTTCAGACCACTCATAGCATATTATTTAAAGTCAATGATTCAAACATTTTACGGAGTGGTTCAGGCAGATTTATCTGGTAGCCTACTTAAATATTTCCGACCGACCCTGAATACCACGTGAAAAGAGCATCCTTCGCAAACGAGAACTTGTTGTGCCCCCCCCCGCTCCCAGATGAAACACCTGACAGGTCGTGATGACCGGTCCCGGGAAACACACTACAAAGTATAACCTGTGTGTTTGCTGCATAAATACAATAATTTGACCTAAATTCGTTTTTAACTTCTTTTCTTTTGTCCTTCTCAGGGACAGAAACAGAAACAGGGGAACATGACCAACTCTTTCTTACTTACTTTCTCCACCTAATTAGCTACTGTCGGTTATCCTATGTGCATCATTAATAATAATGCTGCATTAGTTTTTGAGTTTTTGGAAACATAGTCTGAAATCGAAAAAGTTTAATTTGCTATCCAATCCAAAGCCTGTACCCCCCTTTACTTCCCCATCACAGCGCAGCCTCTTTTTTTCACAATCACTGATTCGCAGATCAATTTTCCCTTTTGTCAACTGATTAACTTAGTAGCCTATTGTAATTTATTTTCTTGAATGCCTTTATGTCTGCAGAGCAAGAAGCTGCTGTAGAGGGGTTTTAACAGGTTAACAACTGTTTCATAAAGTGGTGCACTAACTGAAAGGTGATCTCTTAGAAAACAAACCCATATAAAGAATTATTATACGATTATTACTTTATGTCTGTGATATCAGCCCATCACCTGTTTGTGTCTTGCATATTAAAATATTCGCTGGACTGTGATTGCCCCCACAAAGCTTTAGAGGTCCAATCCCCATATCTTCTTTTTTTGAGCGAAGAGGTTATTTAAAGCCTTTCATCAGATATGTTAATAATAAACGTTGGCTAAATAAAAGTCATTCAAAGCAGATAAAAACACATTTTAAGCCGCCAAACACCGTCGGGACTGTCCGTGCAGTGAGCGCAGCGGGCTCCCCGGCTGTGAAAGGTCCTCCCGCACTGCGAGCGGTGCTGTGTCAAGGCTTTTTTATTGCCTGCTATGTACCGTCTGATTTTTTAAAATCTCCATTTTAGACCGTACTGACGCATCAGTAGGCTTCATGACTGGGGTAGTGTTCCGGGGTATGGTCAGCTCCCGATGACCCATGTCCATCAATACCAGGCAGGTAACGCCGACAAGAGGTGAATGATGTGTGCATGCATGAAGCGCTGTCTGAGCGATGGGAGGCAGGCCGACAGGGGGATGACATCCTGCTTTGTTAATTGTATTATGTAAATCCTAAATTATGGACAGTGGATTTAAGCTAAGGCTCATTTGTGATTGTTCAGGATTTATCGAGATGCCGGCGTTGTAATTGGACAGGACTGGCTCTGCAGCAAAAATCAATCAATATTCAAGCTGCTATGGACCATCAATGTTTAGCCTCATGAAATATCGCAGAGACATGTAGACTGTGTACTATTTTAAGGCTAGATCTCTGAGATGATCATAAAAATATCTCACTCATATTTCGCTCATATTTATCAGCAATTGAAAGAGAACAAACCCATATTGTAGCACCTTTGTCTCTTTACAGATGTGTAGTAGCACCAAATTACCTTTACACCCAATTGAAAATACATCAGTAATTTGAATGATTGACCTTTTTTATAAATAGCCTATTTTATATATCCCTTTATGATCATTTGTTTCTAACTTGTGTATAGAGCTATAATTTGATGTTTGACAGATGGCTTCTGTATTGAAATGACCAAGGTCAAACTAAAGTTTTAGATGCACTTTTTCAAGAATATAGGCTAAAAAAGAAAACAAAAAGGATGGAAATAATAAAGGTGGGTAAGTTATATCATACAGAATACTGTGAGCCATAGTCCTATTTGGCCGTTTATTTCAGCGCTGCAGTGGATCAGGCCTAACTTTTTAAAATTTAAGTGATTTTACATGTAGGCAAATTGTATTTATAGGCCCATGCTTGTCAAGTTAAAACCAAACCGAAATATAACAGGTTAAATTTAGTTAACCAAGTGTCCTTAAAGTGTGATGGAGTAGCCAAAATTTTGTTGATAGGCTAGATAATAACCTAGTTGTAGCTAGATAATCTGAACAGGAAAACCCACCTGCTCAATCTTGTAGGCTAAATTACCGGTAACATAGTTTAACATTTTGCAGAATGAACACTGTGTGTTTTATATAAAACTATATATAATATAAACTATTCAGTAGCTCATTTAAAGTGTGTAACATCTTTCGATTGAGACTAAACTATAAGCATTTGCTGCAGAGAGGCAGCTGCACTGCTAAACAACAAAAGAGAAGGTGTAGCCTACATCTCCATTACCCTGACTCAGCTTAAGTTGGAAGTGTTTTTTTTTTAACCTCCTCGTATTAATTAATGTATATTTCACCCCGCAGTTCTCCCATTACTGAATCTGTGTGTGACCTGAGATGGATAGGCAAAGCCCAGGAGAGAAGCAGGCAGACACTAAAAGGACTACAGCCCCCAGCACCCTCACATCATCTGCTGTCACCATGGCAACAGCTAGCTCCAGCAGCACTATGTGCACCCAGACGCCCCCTACTTCCCTCAGCATCATCTCACCAGACAGACAGGCGGTCCAGGTAATAGAAAGGTCCTAGGACCTCTGCATGCATTGTTTCATTTGAGAGGAGTCAGGGCAATAGACAGCACCTGGGAGCTCTGCAGGTATTGTTTGACTTGACAGTCTGGCAGGTGATAGATATTCTTTGTGTCAATAGATTGATATGTTGTCTATGAAACACATAGATTTTGTTCATTCCATCTGGAAATTAAGTGAAATAGTTATTTCCATATAAAATAGCTGATAGCACTAAAGTGAAATCCAATTACTTATATTTATGGTGTACAAAATACTCTAAACCTTCTCTTTCATTGGTGCCTTACAGCCCTGCACCCTAGCTGTTCACATAAGGGTTTTAAATATCTCAAACCCATGGCCAATAAAAGTATCTTTTAGCGCAAGCAAATGTTCAATATTCAAGGAATATTCCAATCACAACATCAGATAATTAAATGTTCTCAGCACTTCAAAGCTTTCATTTGTCAGCGCAATAAGAGCAAATGGAATAAAATCCAAACAACTACTAGCCTTGTGCTGCAGATAATGAACTGACATTAATTTGTTAAGTGCTTGATGTGTCCATGATGTGATGCAATAGGTGATCCAGCACGCCATCCACAGACCTCAGAGCATGGCAGCCCAGTACCTGCATCAGATGTACGCAGCCCAGCAGCAGCACCTCATGCTGCAGACAGCAGCCCTGCAGCAGCACCAACACCCCCCCCATCTGCAGAGTCTGGCCACCATACAGCAGGTCAGATGGTGTCTTTCATGTGTTAGTGCAAGCATGAAGAGTCATTTTAACATGAGCTATAGGGTGTGCGATGTCTCTCCAATAATTTTCAGGCTTCGGTCTGTCAGAGGCATTCACCTTCTTCATCCAGTGGCAGTTTGGTTCATCAGCCTGCTGGTGTTCCCCAAAACTCAGTAAGTATCAATCTGACCACAAATCAGAGCACAAATAATAAATCTCAGCATCTTTCTTTAAACATCATTATTCATCACGCTGCCCCTAATCCAGATTACTTTACCATCATCTCCGGTGACTGCCCAGCTGATTGGCCGCACCCAAACATCCACTGGTGCAGCAACCACCATTTCCCAGCAGGCCATGCTATTGGGAAACAGACCGGCCAACTGTAACCAAGCTCAGATGTACCTTCGCACTCAGATGGTATGGACCTTTTCAAATATCTCAAGCTGTTTGTCATACCGGTACAATGAAACATGCAATTTCTCTATTTCTAACCAGCTAGCCACCTGCCTCTCCCTGCTTTTTGCTTTTCTTCTATCAGCTTATTCTAACCCCTGCAGCCACGGTGGCTGCTGTTCAATCAGACCTCCCTGCCATCACCTCCTGCTCCTCTTTACCTACCTCCTCTCAGGTATAAACTTTGTCAGGCACAAAATTAAAATAACCCATGCTAAAATGTGACTTGGGATTCTGATGAATGTTAGAGGAACCATTAATAAAGTTTCATGAAATGACAAGGTAGAGTGACTTTCTTTTGGCGTATATTCAGGTGCAGAATCTAGCTCTGCGCGCCCATTTGCCTGGAGCTCTGGCTACAGCACACAGTGTGATTTTAAAGCCATCCGCCCAGTCCCAACCCCTGACTCCGGCTGCCTCTTTGTCCAAGACGCCAATCTGCGCGCTGAAGAACAACCAGCTGACTGACACCTCAACAGAAACAGGACCAGCTGACGTCACCCGGCCGGCCTCTGGAACCCAGATTATAACTCCAGGTGAGCTAATGTGTTCAAATACTGAGGTTTAAAAGGAAAGATGACTTCGACAGCTGAAACATTTCAGACTTACTGTAAGCGATGAGTCACAGCAATGAAAATGAACTCCCACACAATATTTACACTTCGACAGGCATTTCATATAACAAATGACATCAAGTCTGCATATATATACTCGCAGAGAACAACTACTGATCCTAAGAACCAAGCAATCCAACATCAACAACACCTGGCAAGGGGTGGGAGAAGAAAACTAATATTTTTTAGGCCATTCCATTTTTTATTTACAGGATTTTGGAGTAGCAAAACTGTTACACAACCTCTCACAAAATGAAACCTTCCAGTAGTAGTTTTAAACAAGTATAGATGTTTTAGAGACAAGCATTCAAGCATCAAGAAGACATACTCTTTCTCTGATCATGTAATGCAAAATATGTTGGGTTTGTTTGGAGTTTTTGGTAGGTGCTTCCTACAATGCAGATTTAGGCTCCCTTTAAAGCTGAAAAAACATTTACAGTGTTTTATTTAATTAGACGGATAAGAGTCCAAGTAGTTGAGACACAATACAGGAACAACAGATTTGCGTGATGTGGAGAAGTCAAAGACATGTTGACAAAGACGTTTAGAGAAACATGAATACTGATTCAGGACTGTGCTGTTACCTGTCAGGTCAACCTTAAATGAGATACTTGTTTTGTGTATTTTTGTTTATCGTGTCTATCTATGTATCGCTGTCCTTGCAGCCTACTCTCCGGTGCCGACCCACACTTTGGTCAAGCAGCAGGTGTCCTGTCCACAAGGCCAGCGGGTGGCGCATCAGCAGCTCATCCTTCAGCAGGCTACAGGAGGAGCTGCAAACCACAGACAGCTCCAGCCCATCGCCCTCAGAGTAGCACCTCAAGAAACCAACTCCATCCCTCTTCCTCTGTCTATTAAGAGACTCACCACTCCCAGCACCCAGTCACAAACCAACAATGACCCTCGAGCTTCTTCTTCTTCTCCGTCTGTCACCAGCGTGTTTGCATCTTCAGCTCAGACCTCAATCCCGGCCGCCACCGTTCAGCCTCAGCCTCCTCCTCTGGTGGCCGCTCCGCAGCGTCGGACCTCATTCCCACAAGTGCAGAACCAGCCTCCACCTCCTCCTCCTCCTTTGGTTCTCCCCAGGCTGCCCCAAAACCCCCCAACATCCCTCCACAGGCTGTCCCTGCATTCGGTCCAGGCTTTGGCCGTCCAGTCAGGACGGGTGCTGCTGACAGAGCAGGAGCTGCCTGTAGCTGAGGCTCTCGTCCAGATGCCCTACCAGAACCTCCCACCTCCTCAGACGGTGGCTGTTGATCTGAAAGTGCACCCAATCAGACGTAACGAAACTCCATCGGTGAGTAGCCGTGGTTAAGCTTTGTTGCTCTGCTCTGCTTGTTCTCAGTACGGGTAATTTTGATCAAGAGTTTGTTGTGGTTTGACTTTCAGTCGGGGCAAACATGCAAAGTGAATGGATTGAGCTCAGAGGCAAGGAAAGATGAATGTTCTTCTGGTCCACAGAGAGACAGGACTCCTACACCTCTCATTGTGCCTCCTAAGCAGAATGGTTCAGGTAAAATATGATAATGAGAGAATAAAATACTGTAAAACTTCAAGCCTAGTCCCACTTACACGCCTGTCTCTTTTACTAGACTGGTGTGGCTACACATTTTGACAAATAAATGCAGGTCTCAATGAGACACCAGGTCTGTATAAAACCTCTTAATGTCAGGGTGTTGTGGTGGTTGAGCAGGTGGGACCCAAACGCAGGACGCAGAGCAGAGGAAGTACAGTTCAAAAAGGTTTAATTCCAACAGAAATCCAAATGAACACGACTAATAAGGCAGGCAGGACAACACACAGCAACATGGGACAGAGCATCTACACACTACAATGACCGGACAAAGACTGAGGGAAACAAGCAAGGATATATACACACACACAAGGTTAACAAGCTGGGAGGAGACACGCAGATGAGGGACATGAGGCTGACGAGACACAGGCAGGCAGAGAGATAACTGGGGGAACAGACGGAACACTAAACAGGCAGACATGGGGCAAAATAACAACCAACAGAAGAACACAGACATGAACTAATGTACAGGACGAAGAACTAAGACACAAGACTACACAGGGAAACACAGAACCAAAACGGACTTAAACAGGAAACATGACACACTTAAAGCCCACTGGATCACCTGCTTGAGTGTGTTTGTCTATGTGTGGCCCTGCGATGGACAGACGGCCTGTCCAGGGTGTACCCCACCTTTCGCCCGATGTAAGCTGGGATTTTCTCCAGCGACCCTGTATGCAGGATAAGTGGTTGATGATGGATGGATGGATGAACATTTTAAGAGAGAAGAAATGGTGAAAAGATTTATGATGATAGATAGTATGAGGCTGCAGCCACCGGTCAAAGATGTTCCTTAACTTTATTTTTTAAAAGCACATGTGTTGATTAAAATACTGCGCAAATACTTACGTATACACATACAAGATATGAGCTCAGAATAAAGTGCATTGTCTGTCAATATGTGACATAAATCTGACATGTACTGTAAAACAGAAAAGGAACTGATTGTAATACTGGTTCAGCCTGAGGTGATGCCAAAGACTGAAAACTGACCTGACTGAAACAAGGTTAGTGTGGAGGGATAAGTTTCCATGGTAACTTCTGTCAGGCTTATTTAAACCTCCTTTATGAAACTGAATATCCTGAAAATAAAACCGGACCTACTGGAATAAACCTGGTTTAACTGGTGATATTGCTTTATGAAACACCTCTCAGTTCTACCTTTTCTGCCTCTGATTGTTCAGCAACGACGGGTTCATCCTCCATCATATCAAGTTGCTCGGTCATCAGGTCACCAGTGGTGGAAGAGCCGTCCCAGCTCACCAGCAGCAGCAACCTTCCTCCTCCTTCTCCTCCTCTACCTCCTCCCATCTTGCCAGCAGCAGTAAGAGGCCCCAGCCAGCCGCCCTCCTCCCCAGCCAGCCTCCCAGGGAGCCCAGACAACATACAAACAACCCACGTACTTACACACCTCGTGGAGGGATTCGTCATCCGTGAGGGCCTGGAGCCATTCCCGGTAATTCAGATTTTTCAGTTTTATTCTGAAATCCTTTAAACTGACATTGCGTTTTGTTGTTTGGTGGTATATATTTCTTATTATTCATGGCTAATCAACAGATTAATGTGTTATTATTATGTTATATCATATCATATATATGAAGTATAAAACATTTCCAGCTATTTAAAACATGAGTAAATGTCTAATTGAGAACATGTGTGACATGTGATAACAACATAAACAATTACCTATTACAAATATGTGCTTAACTGACTCTTAACCAGTACAAAAGTCTCTCTCAGACTATACCAATGAATATTTTATCACAAAGTAACTGCTGTAATGTGTGTAGCATCGCGGATTAATGATGAAACATGACAGAATCAAAGTGATATCTTTGAAGGACGAGGCTGTTGCTATATTTAGCTTATTGTCAGTAAAATCCCATGGAAAGACGAAAACCATCAATGTTTTATTCACTCTCTCTGTGTTTTCTTATTTTAAAATATTGATAAAGATATTACTGGGGGAAAAAGATTAGAAACATTATATACATACACTTTTATGAAAGGTTCATTCAGTTCAGTAAAACAGCAGGTCATTTTTAGCAAATGTTACCCAGACAGGGGAAAATAATGCATTTGTTGGGGACTATTTTCAGCTGCGCATCAACACACATTTGGTGTAGCATATTTTTAGCAGCAGGACAGTGTGCGTGGGACTGACTGAAAATAAACTAAAGTGTGTGTGTGCGTGTGTGTGTGTGTGTGTGTGTGTGTGTGTATGTGTGTGTGTGTTTATTGTAATGAAGGAACATGTCACCCAGTGCAATGACGTGGCTCACTGATGTGTTTTTAATTGTTCTTGGACAACAATGGAGCTGTATGGCACAGAGGAATAAGATATATTAGGCTTTGACTACACAGGCAGTACTTGTTAAGAGGATCAATTAATTATTCATTTGTTGTCAATTGTTGTCATTTCCGGATTTTCATTGGATTTCTTGACAATAAAGCACACAACACATTAAATTAGTATTTAGTAAAGTATAACTTTAATTTCTTTACCTTTTGGTCAAATCAATGGAATCCAGTGACATGTAAAAAACTCACAAGTCTTTCCATGTCAGTGTGTGAGATATAACTTTTCTAAATGTACCCTTTAATGCAGGTGGTCTCCTCGTCGCTGCTAGCAGAGCAGCAGGCTTCACTTCCTGAATCCCAGGAGATACAAACCAACGGTGATGCAGCAGCAGAGGACAGTCCGCTGGATGCTGACCAGTCGGATTCAACAGACTCTGAGATGGAAAACGATGGCCCTGCAGCAAATGGTGAGGTGGTATGTTTGTGTGTGTGTGTATATACAGTATATGTGTGTGGGGGTGGGTGTGCGCACGCATCTGTGACTAACAGCTTGTCCTGTGAAGTTGCAGAGTTGAGGGAGAGTGTGGCAGGTGTGCTGCAGTGTGAGTTCTGTGGGAGCAGAGGTTACGCTCACACGTTTCTGCGCTCCAAACGCTTCTGCTCCATGACGTGTGTCAGAAGGTAAATCAATCACTCACACATCCAGATGTGATTACCACGTCTCTGGTTTTTGCACTAACAAAACATCATCAGCATCAGTCTGGTTCCTGTCAGTCTGGTTCTAAAAATCAACGAAACAGCATTATAGACGCAATATCATGATATTCCAATTGCCGCTATACTGTATTTGATGTAAAAGGATCGGGAATTTTTTTACTTTTTTAACTATGCAGAGCTGGGAATGTCCCATGAAAAGAGCAAAACCAATTGATTTTAATAAGTATTATTTGCATATCCAAAGCCTGACAAGCTTCATTGTTGTCCAAAAAATACTAAAAACATATGAACAAATAAATGAGCCACACTGTCACCTGGGTGACGTGTTCCTTCATTACCATTAACACACACACTGTAGTTTGTTCTGAGTCAGTTTCACAAACATCCTCCTGCTGCCAGAAATACTAAACAGTCCTTAACAAATTCACAATGCTCGTGTCTGAGTGACATCTGCTAAAAACTACAGTGACCAGCGGTTTTAGGAAATTACTGAGCCTGTTGCTTTTACTCTCCACATCTTTTCTAGCTCCTCTTTCAGCCCTTGGTATTTTTCAAGCTTCTCGTGTTCCTTCTTCTTGATGTTGCTGTCGCTTGGCATTGCCACATCTACCACTGCAGCCTTCTTCTGCTGTTTGTCGATCAACACGATGTGTGGTTGGTTAGCCATCACCAGTTTGAATACATTAGGAAACGTATTCCTGGATCTTTGTCGTTTTATCCTTGACAGTGGTCTTGACACTCAGTAGCCCTCGGCCTCCCTCGCTACGCTTAGTGTACAGTCTCAGGGTGCTGGATTTGTGATAAACCCTCCATGCATTGTGAGGAGCTTTCTTGTCTTGATGTCAGTGGCCTCCTTTGGCCGGTTTATTATACCAGCGGGGTATCTGATGACTGGCAGGCTGTATGTGTTGATGGCTTGGATCTTGTTCTTCCCATTCAGCTGACTTTTCGTTACCACGCTCCTGGATAGCTCAGTGGTTAATGGTACTGACTTTGGTACAGGTGATTGTGGGTTTGATTCCTGGTCAGGGCAGAGGTATCCAGGAGCAAGGTCCTTTATGCTACCAGCCTACCTCAGGCATGAGTGAAACCGCAAATACAAGAGCCATACCGACTTGGACATCGCCCAGGTCAACAAGGTCTGTGTCAGTTGCTAGGGAACAAGGGCAGCCTGATAACAAATGGGCTACTGGAACAAAATGTTCATAGACTAGAGCAGAAATATGTATATATATATTTATGTCCTCACTGACAGTGTAGGGAAGTATTGCACGTGTTTGTTGCCTAGTTTGAAATGTATCACACAGTCTGGAAAAGTAGGTGGAAATAATGAGTAACACTCTCATTCTTCAGCAACAAAACATGCCCTTGAGCAAGGCACTTAGCTGTAGAGCGTAGCTCAGCACTCTGTCGCGGTGGTTGTGAGACACGACATCTGGAATCCATTGAGCTACATTTGGTTATAAAGAAAGTGTATAATCACTCCCACGTTTCCCTTTGAGTCTCCATCCAGGCATCAAAGAGGCCAGCTTTGAGTCCAGATGCTCAGTGCCTAATGGCAAGTGCCTGTCGAACTGTCTGCACTTAGTACACACAGGAAAGTTAAATCTCTAAGGGATTTTTGGGGCGTCAGGAATTAAATTATGACTGCAGTGCCACCACTTATGCAAATGTAGTCACCTGCAGTGGGCTGTATCTGCTGTCTGTGTTTAGGTTCAGTGTGAGTTGCACCAAGCGGATCACCTTGCTGAGAGCAGGTCGCTGGGGTCACAGGCCTGTGGGCAGGAGAGGACGACCCCCCAGCAGAGTCAACGGAGCCTCCAGAGAACATTTTCAGAGACAGGTCAGTTGATAGCACTGACCTGATGCATGTAGCAAAAATGCAGAAGTGCTGCAGGGATCACTGGTCCTATGAGAAGCGCCGCTCTCTGGGGAACAGCTGCATCTGACAGGAGCAAGGCTTTGAAGTAAAGGAGGCATGGGACCACATTTTTAAGATTATACAGCCTTGGGTTCTTTCAATAAGGGCATTACTTTTTTTACTTGTTTTATTTGAGACATATTAAATTACCTGATTTTTTTTAGAAAGTCATAAGAAACAAATAGAAGAAAAAATAATAATATATATAATAATAATGAACTTGTGTGACATAAATGTTTTTTTCAATTTTCTTTCCATATCCTGGTAATCATCAGATTCATCTTTTAGTATCTTATGGGGCTCCCTCCCCCCAGGTTGGAAACCACTGGTCTATAAGACTACTCAATAACAACTTCATAGACGGTGACAACTGTAAGAGAACCATTTTTGTTCTTGCATTAGTGTACCAAATGAATTATCTGAATTATGGCACTTTTCCAGATGAAGTTGAAAAAGTGCTTTACAATAAAACAAAAGAATGAAATTGTATAATGAAAATACTGAAGAAACTAAAATAACAACACAGGGGAAAATATAATAGAACAAAACATAAAACAATAAAGAAAAGAGTTTAGAAAGTTAAACTGACCAGAATTATAAACGTAAAATAGTAAAATGTTAGCAGATAAAACCGAGTGATCAAAAGTTATTTGAAAGATGTTAGAAATTGTGCGTCAAAGTCGCTTCTTCCTTAAAATAATTCTGTCACCAACATGAAGAATTTAATGTTAAATACATCATTTTAATATTTATTGCTAATAAGTGGAACATTGGTACAGTGGCTATGTTTTAAAATTACAAGAACTAAGGGTTTTCCCCAGTATTATTATTTCCAGGATGGAAAAAAGCCTCTAAAGCAGCATTTAAACCATAAGTTGATGCTAAAAGTCTTTCTTAAAATACAGACTAATTAAATTCTTTCAGTGTTAGAAGGCTGACAACTGGTTGACCTTTACTGTAAGTAGTCTCCTCCAA
Organism: Micropterus salmoides; assembly: GCF_014851395.1. Taxonomy (NCBI): domain Eukaryota; kingdom Metazoa; phylum Chordata; class Actinopteri; order Centrarchiformes; family Centrarchidae; genus Micropterus; species Micropterus salmoides. Next base: position 11,030,473 of record NW_024040485.1, on the reverse strand, counting down.
CACACAGCAGATTCTTTCAGTCTTTATCTGATAGTGTTTGTGCCCCACAGATTCGTGATTCGTTTGTCTCCGAGGCGACCGGGCAAAGCTCACTGAGAGAGGAGGACGAGCAGGAGGAAGAGGAAGAGGACGATGAGCCTCCCGTTCCCATGACAACTAGGCTCCGGAAACAGGCCGAGAGAGAGCGAGAGAGGGAGAGAGAGCAGGAGAAAGAGCAGGAGCAGAGGATGACAGAAACGATCAGTGTTTCTGACGGAAACGAGGAAGACATCGGCTGTCCGTCTCAGTGGGATGTAGGACAGGTGTTTTCTTATATCAACTCTCTGCCAGGTACTGCTGTGGCTTTAACACACCTCTTGTCACTGAACATGGCAGATATGGTGGCTGTGTATTGAGGGTGGGAATTTGGTATGTCATGGTGGTTTGGGGTTAAAGACACTGTCAATCAAAGGCAAAAAAAATACTATTTTAAAAAAGAAAGTAGTAAAATGTTCCTGTTATAGGTTATAAACGTGTACCCGTATAGCAGAGCAGGCTGAATCTGAAGAACAAATATGGCAGTTTTAGCTGTATTAGAATTTTTTAATATTGAAGTAGTCATTTGCGTGTTGCATCAATCAGTTCTCAGTACTGTTATACTTTTTGATGTGTCTGATTTTAGAACAGAAATGAGGGATTTCCCCTGAAATATAAAACTATCATTTAATCTAAAGCAGCTCTTAAAGAATTCCTAGTTGGGTGGGTGTGATGGTAAACATTCTATTGCTTTTACTTTTTACCTTATAAGATTACTTAACTATATAGAGACATTGAAATTCAGCATGGCAGCCAACATATTGACACAGTAACCTGTAAACACAATAATATTTCCTGGTGCTCATAAGCAGCCAAACAAACAAAACGCCATGTTTTCCTCCAAACCTTTGTGCTCAAATTCAGCCCGTTGGGGTGGGTCCTTTTCCTGCCTTTGACTTTTCACATCTTGTCATAAACAAGAAACAAAACATTAAAAGATTAAAAATGAAGTACCCCTTGGGTTATTTCTTACATTTGAATTTATGTTGGTAGTTAGCACAATTTTATTTTGTCTTGCTGATGCTTGCTTCTGCGCATCAAATTAATTCCGCCCGATGTTTAAAACAGCAAAGGTAGCTTTGATTTAAGTGCCCCATAAAAGCTAGAGGAGGGTTTTTAAAGAATGTATATGTTTTTGTATAAACTTTGTATTGTAATTTAAGCATAAATAGTCACATAGGTCCCACACAGTCTCTTTATTCAGTCTCTATCTTCTTTTCTGTCCAGGTGGACAGGATGTAGCCGAGGAGTTTCGCTCCCAGGAAATAGATGGACAGGCTCTGCTGCTTCTAACAGAGGACCACCTGGTCAGCACCATGAACCTTAAACTGGGACCAGCACTCAAACTCTGTGCTCACATTAATTCTCTGAAAGAGACATAAACAATTAACATTTCTACCCTACAAGAATGGACTTGTGATGATCTGGACCAGGATGAAGAAAAAAAGAACGGTCTTTTTTAACTCTGCAGAGACAAAGAGGAAGCACTGCCCGCCTTTAACCTGTCTTTGGACTTAGTTAAGCAGAGAGTTATACTGCAGTTTTTTCCAGAGACCACTGCCAAGGATATCACTCCTCCGGCTGTCCAGTCTACCACACAGAGTGAAGTCCACACACGGTCACAGCTGATTTTAACACGCAGATGAGCAGCTCGTTCTGTCGCCTCTCATGGCTCCATTGTAGTGATTGTAGCAGTTTGGCTCCGGTTATCCATTTGTTTCAAAATGGTTTTAAAAAGTTATTTGTATCATTTGTACAAAACAATTTTACATTTACATTATTACACATAAAAGTTAAAGGATGCTGTACAGTCTCAAAGTTTACAAGACAGATTATTGCCTACTATCTTACAGATGAAGTTTGATACATATATCATCAGCAACCAACCAACAGTTATGACGTATGGAACCAAACTGATGGCTTATTTATGGGTTATTATTTATTATTGACATAATTAATATATACTAATAAAACCATTCAAATATTCTGCTCTGTTTTGTCATTTTGTGAAAGTCACTTTTGCTACTGGACAGAAATAAATGTGAGTTACATTGATATAAAAAGTGGAATTTGAAGAAAATCGTAATAATAGTTACCTTTCCTTTTGGTCACTTATTACGGCTTTAGTAATCACAGTGTTATCAGAGATGTTTTGCAGGTAGTATAGTATATGAGGTCTGCTGAACAAATTATTGATATGAGTCAAGTATCTGCACCAGTAAATGTATATTTATAAAATAACTAAAAAAATATGATTCATTACAATTTTTTATAAGTAGAACTTTTACATTTATTCAGCTAAATGAATAAATGTAAAAACAATCTGGCTTTAATGAAGCTTTATCATCTTATTATTTTAGAATATTTTGCTCTCATGTTGCATATTCATAAAATACATATCTATTTTAATGAAATTACTATGTAAACTTTGAGAACGAAACCTTTGATTTAATGAGTATGTGGTTATAGGTTAGGGGTCAGTAGAGGCCCAACAACTACGTCTTGCCCCGGAGCCCCCTTTATTTGATTATATGGTTTTCTGGCCATGCATACAGGTTATTTTATAGCCCTCTGCTTTGATCTCCAGAAACATCCACGGCCTCGCTCAAATGCTCTTAAGCAAACTTTGAAAGAACATTAGTTGTTTCGGACTTTCAGGCTTTCAGGCTGTCTGTTCATTTAACTTGCAGTTTAGTCTAAAAGCAAAACATGTTTATGCTTTTCAGCTGCTCAATCTTGTGTATTTTAGTGAAGCACCACCAGAGGGCAGTTTTTTACCCAGTTACTAAGAACTATATTTATCCTGCTGCTGTAAAGAGCCTGGCACAAAGAGACCCAGTCAAACTGTGGACTGTGGATGTGACAGTTTGTTGCTAGGTGGAAAACTCATCCAGCTCAAAAACTCATTGTCATGTTGTCTTTCCTGTGTACAAACAGTAAGCAGTTTGACAGATATTAGTCATATCATTACTGTCCATATTGCAAGTCACACTTTTTTGGCCGCTTTTTTAAATAAATGTGAAAATGAAAACATAAATAAGATAAAATGAAAACAACATTGGAGGATTAAGTGTTGAAATCCTTTACTGAAGTAAAAGTAGCAATAGCTCACTATAAAAATACTCCAGTCCTGCATTGAGTTTCCTTAAGTACACAGGTATCCGTACTCTAAAGTAAGTAACGGTCATAATGCAGTAAATTAGCCAACATGTTATAAGTTACATTATTGGATAATTATTATTGATACATGAATGTCCGAGCAGCATTTTACTGTCTTAGCTGCTCAAGCTAATATAAAATATTTTAAACTGTAGCCGTCAATATTTCCCTCTGAAATGAAGCGAAGCTTAAAGTGGCATCAAATGGCAATTCACAAGTAAAGTACTAGTAACTCAAACTTACTACTTAAATGTACTCAGTTACTTTCCACCACTGGGGGGGGGCATGCATGGCAAACAGAATATTCATAAAGGTAAGGAGAAAGTGTAAAGTAGTGCGCACAATCCGGCAGTAAGAACATGCATCTGTATAGTCTGTGTTTAGGTATCTGTATAATCAAGTACTGTAAGGGTTTGCATCAGGACAGTGCGCTACAATCAGACGACTGAATGTTATTATCACACAGTGAGACAGACTGAGATTCACAGGAGATTTGTTCCCACATCAACAACAACACATATTTGTTAACAGTGATAACTTTGTTTATTTGAAACAAGTTTGCAGCTCTTTCTTACATGGAAGAGACAGATTAAAATATATATTTGGAACATTGCTATAAGCATTGAAGTGCAAATGAGTACATTTCTCTAGTGAAAAATACTACTGACTATATCATACACTTTCTATGCTATACATGGGGAATGTGTTGCCTGGATGTGAAACGCATCAATGGAATGTTTTCAAGTGTGCAGGAACGGTCAGGATGAAAACAGAAACACTAAGAGTTACAGTTTATAGAGAAAGTTTCCATGCACACTATTTGGTTTACAAGGCTACTGTGCAAAAGTTGTGTTTAAGACATAGAGCAATATCACTGTGATAGAAATGTCATTAACTCGCTGACAGATGAGTGCTCGCAGAGGCAATAAGGTTGATCAGTTTACAGGCACTGCAAAGATGAATTTATACATCATTCTTCTGGTAACGCTTTATTTTATGGGTCTGTTCAGATTAATTTCCTACATGGTTTCCTGGAAAGAACCATGTAATGTGATACTAATTATGGGAGAGAGTGATCGGTTGGTACGCTTCCAAACTATTCCAAATGCTATGCTAGCGCAACCTTGAGACTTTCAATCCGAGGACAGCAGGTGAGCTTAACATGCAAAATGTCTATAAAAAAAATAAAAATACAATTCTGCATATATGAGGAGTAAAGTTTCTAATAATGAACGAGTGACGAATTAAATATTTACTTAGATTTAAATGGAGCCATTTCATTCATGGAAATTCCTCAAGGTCAATAATGAACTCGACACAACTAATTAAACTAACTAAAATTACAGTCTCAGAACTCTCTGTCTGTTATTACAGGTAAAATAGATCTGTAATAAGAAACAAGCTACCGGTTCTCCCCGGGAAACATTCAAGAAATCACAGACCCGTAAAATAAATCTTAAATTTTTTTCTATGCTGCATCCTAGATAATCGACACTAATCACACTAATGTTGGCTCCAATCGAATCCGAAATGTAAGTGGATAAATAAATACCCCTGAAGTCTGTGCAAACCTGACACTATAAGCTTTCTCACATAACTGGCCAACAACCTGAGGCAAGAGGCTTTTACAGCACTAGAAAATCCAGATGTACATTAGTTTCTAAACAAAATTAATGAATGTATTTTCCATCTGCAATACTGACGGCTGCAACAAAAAAAAACCAAATAGTTATCAAATAATTGTGTAAACCGTGATGCATGGCAGGCAATGACAGTACATAAAATCTCTAAAATCATAAATAAATGTATAAAAACACAGGAATGAGCCTTTTCATGGGGAAATGGGTTCAACATATTGCCTCTCTGCTTCTTGCTGGTTCTCTCAAGCGTGACCTAAAAAGGGTGGAACATTTTTCCCCAATGGGCAGCAGCAGCAGCTTACGATGACAACTGACCCACTCAAGCTCCACAGTGCAGGACACATGCAGAGGAGACGGGCAGGACAATACTTGAGAATCAAAGTGTCATTGCTGGGCGTCACCCTGGCTCAGGGCATGCTGCCAGAGCCGAGGCCGTCCTTCTCTACAGATATAGACTTGACCAGCTCCTCCACCCAGCGGACCTCAGAGGCCACCTGCTCAGCCAGGACGTCGTAGCGGTTTTCCAGGCGCCCAAACTTGCGCTTGAGGATGTTGGCGGCCTGCATGGTGGCCCGGGTGTCCTCCTGGCACTTCTTGCGCTGGGCTTGAGTGCGCTGCAGCTCTTGGCGGATGTGGGTCAGGTCGCTGGAGATGCTGTGGTTCTCCTCCTTGTACCAACCCTCCTTCTCCTCATAGATGGACAGCAGCGCCGCCACGTCCTCCCGGCACGAGCGCTGATTGCGCTCCAGCTCCCTCAGGCCTTCCTCTGCTGCCGTAATCTCCTCCAGGACCTGGGAGAAGCGCTCGAAGTTGATGTAAGTGTTGTTGGGTGGCATGCTGGAGTGGGACTTGATGGTGTACTCCTTCAAACGAGTGGTCTTCAGGCGCCGGCGCTCAGGCTTGTGGTCTCTGTCCTCCTGGCGGACATTTCGCCTCTTAATCACCTGGAGAGAGAAAAACATAAAGGTCTGAAATAAGCATGGTCATTTTAAAACATCCCAATAACATAACGATATTGGACTTTTGAGGGCAATAACAACACTGATATTTGAGAGCTTCAAAAGGTCTGATAATGATCAGCCGCTACATAAACACATAACATAGATTAAGGATTTCTTAAAAAAAAATAAAAAATTCATTCTTTCTGGTAGAAAAACTATGTAATGGAGAGACTGTTCCTAAATTACCTCAAATATATCTCTGGCATGCATTGTTTCTTATCAGCAAACATACAAGTACACTGATACATCTACAATAAGCTAATAACTGTCTAAATATTGGTCTGCCTCTATTCGTTAATGTAAGAAAAAACATAAATAATGTGTGTAAGTAAAATGTATTTAAATAGCACTTTTCAAAACAAAATGTCCAATGCCTCCCAAAGTAAGGACAGTGTTAAACACAAGATTCATTTCTCAGCACTTTCAGGGGCTTAAATGTGTCTTGAACAAGTTTCCTAACATAAATAGACAGCTCAGCAGCCGAGCGCCTCACCTGAAAGTGACTGTGATTGTGATGTTACGCTACATCACCAAATAATATAAATGCGAAGACAAAACAACAACACTCACCTTAATCCAGGGGTGCTCAAGACTGTCATCAATTGTCATTCTCTTCCTGCAAAAGAAAATGATCCACCAGTGAGAAAATGACAGCACAGAGACTTTCTATATATGTCTACACAACAGAGAAGTCTCTTCTTTGGGTTTGGTATAAAATCCTACTTGGGATCCTTGACCAGCAGGCGGCGTATGAAGTCCTTAGCCAGCTCACTGGTGTTGCTGAAATACTCCTCATCAAAGTCATAGTTGACAGCTGAGATGTTTGTCAGGGTCTCCTGCTTGGTCTCGCCCAGAAATGGTGAGGCACCGCTCAACCTACGGGGATGCATATTAAGGCTTTGCTTTAAAAAACACACGGATGACGAGCGAAGTGGTTTACGTTGCGACAAACATTCAACTGCCAGTTGCCACCACTGCCGTGGTGTGAAACATTACTCACAGAATGTACGTGATCACGCCGATGCTCCTGCAGAGAAAGGACAGAACCAAACATGAAAGGAAACTGCCACACGGATCAGCATACAGAGGAGAATAAACACATGTTGACATCTTACCACATGTCTGCCTCCAGTCCGAGCGGCTCATAGTTGACTATTTCAGGCGCTGTAAAGCACAGAGGAATGAACGCTTTAATTCACACCAGATGTGGAGATCTGCAACGCACTATCATCCACGTACATGGTTTAACTGCCTTGCCAGCGTGGGCACACACTAGCACAAAAAAAACGATTTAGGGTTTTTGTAAGTGGAACATTTTTTACTGATGGGGGGGAAGAAACACAGTCTCACCAACAAACTCTGGCGTTCCAAAAATGTTCTTGAACTCATTTCCCTCTTTAATCTGATGAGCAATCCCAAAGTCAATCAGCTTGATCCGGGGATTGGGGACGTTCTTGTCCAGCAGCATGATATTCTCGGGCTGAAAGATACAAAACATTAAAGCTGAACATGAGAGAATCAGGTTTTGATACAGTACCCATGTAAACAGAGAGCTAAGAAAGAAAAAAGCTATACATATACAAAACTGTACATAGTAGTTTAATATTTATCTTGTGAAGCTTTTTGTCGCTGTTTTTATCTGTTTTTCCTATTTCTTTGTCTGTACATTGAGAGCAACAAAAGAGTCCTTGTATGTGTACTATTCAGCCAAAATCAGCAGGTAGCTCAACAACCTTGTGTGTCTACAGCCTCTCTTCCAGATGGAAAAACCTTTCCACACACACAGACGTGCTAGATCCTAAAAGAACACCATAACAGACCTAACTAACACGTCAACTACAACTGTGGACCCCAGAGCCTCGCAAACAAGCCTCCTTAACCCACACAGACTGCTGACCTTGAGGTCGAAGTGAGCGATGCGTTTGGAGTGCAGATACTGAACGCCGTCCAGGATCTGCTTGAGAAACTGGGTGGCTTCCTCCTCCGTCAGCGATTCCTTCTCGGCCAGGAAGTCAAAGAGCTCCCCTCCGGACACCAGCTCCAGGATCAGGATCACGTCCGTCTTGTTTTCGAAGATGTCGTGCAGGGTGATGATGTTGCTGTGCTGGATCTCCCGCAGGATGTTGACCTCACGCTCGATCTCTTCGCGGCTCACCCCCCGCCGGCTGGACGACAGCCGCCTCTTCTTGATGAACTTGGCTGCGTACTCCACACCAGAGCTCTTCTCCTTACACTTACGAACAATGGCAAACTGTCCGCTGCAGGGAGGAGAGAGCAAAGGGATGTTAAAAAATAAGTATAATATAGTCCCAGCTGCATGTTATTATGATGATTGAATTCTTGGCTGCAGGTCAGACTACAGAAGCTATATCAAGACATCACTTTGGGCAATGATAACTTGTGATGGGAAGTGATCATTATTTTTAACATTTTATAGGTTAAGTCAGTGCTTCCCAAGTTGTTTGGCTTGTGCCCCCTTAAAATGAAGCACCTTCTACTATGACGTAGGCGTTCAAGCAAAACATTTTTTCTTTCTTTCTCAGATTGTTCATCTGAGGGATTTTAAGAAGCCTGGAGAGGTGAAAGTATTCAGTATTTCAAGAAACAAGGAGAAGGATTATTGATGCACAGGCAGAGTTTTTCATTTGTTTTAGGAAACATTAAGGACTCAATTTGTCAGAATAAATGACTGGGTAAACAGGAGATTTTTGAAGTGATCTTGTGACTCCTCAGATTTATCTCAGGGACCACTTGGGGGAAACACTAGACTCAGTAACAGATTAATAAAATAGTTGGAAATAAAATGGTCTAAGTAGCAAATAGAAAAGCTTAACAATTGATACATGATTGAAACAGTACATGTGCCGGCCTTTTCTACTGTATAGAGAGATAATGGAAATATATAATTTTGTTTTATAGTATCGGGTTTAAACGGGAATTAATAAATAAAATTACTGATGAGAACAATAAGACAACGTGCAGGTGAGGATAAAACAATTCAGTCTCCTTTAGAGACTCTAAGCCACAGCAGAGGTGGAGAGGCACATTGAGAGGCAGTGATGTCACACTTTTGCTGCATTACTGCAGAAGAAAGATAGCTGAGGTAGAAAGTTTGATTAATCTGCTAATACTGGATGACTCGCTTGCAAACTGTCAAGCACAGCGTAAAAAGCATATTTGATATATTGCTGAGACATACTAAATATTTTGGCCATCATTAGATCTAATGTTTTGGATGGTTTGCAGCTCATACATGGCATCAAAATGCATCTTTTATTTGTGAAAAAGTATTATTATACTAACATTCGTGCTCAGCCATATACACCCTCTGCTGCAGCTATATGGTACCTTACTTTTAAAAAGTTGTTTGAGTTGTTTCAAAAAAAAAAAACTAACTGTCATGCTGTGCACATACTATCAACTAAAGACACAACACTACATATATGGACATGCAAACCTCTGAAGGCCTTGAAACAATGCATAAATTAATAAATCCTAAAGCATCATAAATGTGTTTTGGGAGCATTCACACTTGTATTTAAAGCTGTACAGTGACTGGGACACCCAAGACAAATGTTAGAGTCAAGTGTGACCAGAGTCTTTTCTCAAACTGATGACAGTAGAGGTATCGGACAGATGCTTTTAGGTGAGTTTTGCCAGAGAAGAAAAGACAATAAATACCTGCCCAGCTCCTCTCCCATCTCATAATACAACTCAACATCCTCTTGCCTGAAGCCAGCCATGGTGTGTGGACTGGGATTGTACTGGGAGCAATGCATTGAGAGTCACTACAGTGAAAAAGAAAAAGATATTAAACCCGTTAATACTGGGAGTGAAATGTGAAATGACATGACAGACAATACAGTGACCAAAACAATGGCCTGTTGGCAGATCTAAACTATGAGAAAAGTCATAACTAAAGGCCATAATTCCCATTTTCCTCTAACATGGCAGTTCACCTCTTGAGTACCTGCGTTTCTTCCCTCCTTATTTGGCCCGAGTCAGCACAGCTCCAGTTTTCTGGCTGATGTCAGACCTCTGCATACCAGTCTTACTTACATCATCTCCTGCCCTGGTCCAGCTATCTCTCACTCAATTAAAGGGACTGGGATTTAGCCAAACAACCGTGTTTTTGTCTCATTTGAACCTTGTTTAATGTGACTGGACTATACATAAAAAGTTTAACTGAAACTATTTCTGATTGTAGCTCATACCTCACACTGGTGAGTAGCTGTAAACGATGCTGATTAACGACTCTGCTGTTGTTAAAAACGCTTTGAAAAGCAGGCAGCAGAGACACTTCCTCTCCGTGGAATATCATTAGAGAAAAGCGGCATAAAGATCAGGTTTATTGACACAAATACAAAAGGAAACTCGTGTCATAGGTACAACTTATTAACTTCTTCAAGACGACCAGAATACAAAAATAAGGGAATCGCAGCGACGGAAGACAGCTAGCTTAACGTTAGCCGGTTTACTAGCTGACGTTAACGTACGGTATAAACACCGGCTTTCGCTGTTTGTGACAAGTGTTACTTCAGTAAGGAAAACATACAATTAATAACACTGGAATACTGTCAGAAACATATATGTTTAACCGAAAAACTGTGAATCCGTTGCTGTAACGTATACTTACAGTATGGTTGGCTAAGAGCGCTGCATTCCCCTCCGAAGTAGTTGTGTGTGTGAATTCCCAGACTGAACAACAGGGTCAAGCTAGCCACGGAGAAGCACACAACTTCCGGTCTTCTGTGTCAAAATAAAGGCGTGAGCACCGGCGTGGTTGCATGAACAGTCAAGGTAAGCCACTGGAGTTGTATTTTTGTGGGTGTGCTCCCACAACTAGTAAAAATCATTTGTTGCTGCATTTGCGCTTTTCTTGTGATAATTCTGCTGCCCTGATATCAATAGATATCAATGGACTCTTTTTTGATTGGGCATAATGTGTACATATGTTATATATTTGATCCTGAGGATCACTGATTCTACTTTTATTGTATTTTGCTGATTACTGATTCTAACCGATTGTGTTTTTGTTTTCTTTGCACTGAATTTCCCTGTGCTGCCGTGCCAATTTGAATTTCCCTCACCTATATCAAGATCAATAAAGGAGCATCTTAAGTTATTATAGTATAGTACAATATAGAGATACACATTTTGGGTGTAGACCTGAAGCACTGGTACTATTAACTCCTGCAGTGGTGGACTACTTCTAATAATTCTCATTGAACACTGAAATGGATTCCTTGTATGCTTAAACAGCCTTTCAGTTAACTACATACTAAAAGTGTGTGTGATGTTGCAAAACACCAACTACCATAGTGGAATTGTGGACACCAAGAATGTTATTTCTGGGAATTTAGGTTTATTTTAATGACATGTGAAAACTTTAAACTATCCAAGTTTTAAGTAAATCCTAAATTTTAGTGGGTTTTACTTTTAGGGATAACCTAATGTAAGGGATTTATTTCTTCACCATAATTATGGCATTGTGGAGAATTCTTTGAAACAGCATTTAGACCTTCATGTGGCAAGATAATATTTACAGAAAAGGTATTTTAAGGGTTAAATGGAAATACTGAATGTTAGGAACATGGTTGTCACTCAAATGTTTCAGGTGGTTGGGGTTGCACTACATCTGGATATTTGGGGTCATGACTTCAAAATCCTGGATAGGGACCTGAAAAGTGTTAGGTAAACTGTTGTATTTACATGATTATGTTGCAAGTGTATTTGATATTTCAATGTAAAAGTCAGATTGAAACAACATGTCTTCATAGACACTACAAGTACTCCTTCATCCAGTGCTTCCTATAATCTGCCTGTCTCTTCCCTTATTTATTACAATAAACCCATCACTCTGACCACTAAGTGGCAGTCATGTATGAGGTGCCACCATGCAGATAAAAGTACTGTTATCTTCTGGTATAAAGACGTTCACTGGATTTCTTCTTGTGCAATGCTATTATTTTGAAGGCAGGGTTCGCTTAACTTCCGGTGCTGTGTCGCTTGATGCAGATAAATATCCGGCAGACGGGAGGACATATGGAATGACATCATGTAGAGTGAATCAACCCGCTGCAGTACGTCAATGAATAACAAGATCAAGCATGCAAAGATTAATGAGGGACTGAGGCCATTCAGATAACACTGGGTAACCGAGGTGACAGTACTCAAAAAGAACTAATTAATTATATAATAATAATAATAATAATAATAATAATGTACGCTTTTATTTCACACTTGCTTTGACAAGGTAAACATATGTTTTCCATGCCAATAAAACCCAGTTAAAATTAAATAAATAAATTGTATAAATGTTCACCTACTTTTTTTCTAGTTTGACTTATAAGTGAGTTTATGGTTGCTAGGATGTAGAACAGCTATTGAATGTATGAATGTACAAACGAAATGTCACAGGCATAATTAAAACACACGCTATAGAAATCACAAGAGCATTCAGTATCCAACCCAAAACTTCGATGAAAAACTGGATAGTTCGAATATTTATAATCATTTAACGATATCCATTGCCAGTTCAATTCTCAAACAAGTATTCTGCCAAACAGCTAGCTGTAGTACTTCGAATTTCTTTGCTTGACCATTTTCCTTAATGGCATTTTAAATAATATTTACAAATACAACACAATACAAATTCAGCAAGAAGTCCATTAAGTTACTTAGTGACCACATGTTCATATAACATGACAACATTTTGTAACATGTGAGAAGAATTTAGTGAGCATAGGATGGTAACAAAAGGTTGGGTTTCTGTGAAAATCCGGTTCCTCTGGATCCTCCCACTGCTCCTAATGCCATTTGCAAGAATGACAGCTCCCGAGTCAAAACTATCAATCAGACCCAGGAGCAGTCTCTAACACACTGCTTGTGCACACCTGCGCACCCCCTATTTAAAACACACATTATTTTATAGAAAGAATGTTGGTCTATGTTAATTGATGATTTGTTTATACTAGAACAAATCTATTTCTTTTTAAGACACCCTTTTTTAATGTAGTTTTACATTTACATTTGGTGAAATATGTTCACTTTCAAACAAGCTGCTTGTATGCCAGCTAGCCACAACTATATTAGCATAGTTTGTTAGTGTTAATTGTTAATCAATAACCTAGAGATAAAATCTATGTAAGTTTAAATTTGTAGTCATCTAAACTTTAGACACCAGAAGTGTTCTGTTGTTATGCTCCTGTTTGATGTTTTCTGCTGTATTTTGGAGTACTCGTACTATTGTCATTAGCTTTACTTCCTGTTTTATTTTGTAATCATTGGTGTTTTTGTCTGCGATGGATTGGCGACCTGTCCAGGGTGTACCCCGCCTTTCGCCCGATGCCAGCTGGGATTGGCTCCAGCCCCCCGCGACCCTGTACACAGGATAAGCGGTTGATGATGGATGGATGGATGGTGTTTTTGTCTAGCTTTGTTCCCTGTTTGCCTTGATTGCTCATGTGTCTCGGTCTCACCTGTGTTTAATTGAGCCTTCGCTAAGCCATGCCCCAAATGCGCAGCTGGCCAATCACATCGCAGGTCTTGCTCTAACTGAAATCCGTTGGCTTCTAGCTTTGTTGTTGTATTTTTACAAGCTATGGTCAAACATTGTTACTGGGGCACTTGTAATAGTTACAGTCACTACCCAGAGAGGTTGAAAGGAAAAATTTGACATTTCTCCAGGTAGTGCAGTAATGGACTGTGGCAGCAGCGTGATAAAAGTCTGACGGGTCTGAAAGTTTGTCGGACTTAAGCCTTGATTATACTCGGGAGCGGACACGGACTACTTCTGTTTATACTACCTTCAACAGTCAGCTTGGCGGACACGTTCCACACATGCGCAGTAGATCGGTTGTTGCCCTGGTAGCGCTAGTCAGTCACAAAAAATGGGAGGCACGCGTACCCAATGCGTACCCCCTCTAATGACGATTTTTTCGTCACACAGACCCTAGTGGACCCTCCCGTACTCGCGGACGTGGAAAGTATAATCCTTGCCTTAGCAACAGAAACTGAAGCTGATGATACACGGGGCAACTTTTTGAGCAATGTTGCTGGGCAATCTTGCTAGGGGCAAGTCCAACAGATAGCGATAGCGATTGTTTATCTTAATAAACCTATTTGAACTGCATCCGCCTTGCCACTGTCTGCATTATGGGTCCACACTTCTGCCTCCTTCCACTTCATTCAGCCTGCCTTATAGGTTTGGTGATTGGGGCTTGGCGAAGTAATACAAGCAGCAGAGAGCAACGCAGAAAGTTTTGCATTGTATATTCAATAGTTGCCGACTGCAACTTTAAATCTGAGTCATATAATAAAATAATTTTAATCTATAAAGGTTTCACCATTAATGCATCACGACATTCTGCACCTTGCTGCCCCACTGTACACAGCTGGGGCCCTTTTTTTCTCTTTTCGCCCTTCTCCCTCCAGCAGCCTGAGTCCGCCACTGCCTCCAGTGTATAGAACAATTCATAAACTGCTTACAAAGTTGGTGTTTCAAAAAGCAAAATATTTGCAGATTAGCAGTTTTACTAGAGGAATACCAGTGTACCATAAACTATAATTACAGTGAAAATACAGGTTTAGGGATGAAAAGCATAGGCACAATGTACCAGCATTCAAGAGTCCAAGTCACGTGGTTCAGGTCCACAAATGTGGTGACTGAAGAATTCCCAAAATCCTCAGTAAAAAACAGATAAAAAATGACCACAAGACAATAAAGAAACATTTAAAGAAAAATATCAAATATGATGACTCATATTTATGCCAACAATGTCTGTTTCAAATATGAGCCTAAATTGTATCGTTAATTTTTAATTTCATGTTTGTGTTGATACTGCTACTTACTTGTATGATTTATATTGATCATTTCAGACATATTGAATCAATTTTGATCAAGTCTATTAAATTTAAATGCCATGGCACCGCGCTTATTTCCTACTACTACTGTAACTTGTGTTTTACACCATGAACGGTCCTCCATCTTTAAAAGCTCAACCATGTCTGTGTTGCTTCAGTCTAAACTGCCAGGCCCCAGGTAAACTAGACTAAAAATGTTTAGTACACATAGATTTATTTAGATTAGCTCACTTCTGTCTCAACATTTCCACCATAGAGTTTCCACTGATTAATATCATGACTTTTTTTAAGTTTTGACCTTTTTTTGACAGACTTTGACTTTAACCAATCAGGGACGTATTCGCGCGCTCGTGACGGTGGCAGCCAATAAAAGATCCAGCACAGCAAAAAGTGGGCGTGGCGTCCCTAAACAGCTGGTGGGGGCTCGTGTGAGGGACTCGAGCCGAGCGGTTGGTTGATGGGGGAAACAACAACAAGCTAGGCATCATGAGGGTCCCCGAAACGCTGATTTGGACCGCTTTTCTCATCCAGAAGGTGAGAGAGACCGAGTGTGTTTCTTCGAAAACTGTTTCTTTGTGCATTTGCTTCGCTTAGCGGCACGTGGCTGACAAAAACAGACCGTGTTTTGGGATTATATTAGCTGGGATGCTATGACTGTTAGCTTGCGGAGATCACCGTGGGCCCTGGGAACCCAACGAACCCACACACCACTCACCTTTTTGATGAAACATGAACGTAGCTTGATTACTGCTGATTCACCACATCGTTGAAACCAACACATCGTTTATGACAAACTGTGGATTGGGAAGTAACGTTATTAGCTAACAAGTCACACATACAGCTACATACGCTACAGCTACACATACGTGATAACGCATCGGGAATTTGGGACTTGAGGATATTTATCGTTATAATGTCGCTGCCTAAAATATTGAAACCGTACGCTGACCTGCCGGTAGTTTTTCTTCTCTTCTATGTGTAACGGGTGACACAGACTCTGGTTTTACAGATACAGAAGGTTTTCTAAATCAAGTTCAACTTTAAGCACTTTAATTCTTTAGGATCCCAAATACAGTAGTCGAGGCCACCGGTCATTACCTTGTCAGTTTATTATGTACACCTGGCAAAACTAATAACAACCCTGCAAAAATTCCTTCCTCATTAAACTTGAAACTGTTTTTTTGTCGTGTTGATTCAGTATTATGGTAACATTCGAGGTTGTAGTTTTTTTTTTTTTTAACCTAATTTCTGTCAGTTAGGGTGAACTAAATGTTACAGTTCAACAGCACCTCAAACTAAAACACATTTTTAGTGTACATAAAATGGGACTATGGTGCGGGGAAATGTTTCTTTTAATTTAAAATATCATCATTAGTTTGTCCATCAGCATGCTCCATTGTTTACAAATGTCTTCTCCTGGGATTGCAGTGTGTGTTAAGAATTATACATTTATTTTTTAAGTTTAAAATTATGCCTTCAGTGCTTACATTTGTTAAGACACATTTGCTAAATCAATTTAAGGGATCCATGCTAAGCATGCTCAAACTCATGTGTGGAACTGCTGCCTGTGCAGCTCAACAACAACAGACATGCATCATGTGTACAATAACATCAACAGGCATGTTCTTGAATATTTGTGTTGACATATCAGTGGTCTGGAGTTAACACGGCTTTAACTTGCCTTGATTAAAAAATACATTAAATATTAAGTTGACAAAAACTAGAGGAACCATAGGTGTCAAGTCAGAGGTTATTCAGGGAGGAAGGTGACAGGTCATGATTTTGAAATTGAATGAATCAAGTTTGCACTGATGTAATTGAGTTTTTTAACATTCTAGTATTTTATTTTATGTTACATGATGTTTGTATATCAGGGCCATGTTGGAAATACGTTTTTATGTCTTGTTCTCCCATTAGATTGGTGTGTTTTGTTATCATAAATAAATATAAAGAAATCAAAAATGCCATTAAAAAAACTTGCCCTTCAACCCATTTACTCTAACAGAATTTCTTTAATCCCAAATATCAGTGTTGTCATCAGCCCCATATGTCCAAAATGCACACAACATTTTCAGCAATACTTTGAACTTGTTACAGAACATTCATGTGTGGCTGGTCATAATGTTGTCAAGTCTATGATCCAAAAATTAAAGTTGCGTACATCTCATGGACATGTGGAGTGATACAGACATTGTTGACATGTTGACAGGTGGTGGGAGAGTACGGCATGGCCCATTTCAGTGACAAGGGCAAGAGCAAAGGAAAGGATTACTGCATATTCTTCAACTCACAGTGGGCACGTCTACCTCAGGACCTCAATAAGGCAGTAAGTCACGAGAAAGATGTGATCAAGTCTTTTGTAAGCAATAATAATATTGACTCTTTGAAAATAATTTCTCACAAACTGCTTCACATGTGTGACAAACAACAGTGGAGATAAACTACAGTATGCACTTCTTTGTAGTTGATCAATAAATTCTATTTTAGGAAGTCTCACACACGGTGCTGAAATCTGATCTCCACTCTTAGTGCCTGTTAGGACTCGCTTGTTTCTGAACTAGCAGTGAATGTTGGCGTGAAATGAGTTCCTGTAATTCGCTCGTATTACAGTTTGCAGGTATTATAAAATAAATAAAAACTCAAGTATTTAGTACACAAGTTTTTAAAATTCATACAGCCCTTATCAAAGACCAGACTGCATCTTTGCTGCAACAGACATGATCCAGCTCTTTTTCATTGATTCAAGAAGCATTTTTTCTCAGTTATATCCAGCCGCACAAAAAAATGTGTGTCATTTGCAAGATTTTTATTTTATTTTTTATATTAATGTTAAGTGTTGAACCATGAAAGGATCCAGCTCTGGTTAACATTGCATACCTTTTGTTTTAAAGTCGCGTCTTCAGATCTACGACCTGACGACATCGGTCTTGTGCTTGCCCTCTGATGTCCCGGAGGGAGGCTTCCCAAATCGCATTCCCATGGTGATGAGAGGCAACTGCACTTTTTATGAAAAGGTTCGGCTGGCCCAGCTTAATGGCGCCAAGGGCCTACTTATTGTCAGCAAGGACAGACTGGTAACCCTGCTTTATAACTATAACCATCTTAAGGCGGTTGCTTATAGTCATTGTGCATCAAGATTAAATGTTTATTTATTTATTCTTTTTAAATTACAGACACCTCCAGCAGGAAACAAGACTCAATATGAGGAGATTGACATTCCTGTAGCGCTGCTCAGCTACTCTGATATGCTGGACATCAGTAAGGTGAGAGGACAGCCACCAGCCATTATAAACAGTAGACAAACAAACCCACTGTGTCAGTGTTTCTCTTCCTGATCAGTCAGCAAAGTCAGTTAGCTTGAACATGATGTAAATATTTCACTTTGGGTTAGTTGACAAGCGGGAAAACAATGGTTCTTGCTATATGTAAAATAATGAATGGTTGATGGGAATCTACTAGGGAGTTTCATACAGTATGTACTGATTTAACAACATTTTTGGCTTTGACCTAACTTAATGCAGTTTCTAACTCCTGCAGACCTTTGGTAAAGGAAGACTGGTTGCCATGTACGCACCCAATGAGCCGGTGTTGGACTACAACATGGTGATCATCTTTTTGATGGCAGTAGGAACGGTGGCTATTGGAGGTTGCTGGGCCGGCAGCAGAGACAGCAAGAAGTAAGTGGACACAATGAAGGAAAAGAGTTGGAAACTGACATTTAATGTGGGTGATCTCTCCATTATTTTAAAGGCGTAGTTGGCAAGTGTCATACACAGAAACAACTACAAGCAGTGATATACTGGAGGGTAAATTCATTAAAGCTTTTATTTATCAGAATAGAGGATGTCAATTAATTTACGTCTTTTAAGGGACTAACATAGTAATTGATTGCCAACGACAATGCAGGTTGTAGTGTACAGTTTACCTGACTTTGTACTTTCCACTTCATCACATTATTACAGGACACAAAGTTTACCCCTGCCTGTGCATACCACGCTTTTAGTCCCGGCTGCTGAATTTAAATCCTAGTTAATTTATCGGGGAAGTCATCTCTGGGAGAAATTAGTCACCGTTTTCTTGGCAAAGCCCTACAAGTGTACGATTGCTCCGTCTTGTCTCTTAGAGGAGAGTGTATTCGTCTCTTCATTTCCAACCAAGCAGTCTGCATTGGACTCCACTAAAGGGCACTGTTGTTTATTTGAGGCCGTGTGAGTGACTCACCGACTTGAGCCAACCCGAGTCCGTCCTTCCTGACGGAGTTGCCAGGGCAACTGAGGGCATAGTCGGATGGGGTCTCTGACGCACAGCACCACAGGCTAAAAACATTTTGGAATAGGAGTGTGTTTTGAACTCGGGAAGTGGAAGTGAGGCCAGCAAGCCAGCTGCATTATGGTAAATATTGACTGTGGATGGTAGGATGATCATCTGTCTGCTTTGGAAAGTCACCAACCATCAGTGAATACTGTTTAATAAAACAAATAAAAGACAAAACCCAAGAGGCTGGCTAACTGCTGACTGTGTTGCTTAAAAATCTGGCACAAGCGTGCTCAGATTCTGATCACTAGTCTTTCTGAGCCCCAAACAAGTCGCCTCAGGTCAGCACGACTCTCTGAATTTCGTGTCTCCTCCTGCAGACGCTACATGAAGCACAAACGGGACGACGGCGCGGAGAAGCTGGATGAGGAGACGGTAGACATCACGCCCATCATGATCTATGTGTTCGTGGTCATGTGCTGCAGTATGCTGGTGCTACTCTACTTTTTCTATGACCAGCTGGGTACGACAAATACACTCACACATCTTGATCTGAGCACATAATATAACACTCAATACGCCGGTCTTGATCAAAAGATACTTGTTCACGTTTTGTTTAAAAAAGAAAAAGCTCTGTGGTCAGATCCAGTTTTATGTGACCAACATATTAATTTGCTGTGTGGGGGATGGTTTGCCTCTCAAAGCCAGTCTGTAATTTTCCCCTCACTCATTGTGGTCTGGCATGGCTCAGTAAGGCATTTACTTTGGATACAGTGATGTGAAGAAGATGGCCGACAATGTTTTCCTTGTGTGACAAATAATCTCAACTCAAGGTTCACTTGCTAGCCTTTTCTGAGCTTTCAACCACATCACGCAGGCTTCCTTATTTACCTTGACTGAGACATCCGCACAAGACCTTTCCACACCTGATTACATAAGCGCACCACTTACTAGGCTGTCTTTTGTCTTTTCTAATGTCTGAACTGGATAAATATAGATGCTATTTTGGAAACATTGTCAAATTCTTCTTATAAGTCGTCCCTTGATACTAAAACATATTTAAAGGAAGAAGTAATGCTGTTGCAGAAGTGTGCTTTAGTTTGTAACTACAATGCCCAGTTTAAATCATAGTCGACGTAGATGTAAGGCTCCACAGTATGTCTAATATGGTCTTCATTTACATTACATTTACTCATTTGGCAGACGCTTTTATCCAAAGCGACTTACATTTGAGGAACAACATACAAGCATCAACAGAGCATCAAATACAGATCTACAACTGACAATACATACTAGTAAGAGCAGCAATAAGTACTAGTAAGAGCTCATAGTACATATTACATCAATGGGGTAAATACCTAGGGAAGGAAGTAAGAGTTAACAAAAAGGTGCAATCAATACAAGATCATTGTAGGGGATAGAAGAAGAAGAACACAGGACGTGCATGTTAGAGGTTAGGAGTTAGAGGTGTTATAAGAGGAAGTGTTCTCAGAAGAGATGAGTTTTCAAGAGCTTCTTGAAGTTAGAGAGGGATGCCCCTGCTCTGATGGCGTGTGGTAGCTCGTTCCATCATTGTGGTGTCACAGATGAGAATAGCCGGGACTGGGATTGCTTTGTGTGAAGGGATGGCAGATCCAGGTGGCGTTCGCTGGAGGAGCGTAGCGGCCGAGAAGGAACGTGAGTTTGTATTATGGAGTTTAGGTAGATGGGTGCAGACCAAGTAGTCACTCTGTATGTAAGCATTAGTGACTTGAATTTGATTCTGGAGGCCACGGGGAGCCAATGGAGGTCACTGAGTAATGGAGTGACATGAGTCCTTTTGGGCTGATCAAAAAACAGACGCGCTGCTGCGTTCTGAACCATTTGTAAAGGTTTCACTGCACAAGCTGGAAGACCTGCTAGGAGGGCATTGCAATAGTCGAGGCGAGAGATAACCATGGCCTGTACCAGAAGCTGGGTGGCGTACTGAGTGAGGTAGGGCCTGATTTTCCTTATGTTGTATAGAGCAAAGCGGCATGACCGAGAGACAGTAGCAACATGGTCTGAAAAGGACAGCTGGTCATCCATCATGACACCGAAGTTTCTCACCACCCTGGTTGGAGTGATGGTTGAGGAGTCAATTTGTAGTTTGATGTTATGGTGGATAGATTGCTTGGCTGGAATGACCAAGAGTTCAGTCTTAGAGAGGTTTAGTTGAAGGTGGCAAGCCTTTATCCATGCAGAAATATCCGAGAGACAGTCTGTGATCCGTGCTGAGACGGTGGGATCGCCTGGCGGGAAGGATAGGTAGAGTTGCGTATCGTCTGCGTAGCAGTGGTAAGAGAAGCCGTGCGAGCGAATGATCGGCCCCAGTGAGGTGGTGTAAATTGAAAAGAGAAGGGGCCCTAGCACTGAGCCTTGGGGCACCCCTGTGGAGAGGCAGTGGGAGGAGGATAATTGTCCTTGCCACAAAACATTGTAGGAACACCCTGAGAGGTAGGATTCGAACCACAGGAGTGCTTTACTCGAGATGCCCATTGCTGAGAGAGCGGATAGCAGGATCCTGTGGTTGACTGTGTCAGAGGCAGCTGATAGGTCAAGCAGGATAAGAACCGAGGATTGGGCTGCAGCTTTAGCTGACCTTAGGGCTTCCGTTACAGACAGAAGAGCCGTTTCAGTAGAGTGGGCACTCTTAAAACCAGGATATGGATCTAGGAGGTCATTCCGTGAGAGGAATTCTGAGACCTGTTTGAATACTGCCCGTTCAATAGTTTTGGATAAAAATGGTAGAAGAGACACTGGTCAATAGTTCTCAACTTGAGTTGGGTCAAGTGAGGGCTTTTTGAGCAAGGGTGTAACCCGAGCCCTTTTGAAAGTGGTCGGGAAGGTTCCTGAAGCCAGAGAAGTATTTATTACATGAGTGATTGTCGGGACCGCGTTAGGAGATATGGCTTGGAGGAGAATCATAGGAATCGGGTCCAGTGGGCATGTAGTTAGACGGCTACGGGTCAAGAGTTCTGATACTTTGCTCTGTGAGAGGAGTAAACGAGGAGAGTGAACAACCACTGACCTGGGAGGGCAGAGGGAAAGATGTAGTAGGACTGATACAATGGCTGAGTTTGAATGTTTCCGAGAATTTTTTTTGCCTGTGAAGAAGGCAGCAAAGGTATCAGCAGACAAGTTTGTGGGTGGTGGCGGTGCAGGGAGGATTTAGTAGCGCTTTAAAAGTGGAAAATAATTTCCTTGAGTCAGTGGCACTGCTAATTCTGTTATTATAGCTTCTGCTCTACCGTCCCTTCAGCTGCAGAGAAGCAGGATTTAGAATCAGAAGGTTGCTGGTTAAAGGCCCAGACTATCAGAGCAAATCTTGGATTACAAAGTGAACTAATAACTCTTCCATTTAGCTGGACTGTAAACTCAAAATTCCTCAGGCAGCTACACTTTATCCTCATTTCCTCTAGCAGGGGCTGCTCAGTGTCCAGCATTATCTCCTTGTGAGTGGCCGCGCTGTGAAAGAGCTTAATGGCTCAGATAACAGTTCCCTGATAAATAGATTAAAAGACTGATTGCTGATAGACTGTTTAGCATCTTTGATCAGCTGATGTACATTCAGCCAGCGCACGAAATACCGGACACACATGGGTGAAACTGACTATTCAAATATTTAAGGACTGACTTTGTTAAGAAGCAAAAAGAATGCATTTCCTCAAAAGAATATGAGTGGATATCATACGGCAATCATGTACTAATCTCCTGCCTGCCTCCACTGTTTCCTCACTGTTTAGCCATTTGGGTCATAGCCATCTTCTGTGTGGCCTCCTCAGTCGGCCTCCACAGCTGTCTGTGGCCTTTTGTCAGGAGACTTCCTTTCTGCAAGTGCAGGTGAGACTGTTCACGTCAATGTGGTTTCATAATGCTCGCCGCTGAGAAGTCTAATAGGTCTTTAAGCTTTGTTTGCAATTGTACTTGTTCAAGAGGTCTTGGGTTCAGTTCCCAGCACCTCCATTTATGTTATGACCCAGCACTCTAGGGGAAAGTGAAGCAACATAAAACCAGAGGGATTTGGTAGAATAAATTTAGTAATAAGTGAATAGGTTAGTAATCAAATTGCATGGATTGGATGAGGATGAGGGGGAAAAAAGGAGGCAATCTACAAAGGAAAAGAGGCCAAAGGTTGCTTCTTAAATCAGATAAATGAATACAACCAGAAGAGGACTCCTAACTTGGAGACTTCAAACAAGGTTTACCCGACTCTGGCCTGCCCTACATATAACTGTCCAAAAGTAAAAACATGTGAAGCAGCACCACGGCTGCTGGTGTTTCTAAACATAGGATTTCTGAGCGTGTGTGCTTTCACTGAAAGACGGACTCGGCCTAATGCCCAGGGAGGTAAGTGAGTGCCTCACATTCAAATTAAAGCCAAAGTGTAATCTCTGCAGTAGTATAGTCAATTATTTGCGTAACTTACAGTTAGAATTTATATATACCTGAAACTTATTTGGTCAAAGATAGAGCTAGGGCACCAAAGTATACTTTTAGGCATGTAATTATTGTGAATGGTTATTCTGGAAAAAAAAAAAAAAAAGCTGTATACTGTTGATATGAGATGTCTTTATTATGATTATATTTATTGATTTGTGGACCATCTTTTGACCACAGGGTCCCAGAGAACAACTTGCCATACTTGCACAAACGGCCGCAGATCCGCATGTTGCTGCTGTCAGCCCTCTGCATCGGTGTCAGCATCACCTGGATGGTGTTTCGCAATGAAGACCAGTAAGTGCAAAGAGAAGAGTGTCAAGTGCACACACAGGCTACGACAACATGCATGATGGGAAATATGTTACTGTGGTGCCTTCCGAGAGTTTCATAAAGCCAAAATACCAGTTAAACAAGGTTTATTTTCAGGAAATTCTGCCACCTGTGTGAGTTAGTCCATCCTGGAAGAAATCTTGAAATACACAAAGCATTACAACAGTGTTGTAATTTAGGCTGCATATGCACTAAAATTAATTTGATTTATATTAAAAAAGACGGTATTTGCATTTGTAGATAAGGGTATTTTTAGTTGATTTCAGTGTTTGCCTGCACTAGAACTGTTACAATTAATCAAATAAATTGATTTGTTGTGATAATCAATTCAAGGAAGATTTTAAGGAGGGAATACATGTCTAAATTCTTTGATTCCAGCTTCTTAAATGTGAATATTTTCTGTTTTCTTTACTCCTCTGACAGTAAACTAAATATCACTAGTAGAGGACAAAACATGACATTGGAGGACCATTTTCTGACATTTTACAACTAATCAATTAAACGACACTGAAAAGAATCATTAGTTGCAGCCTACACCCAACAATATTGGTTAAATAGCACATGTACTCCATTGTGGATGTTGATTCCTCGCTTTGTGTCAGATGACGTAATGTTGGAATTTTTCTGTGTGTGGTAACATGTTGGAGGTACATTACATGATGGTGGTGTGGGCTGACTCGCAGTCTTGTTATGTATCCTCCAGGTGGGCGTGGGTGTTACAGGACGCCCTGGGGATCGCCTTCTGTCTCTACATGCTCAAAACAGTCCGACTCCCCACATTTAAGGTGGGTTGGCACACTCAAAAACATGAGACGCATCACACAACAATGTGGAAAATGTCTTTTTAAGGTTTTAATTGTGTTTCACTGAACAATAATAATAATAAATGTTTGTCTTATGTACTGTCTTAGTTGTAAACTCACCTGATTTTTATTTTTCTGTCTCTGTTCTGCAGGCTTGCACCTTGCTGCTGTCTGTTCTTTTTGTCTATGATGTTTTCTTTGTATTTATTACACCATTCTTTACAAAGGTAAGTGTAGACATCATGTTATCACGCTATTCAAATGTCAGTGTTTCCTACAGAATGACTTAACTGTGGTGGGGTCGACGACGAGGTGGGTGGGCAGCAGGGTATATTTCTGCTATATTTCTAGTATTTCTACTTTGTTCTCCACCTTGTGTTAGTGTTTACTCACTACTTGTAGCAGGTGCGCTGCATGTGGAGGAGGCTTGTTAAATGACATAGCCTATTGAAACCAATGTGGTACCGAATGACATCTGCACTGGTGTGTTCACTGTTGCTTTACCTGGTCCGTGCTTATAAATACCCACCGTGTCCGCATCTTGTAACTTAATACCAGATAACCATGGCCATTTCTCCACAGAGTCGGCAAAGTATAATGGTGGAGGTAGCGGCTGGTCCCTCTGATTCCTCCACACATGAGAAGGTGAGTTTGCTTTCAAATTCCTCAACTCCCTTTGGATGGGGTGAGGTTTAGTCTAGTTGTAGAAACTCTTGCACCTCCAACTCATAATGCCTCTCAGCTCAGAGGTGTTTGATATAAACACTAATGTTTGTGTTTCCTCCAGCTTCCCATGGTGCTCAAAGTGCCGCGGTTAAACTCCTCTCCCTTGGCTCTTTGTGACCGGCCCTTCTCCCTCCTGGGTTTTGGAGATATCTTAGTACCAGGTAATTAACGGTGTCATCAAACCACAAGGAACACAAACTGCTTAAAGCTCATTGTCATATTTATTTATAGAGCACTTTTCAAAATCCATGTTACAAAGTGCTTCACATAGGCAGCAAAACACAAGTCACAAACAATCAGGTTTAAAAAGAAAACAATAACAGAAAGAAGAGAGGCCGTGAAGAGCCTTTAAAGTAATTAGTAACATTTTATAATCTATTCTAAAACATACTGGGAGCCAGTGTATAGAGGCTGAAACAGGAGTGATGTGATCTTGTTCTTGGTTCTGCAAAAACCACAGTCACCTATTTAGTCTGTCCTTGGGGCAGAAACCATTCCTGTGGTTGGCAGCTAGGTTAACACAGAACTGCTCAACACCCACACTTTTTATGGCTAATGCTTTTAATGCTAACTGCACATTACAAGACTTAGATCTCACAGAGAAAGTGTAAAGTAAAGAGCAGGGAATCACTGCAGTAACTCAAATAATTAAGGTTGTGTCCTACGCCTGGGTACGATGAAAGATGGCTGAATACGGTAGTTTCTCTTGCTGATTGTTCTGATTGCCTCTTTTTTTTTTCTGGCAGGTCTGCTGGTGGCGTACTGTCACAGGTTTGACATTTTAACACAATCCTCCAGGATCTACTTTGTGGCCTGTACAATCGGTACGTACATGGGCGGGGGCCTTATGAAGGTTGTAATTAGTCAGATGTTGCTGTAGTCTCATGAGAGAGTTGCGGAATAAAATAATACAGGATGTGGTCTGTAATAGACTTACATTATTAAATGTAGCAGATGTTATTAATTAACATTAATGAGCATTTACAGGGTCTCGCTCTCCTGATGTCTACAAGTATTGATTCCCAAATAAGTATTTGTTGGTGTTAACATGTTTGTATCAGATTACCAAAAACATTTGACTTCCTCCATTTTCACACTAAAGTTAAATTTCACACTAAAAAAAAGAAGTATAAATTAGTTAATTAATTAATTCCTGCAGAAACCCCCCTCCCCTGCACACTAACATACAAGGACGTCGCTCAGGACCAGCTGGTTAGCAGAAACACTGTAGGTAACTGCAGCTGTAATTATTGCTCGGATGGGATTAAAATCACTGAGCAGCGCATGCAATGTTAAAATCCCTGTTAAAAACTATTGGCTTTGAAAATGTTGACCTCGTGTGTGCCGTCTCTCTCTCACTCTCCTGTCAGCTTATGGCATCGGCCTGCTGATCACCTTTGTGGCGCTGGCCTTGATGCAGATGGGTCAGCCAGCCTTGCTCTACCTGGTGCCTTGCACTCTGCTCACCAGCCTCACTGTAGCACTTTGGCGAAAGGAGTTGCCCCAGTTCTGGACTGGAAGTGGATTTGTGGTGAATACCAGTTTGATATGACTGCCTACCTACCGCCGAAGAACAAGACTTACAAAAAAAAAGCAACAAAAGAAAAGACAAAAACATCTAGTTAAATAACATGCAGAGTAAAGTAGAATTTTAAGTTGAGTAACCCCTTTAAATAATTCCATCCGTTCCAACTGCCTCTTTCTGTTTCACTGTCCCCTCCCATCGCTGCTCCTTGCCCTTTATTTTACTCTGGGTGTGCTCTAGTCTGCTGCTGAGGGCTCAGCTGTCTGTGAATGTCACTGCAGGTATTCTATCTGGGCTCGCTACTTCACACTACCATTAAAACATCCTGATCTTAAGGTTCCTTTTTCGTTTGTCGTACTTCCCTTAAGAGGAGGTGTTTGTTTTCATTTTTTCCTGCATACACACATCTGTAAAAGACTAGTGGTAAACAACTAATGAAGCTATTGTTTTTTTTGATACGCTTCCCCTTTCTTTATGCACATATGGGACTTTATCTCTGTGTACAGGAATACCTCTGACAACATTAAGAATAAAGACTGCTTTAATCGGGTAAAGTGATGAAAAACAACCCATTCATTTAGCCTCAAATCTACCTGTGGACAGAGGAATGCCTGTATATTCTTTGGTTTTGTTTGTCTTATCTACGGCTATTCTGTCTTCTGTTATTATGAGTACATTTGGTTCTCCGCTCGACACAATTCAGCCATCTTATATAGAATTTGTTTTTGTCCCCTGCAGCCTGCCATAGTGCTCACACCGATCAACTGTACACAAACCGCAGCACCGCAGATTGAGGGGCCCTTGACTAAACCAGAGTCACAAACCACAGAAGCCCCCAATCAGAGCGGAGACTCACCACGGCAACCGCTACAGGAAACACCCCCAGCTGAGAAAGATGAAGGGGAAAACAAATCTGACTGAAAGGACGTCTACTACAGCAATTAACAATTCACTTTTATTTGTTGAGTATTTTTTTTTTTTATTCCTACATTGTGTCTCGGTCAATGGACACAAAGTACGGAAGTTAATTTGCATTTGGTGCGAAGATTGGTGTTTTCTGAATGGCCAGCTCAGCCGGAAACCAGGACACATGAGGTCGAAGCATTTAAACTAACACACCAAGTATAAAACCTGTACAGCTGCCCCAAAATACAGTCTGTACGACCTCTAAAGGGAATGAAAATACAAATCTGGAAGCTGTATACAAGTTGTTCAACACTAAAAAACAAAAACACACGGAGCTGAAGCTCTTAAAGGCCCAGTCACACCAGTGTTTAATTTGCGGCAAAATCAATTAATTTTAATGGAATCAGTGCGATGAGTGAGCCGTTCACAGGGGAGCTGTATATGTATGATATTTCTTTCTAATCTGTAGCATTTCTTAAAATCAAAAATGGCCAGAGATTTGTAGGTTCCAGGAGGATTTGAAGCTGTCATATGTGAAAACAAACTCAGTATATTTTGGGCTGTCAGCTTGGGCTCTAAGAAACTGTAACACTTTATCAAATGGCACAATGTACAATCCTGAGTACGAAATGCCAGGAGGGAGTTAACGGCCCATTACTTGAATGCAATCGAAGTCGGAGTAAAAAGCCTGTAAATCACAGAGAGGACTGAGATGCAGTGAAGCGCACAAATGGAGAAAACGCTTCTGGACAAGCTCTCCTTGAAGGCATCCCAAGCAGGCGTGAAAATGAAAAAATTTGTCTAACTAGTCCAGTGTCGCGAAGGTGCAGGAGAAGGCAGGTTTCAGACACTTCATTTGAAGCATATGAAGGAGACCCTTATTCCCAAAAGCAAAACACTATATAAGAAGCAGTCTTTATTTCCCCCTACATTAGATTATAAACTACCAGTCAGAATATAAAGTGCAGCAGTGAAGAGTTTCACACCCTTTATAATGTGGCGCCATCGTGGTTGTTGACTGAGCCAAAACTATTAGATTTTTTTTAATTTGAGCTTTTTTACTGAGGCATGTTTTCTCATTTTACTTTTTAGTATTTTTTTTTGTATGCTATTATTTAGATTTTACCCTTTACATATGAAAAAATAAATTAAACCAGTGTATAGTCTATGTAGTGCAGACTTGACATACATTATTGGTGGTGCGACAGTTAAAACGTTGGCTGCCACAGATGTGTTCCCCCAGTAGTTCCTCATATTGTCTTAAGAATTGGTTATGGCCTTAAATGTGTCAGTGTTGGGAGGTTACAGCCGAATGTGTCACGTGTAAAAGTTGCTTTATGAAAAACAAGAGTACTGTACTCTAAATGATGTGCTGCAGTTTAATGTGTGAGCTGAGGATTCAGTGACTGGTTACGTTATCAATATTCATAGATTAGTTTGTATGAAGCATTTGCACAATATTTTTGAATTTGTGGGCTGACAGGAGTCGTTGGTTTCTTTTTGTATATGTTTATGTATACTCTTAAGAGTTTAAAAGAAACGGCCACTAAGGTGTCCATATATCCAATATTCATTCTGCTTTTGTTTTACAAGTCCATTTCTGACCCGAGGTTGTCCTCTTAAAACATCAGTGCCCAGCAGTCACATCACCCTGTTCAGCAGTAAACATAAATTTCTGATTCTCATTCATTTATGATGCCTATTAAGAACAAGTTCAGAGTTTGTGTAGAAATGGAGTTCAAAAGGTAAAAAAATAAATAAAAATTTGGTTCCAGGACCCGAAATTATTCATTCACCATTATAGTTTGTTGTCACCAAGTGGTTTTTAATACCTCTGTTGGGGAATACATGTAATAAAGAAACCTTGTATCTGATATTTGGTGTGTTTTGTTTTTGCTGCACACAGAAATTAAAAAAGGTTTTGGTTTGTTTGAATGGCTTTAAAAAATAAAAATAAAGTCCTCAGCGGCTTCGCTCAGGATGCCATCTGTTAGCTTCTGGGTTTGTTGATGCCTAAACACAATTCATCCCCTCGCAGTGGTTTCTGAGTCTGAATGTGTCTTTTCATCGTGGCCCTCCAGCTGTGAAAAAGGTCAACGTCAGAGATAAACAGCAGTCTGACAAAGAGCCTCCTTGTTGCTTCAGCTCAGTCACTCAGAGTGGAGGGCTCACTCTCTTATCCAACATGCCATTTAGTGGACGAGTTTGCACAGAGCACCTAACAGCACCACGTATGCCCGCTCGCACACTACTAACATTTGTAAGGGATGAACTACATGAAGGCACCTATTTATTTAACAAGGGAAATTAAGTCATCTACCTTTGAATGAAGAACTAAAAAAAAATACTTGTATCAACAAGTTTAATATTTAAAGGCCAACAATAGCTGGGTTTGTCAGTCTTTATGCAGTATTATTATCTTGTGCACAAAATAAAAAATCTTTTAGGGCTCTGGGGGATTAGTACAGTCTGCCCTCAAAGAGGAGGTTGTCTTTGAGTGATCTGAAATAGACAGCCTGATGCGTCATTCATGACGAACAGTCGGGAGGCTTAATAACACTAAGTGAGAGCCCCTAACCCATCCCTCCTATTCATTCTGGCTATCCTAACATAGATCTGATTTATATTCTAAAGTTAATGAGGCTTCAGATTTGGGTTTTCTTTAGCAACAATTGAAGTCAATCCACAAAAACAACAACAACAACAACAACAACCCCTCAATGCTGTCAACCATATTTTTATTCCTTCATGAAGTTTTACATGGAACCAAAAAGGTGATAGTGGTCAATCTGAAAATTTGTTAAATTATGCCATAACATTATTTAAATGACACTTATGTTATATTTTCAAAGCTGTCGGTCTGAGGCAAAACTGCTAATATTGTGTCGTGTCACTTTCTCCAGTCATGAAGAGCAGAAAACAGCTGATAGTATTTACAAATAAAAAGCTTACAGTCAAAATGTAGTTCACACACCCAATTAAGTGTTCATTACAACACATACTGAGGACCATAGTACAAATTTAAAGGTTATTTGGCAAATACACAGCGTCAAGATCAATTCTTAAATTAAAAAGAAAGATTAAGAGTTAGGACATGAGTGCTAAACTGTTAAAGATAACCTACTTTCATTTAAAATAAAAAATTAATTTTTTTTAAAAACTTCCCATAAAAGTCTTTGGTAAAGTCTTTTGTTTTTGCAACATGTTCATTTAAAATATTATCTTTCCCAATGGGCAAATGGGCAGAGCTTTATACATTTTTTGAACAACTTCAGCTAACAAGTTTAGCTAATTTGCAGAGAGCTGTTTGTTTCCAGTGATAAAATTCCATAACAGTGACAGCCTTCTTCATGCTGGACATACATGGACATCATGAAATCATGTCCAATGTCTCCCAACTTTCCATGTAGGTCTTTATGATTGACAAGGCCTCATTCCAACTCCAGTCTGTAGTTTAGGATTAAAGGAGTACTACCTTCTGTTTGCCTGTTTTGAGAATATCTTTGGGAAAAGGAGGCGGCACCGGTGGTGGATCTTCGCTCCTGCTTGCCTTGTGTGCGCTGAAGGACTGAGATGGTTTCACATTCCGGGGAGATTCCAGTGGGTTGAAGGCACCTGCAGGTAGAAGGAAAAAAAATAGGTATGTAAAATTACAGCAACACCTGACAATTATAATCTCAACTCCCATCTCTGTACTGCATGAGTTTAAAGTTCGATTATAACATACATACAGTATGATCAGAGATACATTTGTGCAAAAATACACTGAAGCTACTTGCTGGAATTTTTTTATTATGCTGCTTATAATAAGACTTTTCCTGATTTGTGGTTGGTAAACTCATCAAATCTGTGCTGTTCTGACAAACTTCCTCTCTCATGTTTGGCAGGTTGCAGATTCTCCACAAAGGGTGAAGCTGTAACAAGCTCTACAACATGCAACACACACAGGAAAGGAAACAAACAGACAGCAGCAGCAATTTAGACCTGCAGATGTAGACGCGTTGATGTCGCCACCTACAGGCGTAGAGTTGTATCACATCTTAGCTAAAATATAATTAATCAACGGAACAGTATTGTAAATTCATTAATTTATTTCTCTCCAAAACAGCTATGAACAAGGCTTTAATTAAGCTTTACCAGACACTTGACCATGGGAGTGCAAGCTGTCTGCAAAAATAGTAACTTCAAGCAATTTTACTCTAAGTTTTCTTACACACCGTTACAAAAACACTTTTCAGCAAGATAGACAGAATTACACATATACACTAGCTAAAAACAAAGCCTCCCTGAGTGCAACAGAGGCTGCCATCTGTGGCGCCATCTTGCTTAAGTAACACAAGTTCAGAGTTCAATTATTCAACACTAAAAATAGACTTTGGTCGACCTACATTGCTTATAGTATATATTTAAAATAAATTTGGATCTCTCATATGGGATTGTATGTAGGGGTGATGTGAGTGAGGAGCCACTTCTTGTTGATTGTCTATACCCGACTTGTAGACGCTCTGATGACCTCCGTTCCTTTTGGCTCTCAGACTGCCTCCTTCTTTCCCAGTCACTCGGATAGGTAGCACCTGGTTCACGTCTATATTGGCTAGATGTGGAAAGACAGGATTGGGGTCAGTGTTGGGGTTTTACAATTTGAATAATGTCCTTTTTGAAGCAGTTGTAAACTTGCATGCAACCCTGCAAGTTGACACACTAACCAAATCTTTCAGGCATTTGAATCTGTAGGATTGCCATTTGCTAACTGTAATGCGAACAACTGACCCACTGCTGCTGATGAAAAATGTTTCAAACTAACAAATAATGAAATGAGACACTTTTGGGCACCGTCTGCAAATGGGTCTCTCTCTAAAGACATGAACATCTGCGGATTTGTTTCTAAAGTCTCTTGTATTGTGAAAGCATGGTTTATAAAAACTTTGAGAAAAAAAAAAAAAAACAACCCACCAAAGATTTTAAACTCAACATGATCTAGCGATGTTTAACAGGCCCGTATCCTGACCTGCGCTGTGAGTTCTCTGGTGGGTACGCTTCGGCTTGTGGCCCTTCTCCTTTCCCTTGGGCTGAACAGCCAGCTTGGCTGGGATCTGCTGCTGCACGGGCACAGGCTTGTGCACCTGGTTGGTGGTGCTGATCAGTTGGATGGGCAGCTCGGACTTGCTGGCTGGCTTTTGAATCATGCTCTCTTTGCGCAGTGGAACCTTTGGAGGAACTTCCGTGGAGTCTGCGATGGGGGGCAAGACCTGGATCTTTGGAGGTAAGGTCCCACCCCCGTTCACTATTCTTCCACTGAACGACTGGTAACTGGCCAGACTCCAGTGCTAGAGGAGAAGGAAGAAATACATAACTCAAAATCATCTGAAATGAACTTCTCTCACCTTTGACTTCTAACTGTGAAGAATAACTTCACCAGTGCTCGTTTCTGACACTGTATTTTATAACAAAACTGTAATACTTCTGTAGTTTTCTTTTATTATTTTAACATTTAAATTCATGTTTTAAAATGCACTGTAAGTCAACACCATTGTCAAGCTGCTCATTAAAAGTGTCAATGTTAAATCAAGGCTCAAGTTAGTCCTGATTATCTTGTTTAGAAGATTTGAAACGTCTTATTATATAGACTTTTCTGACTTTGATGTTTCCTGACAAGATATTTGTCAATACATTTAAAATTTCAGTGAGCATAGTAAACTCATGGATATTTGAATATGTAATAATGTTAATAAACAATCAGATTCCCATCCTATTCCTCACTTTAGAAGAATCATCATAGTTGGGGTATCCTGGGTTTGGGATGTTCTTCTTTATTTTCTCCTGCAGCTGCTCCAGCCGCACCCTCTCTTGATTTAGACGCTCCTTGTCCTTGTCTACGGATTTTGTAGACTCCCTCAGCCTCTCCAGGTCTTGCTGATAGTTTTTCTTCAGCTCCTCCAGCTCTGCCTTCTCTTGACTGAGCTTCTCCTCCCACTTTCGGCACTCCTCCTCCCTCTGTTGCAGCTGAGCCTCCAGTGTCTCGATCTGCACCTTCTGCCGCTCCCTATCCTTCTCCCAGCGCTGCTGCTCCTCTCGATACTGGGCCTGCATCTTGTGCATGTTGATAACTTCTTCCTTCTGCTTCTCCAAGCTGCGCTGCTTCTCCTGCTCGAGCAGTTCGCTGCTGTAATGACGAGCGGGCTGCTTGCTCTTTGACTGAAAAGTGTGCTGCAGCTCAATCCGGCTGTCCTGCTGGGCAATGACTGCCTGTGTGTTGAAGAATTTAATGTATGACAGTGAAAAATAAAATATAACATAGGCAAAACATACAAAGTATTGTTGTGGTAGAAAACTAATGGAATTCTTCTCACAAATCTCACATTTAGCTTCAAACATTTAGACAAAAGCAAAAAATGTAGACACTTTGCAAGAAACTTGTAGAAATGTCTTACTTGTAAGCTGTACAGTCTCTGTGCAAGCAGTATCACCCTGTCATACAACTACAAAGAAAAAGAATAATGCAAACGAAAAGTACTGCAGTAGCCGATATATACATTTTTCTGCGTGAATGAATACAAATGGAAAAAGGGGGAAATAATTTAAAAACACGTATTAGAAGGGTTAGCTCTACCTCAGGGATATGACTGGAGGTTAAATTGCAGTTTGGCATCGTTGTGTCGTCATCAGCCTTGAAGAAAAATAGCACAAGCTGTGTTACTACTAATACTGGACATATTATCACCAGATGGAAGTAGGTAATCCTTAACATCTGTCTCACTCACAGACTGTTCCAGGCTCTCAGAGTGGTACACCACCTCAGGCTGAGGGTCACTAGTGGTGTGACTGCTGTAGTGTGGACTGCCCTCGCTGGAACCTGGCCTCTCAGCTGCATCTCCAGCTGACAAAATGAAATCCTCCAAAGTCAATAAACACCTTCACATATTCAATATGAGTAGAGTTGCTGGTGACTTTACTTTGCAGGTACAAACAGCAGGATGGAGCTCCAGTCACTAGCTTGTTTTTCAGCTCAGACAGATTTAACAGTATGATTGGACTTCATGAGGACACTCCCATGATGCTTTTTCAAGAGTTGCAAAGAAAGTTTTGTCATCAACTATCTCCATTAAACTGAATGTCAACATTTCATGATATTCACGTGAATAAATAAGTAAACAACACATGCATGAAGAGTTAATGTCACAACCACCTAAGCTTTATGTTCGCTTACTTTTCAAGGTACTTGTAGCAAGATTACTGTCGGCCACTCCAAAGGCCTCGGCCATCATGAGCAGCCCCCCCTGCATCTGACTCTCATCCATAAGAAGGTTTGGGTCTTTTATCTTTGAGAAGAGCAGGGTCTGCAGGTATTCCACTGCAGACAAAAGAAAAACAAAAAGAGAAAAAGAAAACAGTCTCCTCCTTAAAAGACATCATCAATGCCCTCTGAGTCATGACTTTGCTGTATGGGAAAACAGAACTGAGAATATTTCACTTTTACTTCATTGCATATCTTAAGAATTCAAATGTGTTTTCAGCTTACCAATGCAGAAATAACTGATATTGAATATTGCCTCATTATTCCAACCATGACAAACAAAACTGAGGTGAAATCTTTAAAACATAGTAGAAACTGATCTGATGCTGTTGTCTCATGCTCTTACCCTCATTGAGGGCTCCTTTGAGCAGTGTCTCCCCCTGCTGGAGGTCAGTGGCGTCTCCTCGGAGCAGCAGACCTTTGTGG
Source organism: Micropterus salmoides (assembly GCF_014851395.1). Taxonomy (NCBI): domain Eukaryota; kingdom Metazoa; phylum Chordata; class Actinopteri; order Centrarchiformes; family Centrarchidae; genus Micropterus; species Micropterus salmoides. The sequence continues at coordinate 10,995,008 of NW_024040485.1, read as the reverse complement.
GGGGTTTCCTGCTCCATCACAGTCTCGTAGAGAGAAGCAAAGATCTGCTGTTTATCCATCAGACATTGCATTATTTGATCATCCATAGTCTTTAGAATATCTAAAAAGCAAATAAACATCATGTTTGTTTAGTAAATGCAGGGGAAATGCAAAGAAGGCATGCTGATTTAGCAGGATTGCCATTTTCCAGTGAGGACTCACTGCAAAACGACAGTCAGATAAAGGAGTCAAAATCCCACCATGGTCTCTTCCTGTAAAGTTCAAGATTCTTTTCCCACTGAAATATCTTGCATTGGCATTTATAAAAATCTAAACAAAAGAAGACAAAATCAGTGTTGCGTAGTTAGTGTAGCAATGATGCACCATTTTAACCTTTCACAGCTTCATCAGGTGAACCCTTTTCTTTTCCTTGATAAAATCCTTCCATTACAATATAATAAAGTTCTAAACCTTTCCTCAAATACCTCAGGACAAGTACCTCTACCTACAGAAGAATACTGATCTACAGAACAAAATCTCTCTCACACACACACAAACACACTTTGTTTCATAGTTCTTTTAAGGCTGTTAAGTTTGGCTTGCATTTGATTGGCAAAACTCTGATACAGGTGAAAAGTGTGCTCATCACATGGAGATTTATTTTGTAGATTTGAGACAATAAAACAGTAAATTGTCTTTTCCACCAACGTCTCTCCATAATTACATTCTAAAGTTGTGTGCAAGAGAGAGTCCTGACTCTTGCTATAACACATCCTTTGGAGAGAAAAAAAAAAAAAAAAGAAGACGACCATCTGATTAAGTTCTTACCATAAAATTGTTGCAGTCTAGCAGTCAGTTTGCGGTACTGCTCCTCTTCTGGATAGCTGAATCACAAAGACATCTTAGTCAGTATTATCTTTTATGTAATATTTTAAATGACATCTTTGACAACATTGTGAACAGGTATTTTTCAGTTTTCCATAAAATTATGTCTCCTTGTTGTGCTTTTGATGTTTATCCCTCATGGTGTGGTATAAGTTAAGGGTGGGTTGGCTGTTCTTTCAGCCAGTCTGTTCAATTCTTCAGTTTTCTAGCAGGGTAACGAATTTTGCATACAGGTTCTCCCTCATAATTTAACTGCCAGAGTGCCAGGACATTTGTGTTTTCAAAAGGGAATTTGCTTTTAATGACAACACTGATCATGAGGGTACAACAATTTAACTGGTTACTATTTGAGAACAAAACTAATTTAGTTATATTTCAGTATTTTAACTATCACCAGGTACCAATGCTATTAACATAGGCTGTTAGAACTATGCTAAAAAACATTCACAGAATTGTAACAAAAACAAAAATGTCCTGTTTCCCAGTAAAATTCATTCTGCTCTATTTGCTTGAAGTTCTCAGCTTACCGGTTCACAGCTTCCCTTATCTGCCCCATCCATGTGATGCATTCCTCTTTGGAGCCTGTGTGGATCTCGTACATCTCCGGCATGCTGTCGGTGCATGCACAAATAAGGTACATGGCTTTGTCCTCATGAGCCACTTCCCTAACTATCAGCCTTTGAAGGGAAATCACTGGTGGTTTGTTATCCTGCATGAGCCAATACAGCAGGTGTTAGTTAATACCATAGGTACGGGATTATTACATGATATAATTTTTGTAGATATGATATGATGTAGAGATCATATCTTGAAGAGTCTGACTTAATATTGCTCCTGTCCATGTAGAAAAAGTGGACTAAAAAAGGAACAACAGTATTATACAGTAGACTGACTGATGCAAGAAAAAGCTGTGTTTTCTATAATCTTCTCTTTTTTTTTTTTATGTTTGGGCAGAACTCACCACAGCAGCAAACACAAGCTTCTGATCTTTCTCTTGTAAGAGGAGCAGTACATCTGACAGCAGCACAGCATGGATGTCTGCAGGTAGACAGAAGTGTCATGTTTTGACTCAAGCTGCTGAAGATCGACTTCAGACACCAAAATTTGCTGATCCGTAAGTAATCAATTAATTCAACCTTTTTTTAACATCGCGGATTCATTGAGGGCATGCCCTCAATTTTAACGAGAGAGTACAATTAAAAACAGAATAAATACCCACAAAAGACAAGAGACAGACAACAACAGAACACAGTTCCATGCCACTGGTTCCAGAATTACATTCAAAAGCTATGAAGAGTGACGAGTACGGCAAAAACTAAATTACCGGAGGAATTTGCTTTCTCTCTGCGCAACAAACCATACACAGAAGCATCCTGTGACAGGCAGCTCCATGCTTGACTGTGAAGGAAGGGAGGGCCATGGTTTCCACAACATGCCTACAAGGCATACAAGGTGGCTGCACTGGCCCTCAGTACGACTTCTCCCCTGATAGCATACAAAGCTGAACTGGAGGCCTGACCCTGTGTTATGGGCGAGGTGTGCAAAAATCACCAAACACTGTCTCCATCTGCACAAGGTGGGAATCCAATCCCAAGGCAGAGCCATTGGACTTGATGGTCTTGTAGCGGAAGAGGGCTCGTTGGCTGAATCTCACCACCCTGTCAACCAAGACTGAGGAGGACCTCCTCTACCTCACCATAACACCGCAGAGCCTCTTCAGTGTGGCGGTGACGTTGATGCAAAAGAGGGTTGAAGAGAGAAAGAGGGAAGATGAAGCTCCGAAGCTGTCTCCCACAAAGGGTCGCCAATCCTTTGGTCAGGCGGCGGGCACTGCCACTCCTCTCATGTGGTGAAGAAGAAGAAGCGGCTGGTCTGATAACCCCCCCGGGATTTGGTGAATGAGGCGGCTCTGTGAGCGATTCAATCTGAGGACCGTGGGCCTCCCTCTGGGTGTAAGTGAGACCATCCAGAATGCTGGGCCACCCCTCAAAGAGCATCCCTTTATGAAATAGCATTGTTGACTTTTGCTCAGACATACAACAGGTTCCCTTTCAGTGTTCTGTGGCTGTGATCTTGGCTTTCTTACAAAACATGGTGGACACGGGGGAGGCTTTCTCTGTTGTGTACTTAGCTATTTGACAGTGTGACAATAGATACTAGTAATAGCTAAAAGCATGTTTGGCATGGTGGGGTAAATACCGAGGGAAGGAAGTAAGAGTTTAGTGCAATCATTACAAGAGAATTGTCACTCTATGCAAGCATTAGTGACTTGAATTTGAATAGGAAGGCCATGGGTTGCCAGTACCCCACTTCATGGAGGGGCACACGCCGTAAGCTACCAGTTTTTAAAACATTTGCCTCCCCACACATGTTCGCCAGGTTCTACAGATGCTGATGTTACAGCTCCTCCATTAGCCCATTTTGTACTTTGTGTTTAAGCATAAATTAGGCTAATCTCAGGACAGTTAATCCCACAGTAACATCTGCCCAGATATCCGGGAGTTAGAAATTCCCAACATGAGATCCAAAACAAATGCTATGAAAGAGTGTGTCAGACCAGCCTCCTTGCTCATTCGTAGTGAGGACGAGACATTTTTTGAATGACTAGCAGCTTAGTGTCAGACCCTTTTATGGGCAGGGTCTCGGAGGGTGGAGTGAATGTGAGACACTAACTCATGTTACGCAAGTAACCTAAAGTTTTCCCAAATTTAGGGTTAGCATGCGAGCCAATCACTTGAATGATTCAAATAATGACTATGGGATCAGTTTAATAAGGAAGTGGTAAAACATACAAATATGCTGCTACACTAGTTCACAAAAGCAATTTGCCCCAATGCTGAACCTCTTATTAAGGAGGTTAATTATCCTGTCACTTAAGAATCATCCCTCAAAGTGTCATCAAAATCAGACCAACGCACGCACACATTTGGTGAAACATTTAACGGAAGAACCTGAATGAAAACAACCATAAAAATTGCAGATGTTTCCATACAGATGCATTGCATGATACAGTTCAGTAATGTATATAACATTAGAGCTGCTCTGATGGTGGCCCAAGACTTTACTAGTCAAGATTAATATTCAAACATTTATTAACTGTGTCTTAGTCTGCATTCCTAAACTGCAACCAATACCACTGCAAAAAGCCTGTCATGTCATTATCATCTCTTATGCACAAGGAAATAATGCTGCTGAATGAACCAGGAAATGCTGTGAATGAGCTTTGTTGTTGGGGAGATTTTTCAATCAGATTAGCACATAAAAAAGAAATTTCCTTCAAGATAAAGCGATTGGCAAAGGAAACTGAACCCTTGCAAAACAGCACTGATCATCAGATCATCATTTCAACTTAAATGCCAACTGCTTATGGAAAGAAAATCTAGCAAAACGCTTTACATGTACATGTGAGCAAGGGTCACTGATTAAGCCACATAGTAACAGCCGCAATGTCAATAAATTCGTTACAAACCTTTTTGTCTACTGGAAGATTTCCAGGTGACGATGCCTTCATACAGCAGCGTCTTGTCTTCCTTGAGCAGATCCTCCTTGCGGAACAGCTGGCCGTCCTTCAGCCGGCCATGAGATTTCGGCTCCAGTCGCAGGCCGATCTCGTTCAGACGAGCAGCTTTCTCATATTCACATACACAATTGTTCACCTGGGAGATGGTCTCTTTGATCAGCTCCAAACCCTGTACCAGAGAGTTGTACTCATCCGTGTCAGCTGAAAGGAGCATGAAATTCATTAATCAAAACAATCTTTCTTGATATATGAAAACATTTTATGCAAGGGACCATTCCAGCCTGTATTTGTGTTACCAAACAACATAGCAATTGAATTTCCCTTATTTCAGTTTGTCAAAACAGTGAAAGGCTGAGCATAGACTATCTATAACAACTTGTTGAGATACAGGCAAGTGATGAGTGTTAAGATTTTACCTTTAGTGTTCTGTATGATTCGCTCCACCAGGATGGGATATTTTGTAATGCGTTGAGCCACCAACAGAAAACACTCTGGGATTCCCAACCTTCGCACTAAGGGCAGCTGACCTATTTTCTGTTAAAACACACAGAAAGGCTTTTTTCCCCCCCATTCCTACCATTCTCCTCTCCAGAGGAGTCTTAGGTTGAGCATCACAGACTTATTAATTTTTGTAAAATGCATCACTCTTTGTAAAGCGTCGTTGTTTGCGAACAGGCCTGTGAACAGCAGATACTGCAACTGATGCTCCATGCATGCACCTAATTCACTTCAATTTCTTGTTTTGCCAATTCAAGTACATTTTCTCGGTCACAAAAACACAACCACAGGCCTTGCTGTGTCTTAAAGATCATCTTATCAGTGCACATAAAATGAACCACGAGCTTACCCTATTAAGGATTTGCAGTTTCTTGTTGTTCTGCAGCTGCTCTTTGTAAAAGCTGGTGGCTTCAGTGTGATGACTGCAGAAAACACTGTAACACTTGATCATTCCTTCTCCCCATGCACCTGAAAACTAACACACACACAAAAAAAATCCATACATTTATATTTCTAAAAAGAATACAATGTTGCATTAATGTTACTGCCAACATATTACTGAAAATATAAACATGAATATTGTGTTTATCTTGGGAAACCTACCTACCTACCTTCGACTATCTATACAGTGTATGTCCTTACAGCACAAACCAAATATGAACCACCCTAAAAATGCATGGTGCTTTGGTTTAACTCTGTTTAACTGTTGTATAAACTGCAGGGGTGCAAGTTATCCGACACCAACTGATGACAAAAACCAGACATTTTCTCTAGCAGTTCTACAAAAGGTTATAATTCAGAACAAAATCTTGTATCTGTGCAAATATTTGTTCCTGTTTGATTCCTCAGTCAGGAAAATGATTATAAAAGTGTGTCTCCAGGAACATGATGCCAGTGACACTGCATCATTCCTGGCCTTAAGGCACAAACACAGAGTGCAGTGCACACTTACACTGAGTTTCAGACATACCAGCCATTCCTATGGACACCTGGACATTCAGTCAATACATACAGAAAAGGCGAGAAATGGTAAATGGTCTGTGTAGTGCTTTTGTAGTCTTCCGAATACTCAAAGCACTTTTTACACTATGTCACATTCACCCATTCATACACTGGCAGTTGGCTAGGGTGCCAACTGCTCATCATAACAGAAATTAACGAACATTCATCCACATTCACACACTGATGGAACAGCCATCGGGAGCAATTTGGGGTTCATTCAGTCTCTTGCCCAAGGACACTTGCAAACACATGCAAACTAGATTAGCCAGCAACACGCTCTACCTCCTGAGCCACAGCCGCCCACAATAGTGGAGAGATTATTCAATCCAACATAAAGCCAATAACAAGCTGCAGTCAGTGCTGCATTTTTGTGATGTAATGGCAACGGGCACAAAACACCTTGAAGCAATGGTGGCAACTTGGATAATGCTGAACAATGTGTTCACAGTAATTTTATGATCTTTTGAACCTTTCTGGAAATCTAAAGCAGCTGTTATTTTGGAGAAAGCTTGTGTGGAGATGTACCTCTATCTTGCTGTGAGTCATGTTGGCATACAAACTTTGCTGGGATTTTGAACTGAAGGTGAGTAAATAATGACATTTTCACTTTAAGAATGAGGCACTATTTAAACATGCATTCTACAACTTGCATGTTTAAACGGTCTCTGAGCAAAATTCCCTCCAAAATAAAACTTTAAATTTGAGGGCCTGACCCCCCCCTCTCTGTTGTAACACATTAGTTTAGATCAAGTAGACTGACTGCAATGATTTACATAAAATTACAGCCTGGTGTGGCTTTAAAATAACTATACTACCTGAGAGATGAGAATATCCCCCAGTTGTGTGATCTGGTAGTCGTTTGGGCTTCCTTCCTGACTTTGGTTTTGGTGCACTTTGAGGCAGTTAAGGAAGCGCTGGTGGAGGGTGAGCAGTTCAGCCACCCCCAGGAAGAGCCCCTCCAGCTTGTTCTCCTCTATTAGCAAAGACTTCCCCAACTCATGCATGTAGACATAGAGAAGGATTTTTAAGGTGCGTACATGGTGCATCTCCGTCTGGATCAACTCTAGGAAAATGACAAAAGAGGGATCTCTTGATTAATATGTCTGAAAGAGATCCAGGTTGAGTGTCTGAAACATATGGTAACATTTGCGTGGGCTATAAAGGCAAAAACATATACATACACTTTCAACAACCACCAAGCGGGGTGCCCTTGAGCAAAGCGCTTGCTTTATTTGCAATACAAAGAATGGCCACAGAACAATTCCCACATGAGGGAAAACAAAACAAAATAAAATAAATAAAGTAGTGCAGTAATCAAAGCTGGAAAAATGCATTCTTAGTGAACATGTCCTGTTAGAAAACCTACAATTGTTAGCATCATTATACTTATCATAGCAGAAGTGTTTACCGTCAACAGGTCCTCCAAGTTAAAGAAAGCATCAGTCATCATCATCATAATTAGGAGGTACTGTCATCTATGCTTCAACAGTGCAATTACAATGAAATCTGCCATCAGCGATGGAGTCATCTTCTTTAATGGGTGATTGACATGAGAAAGTTTTGATATACACTCTAAGATGATATAGGGTTACTGAAAATGCAATTTAGTATTTGGATGGTTATTTATTAGTTTATTTTTACAGATTATCCATTTACAGATTTATGTGGTTAAGCCTACCATAGATGACGTCCTGTCTTTCAACAGCCTCTTTGTTCAGGGCCTTCAGGTAGTTCTGGTCCACAGCCACACTCCACGACTCCGCCTCCAGGTTCTGGGCGTCACACTCAAGGTCGACACGCAGTTGAGCATAATGGGAATCTGGATATCACATAGATAGTCACACTAGGGCTTGTTATAAACCACACAAGGCTTCTGCTTTGTGATCATATGAGTGTTGATCTCAGTGATTCATTACTGGGGTTATTTTTAATCATTTTTGGTTGCAAAAATGTTGTTTACATGGCGCCAGGATTTATTCATGTCATACTGTTTCATTACTTACAAAAACAGAAGATCAAGTCAATAAAAAGACAATCTATTTAAAAGAAAATTTTAGCCACATCTGTGATTACAAAAATATCCAATATGTATACCTGTGATGCTGCAGTGTACATGTTGTACACTGCAGCATCACATGCTGATCTTTCTCTCCGTCCACAATTGACAAAAATATGAGAATTCAAACAGCACCGATTACTTCCATCCTTGGTTACAAACATTTTATGTATCTTTAACATCTTCTACTATTACTGTAATCACTATTTACCATTCACTAACAAGATGACATTTGTGAAATCCCTGTTACCAGATCAAAAATGTACACAAGGAGGATGTGTTTTCAGGTTGTTTGTGCTACTGAATGGACATACTCTTTTGCACTTTGTCTTATTAACAGGTATAAAGGAATACAAACAAAAGAAATCAGTTATTATCATCACACAGTTGATCACTTGTACTGACTTAACTATAGGAGATTTACCAGATGATGGTAAAATGTCATTAATAAAGTGAGTTAAAGAGGTCAACAGTGAGAGATTCTTTGGTTTCTTTGTACAATGTCACATATTTCATAGGCGAGGATTAAACTTCAAAAATACTAAAGACCATCTAAAGAAAACCACACCAAAAGTTTCTGTTAGCTATTTTTAAAAGTACATCATGCTGTTGTGACAAAGGTACAGGGACCTTTCAGCAGTTTCTCATGAAACCAGCTGACCTTCTAGATTGATGGACTCCAAGGAGGGAGCCAGTGACACCGATTCCTCAGGGGAGGGCTTGAACCGCAGGGCTACGACCTCATCCATCTGCACTGGACCGGACCTAGTTGGTATGTGATGAGATAAACCCCCACAGGTAAGAGTGATGTCAGCACACAAACACGCGCTCACACAAAAGTTGCTTAATTCAGTCACAGAGCTGCTATTGGACTTGGATGGTCAATCTTGTCTATCCAATGCAAAGTATAACACAACCTTGATGTTTTAAGGAACAATGCCCATAAGACCAAAAAGGCATCACATGACTCAGAATCAGGTTGTGTACCACACATCTCCACCAGGCTGACAATGAACCCGGAAAAACAGGTGACTCGGTTTGTATTTCAGCTGCTGACTCTTGACTGGAAAATGATCGGTCATGTCTGAGGAAAAACTAAATTAAGACAGCCCAAAGTACTGTGAATGTGGCCTAGGACAGAAGGAACATGACGGAAATGAATTCTTAAAATACAGGCCCACCAACCTAATACTTGAGTCCTTGTTAGTGGAGGAACCAGCCTGAGAAGAGTGTTTTCTAGGGGTGACGGTCATGCCTGGACTGCAGAAGCAGGCAGGGAGGCCATGGGAGGCCGGGGGGGAAATACTCTCCCCAGAGCTGAGAGAGAGCGCACCAGAGGGGAAGATAAATAGAATGAGTAACAGAGGCAGAAAGACAAACACTGAGATCACATCACCACAGAAAGTCAATGCATAGTTTATCGCCCATGGCCACATTAAAAGCAATGACGATTTCAAGAATTAAGAGTTTATTATTAAACAAGAAATTAAAGTAAACACACCTTTATTATTAGTGTCTGAAAAGCACTTTGCTGACTCACAAACCCTCAGACAGATTCCCTACAAAAGAAAGAAGAAAAAAAGACTGTAAATGGAGAGTGCATTACAGGCTGCTGCAAAACTAATCCACCCCTGTAGAGAGGGAACTGGTTTGACAAACTGCAGCAGCACAGCCCAAGTCAGGCTCTCAGGTAAGGATGCAAAAAAAGAAAAAAGTACTTCGGTAACAAAAGCTTCAAAAGACATGATTTATTACAGTGACGCATGTACATTAGCCGTTTGCACGTACAAGGATCAACATTTCCTATTCTACTTAGTAGAAACCTTACAGATGAATGACAACAAGCTCTCATCTACTCAGCATTTTCACCTCTGCAGGGTAGGGGTGTGAAAATGTTAATAGATTCCATAATAATGCTTCAGCTGACACATCCTTTCAAATCAAGCTTTGATCTGAAAGAGTTCCTCGTTTCAATTACTTTGAAAGCCAGTCATCTCTATGTCTGCGACCAGGAATGACTCACCTTGTTCATTTATACTTTTGCTTACTGTTTTCCGTGTCCCACAGTTTTCTTGTGACACTAGAAAAAAAACAAATACAACCCCCCCACCACCACACACACACACACACACACACACACGAGGGGGAAATCCACTTAAACCAGTGGATAAAAACAAAAGTGGAAATTGCTGGCTGTGTTTGTATGTGTGCTATTGCTAATGGGCCCTTGAGGGTCAATAAGACTGATTCAAAGTCATGAGTAGCAAAGCTTATGGCATTTCAGACAGAAGGGAGAAAACAGCTCTATAATGATAAGAGCATTAACGAGGACAACAAACTGCTAAAAAAAAACAACTCCCCTTTCCAGCTACAAACAGCATTCTAATTGTTTCTAAGCTTATTAGTGTACGAGATATAGTTTTAGAGGAGAAGCAGCAGTTGTTTCAGACACACCTAACACATACACGTGACTGTTTGACTAAAGGAGTTGTGACACAAACTCACAAGGGAGCTCTCCTGCTAGCGTCTGCCTCACCCGTGTGTAACTCTGACACTTCCTGTAGAACAACCTCAGTACGAGTGACTGCAGCACACTACTTTGATATGCTGAAAACGCCTTACAGTCATGAGGGCTTTGATTAGATTTTTACCCCACACATCCACTGGGAGCTCGGAGCACTGAGGCAGTGTGGGTGTTTACACCGCTAGCACAGGAGCTTTGGAGCAGAGTAAGAGGAGGTTTAATTGAGCTAATAAAGCTTTAAAGCTAATAGGACCGCTAGCTATACGGCTAACTGAACTAATTAGCTAATATCAGCTACAGTTAGGCTAGGTGATGGGATTGTCATTAGCTAATCCATCAAGTAGAGGCAAAAACTTGAGAGGAAAAGTCAGGAGATCAACAGTCGGTAGGGTTCATCCTCTGGGGACTATGGATGACTGTACAAAAGTTCATGGCAATCAATCTAATTTGTTGAGATATTTCAGTCTGGACCAAGGTGGTGGACTGACAGACAGCTGTGGCTTAGAGGTAGAGCGAGTTACCCACTAATTGAAAGATTGGCGATTCAATTCCCAGCTCTACTACTCTGCATATCTTAGCGTCCTTGGACAATATACTGAACCCCAAATTGCTTTTGCGTAAAGGCACTATACAAGTACAGTCTATTTACCATTACCAACCAATTTACTGACATTGCCATCAACAGGGTCATGCCTCTAACAGAACTAAAAATGCCAGACACTTGCTAGTTCCAGCCTCACAAGTTTTGACGAAGTGTGGCAAGTTTATGCCATTTTTCAGACTAAAATAATCAGTTATTTAAAAAATATATATATAGTACAGTACAAGTCTCAAATCTCAGTACTCATTAGATCTCTCTGCTCTACCTGTTGCTCAACCTTTTCTTGTTGTGTCCTGAAAACAAAATTATGAAGTGCAGTCACAATTTCCCCAGTTTGTACTACAATATTCTGCCAAAGGAGATATTTCCCATTACTCTTGTCTGTTTCTGATTTCAGGTAAAGAAACAGCAGCAACTCTATGCTTTAGACTTGACTGTTCATATTAGAGTATTTTCTAAACACGATTGTTTCCGAGTACCATAATCTACATTTAAGATCTACAAACTTCCTCAGCGTAAAAACAACTTTACAGCATCACCTGCCAAAGCACTTACCTATAGGCAAGTATCATATTACTTAAGACTTGTTTTAAAGCCTCATGATATGTTATTAGCCATATTGGTTGCATGGTTCAGTCCCTTGTTGTGGTTGTGTGTCACAGCCACACCTCAAATGATTCACACTCACTGGGTGGAAAGGGAACAGAGTAGCGTGAAATACAGGTCATTCGCTACAAGAGACAAAACAAGACCAGCAAGTCTGCCAAGTAAACTGCTGAGGACGGAAAGACGGGAAGAAACTGCAATGTTGTGTTTGTGGAAGGTAGCGTCACTTAGAAAAGAATCATTTCAACACCAAAATAGCAAGACCATTAAAACAAGTGAAAGTTGCTGATGTTTAGTAATTAACAAAACATGTGAAACCAGGCCATAGACCGTTAACACCCGTGAAATTATATCCATTAGCCCTGAGGAGGACTCCTGGCTGATACAAAGAAAGCAGTGATCTGTGTTGCCCATGTTCCTGATAAACCCTGGGCATCATCACAGAGGTATAATTTCTTAAAACCAGATACACCACATGACTTGCTTCTTCCTCACAGCAACTTCCCATCCACCTGCCTTGACACACAAATGGTTTACTCATTAACTTCTAGATCCTGGCTGTGTTTTTATCCTTAGTATAGCGTGACGTTAACGCATGCCAATGTGATTCTCTCATTATGAACAGGTGAATCCTACCCTTACCAAGTCTTCAATCTGGGGGAAGAGCAACACATGTGTGTATGCAATGCAGTGTGAGCCCCAGGCAACTTGCAACATAGGATACTGACAAAATGTAAAACTGAAAAGTCTCTTTTATGATTGGTGCAAATAAATGGTCACATGGAAGAGCTGTGCTGTAAAGCATAAGTGACTAAGGATAAATGGGCTATAACCAAAGGGCTGAAAGATGTGCTAAAAACTGCAGTACCTTAAATGGCCAGTTGAGGCTGGCTCCAAAAGCAAGTTAATCTACATAGACCCCCCCCCCCCCATGGGACAATATTCATTCCTTTAACTGTCAACTGCTAAATACACTCTCTTAATACTGTCAATTTGAGGGGACACTGAGACCTGTGGGATTTTCACGCTTACAAAACACTACACCAATGCACAACACCATTTGTTTTTGTACCAACTTCATGATAGCTCTGGTGGTGTAGATGTAGATATACGTGCTTCATATTAGAGTTTTTGGAAGATGTAATATACAAGAACTTCAGTTTAATTTAGCGGTCACAGTAAGCACAGATAGATTAGAAGGTTTCACTGCTTTCTTATTTCCCCAATTAAAAGAGAATCTGCTTACACTCCTGACATCTAATTTTTAATGCCTACACTTCAAGTGACACTTCAACCCTTTCACCTCTCAGCTCTTCCCTTCTTCATCACTTACTTTCACTGTCCTTGCACAACTGCTTTCAGTAATTACACTTCAGCCCACACTTGTTTCAGTTAACTGAAACCTCATTAATTTCAAACCTCATTAATTTCTCTTGACTTTCTGACACTTCAAGGGTACAGTTATCACTAGCACTTTGACGACTTCAACTCCTTTCAGTGCTTGAACTTTGGAATTGGCACTTAATTCAGTGCTTAGTTTACACTAAACTGCCATTTCAACCAACAATTTTCAGTATTTCAGGTATCAACTGCATATTTAAAAAAACAACAAAAAGGCCACGTGTATAGTTTCTGTTTTTTAATATTGCTGTCAAACACCCTACTGTAACAGCAGCTTTCACGGTTTAATATAATTCAGCGTATATCAAAACGGTTAGTTTTCATTTCATTCCGCATATAACGTAACGCTGTATTTCATTTTCAATAACGCTTCAAATAGAAAAACACACCATAAGGTTATCATTTGGGGGAACTTTTCTACCCGTTAACGACATTCCCATCAGGGTTTTTGTGTTATCCAGCGGAAGGGGAATGTGAAGAATGCCAAGGTGCAAGGTGAGATTAAATGACCTGGATTCATAACGTGAACTTTAATGTCCACTGAAAAGAGGGTCAGACTAATTAGATCAATGGACAGGTGTTTCAGGGGATAAAACAGGTGTAAAGTCAAGAGTCGAGACATGAGTAGGCTGCCAAATGGCCGTTTCTCAACTTGTTTGTCCCGTCCGCCCTGTTCCTTTACTTAAGAACAATTAAACAGTTTCATCTTACCCAGCGTTGAAGAAATGGCAGCAGTGCGCACCGAAAGCAACTTTATTTCCAGGCAAGAGAGGTTATATCTCTCAACAGCTTCCACTAAAAGGTAGAGACAGTGCGGATGCCTCAGGAGGAACAAGTGCACGAATAACAAACAGTTGAGCTGGAGGGGGCGTTTAAAAAAGAAATCCCTGCCTCCTCTGGATGAGTCCTCCTCCCCCTCTAAGCATCATGGGAAGCGTTTGGTTCACTCATTCCGCAGGTTCATTCAGCTACCTGCTGCTCAGACTCCCTACGTCTTTAAATTAATGCAGATACGAGGCATCCATGACGCCTTTGACAGTATGACACCGCATGCTCTGCTGCAATGATTTGGTTATACATTTATACCAGATTGATTTTTAAAAGTGACTTTCCCTGTAAGAAATGATGACACCTTCCTGCAGTGTGGAAACCAGTGGGTGTTTATTTAGGTAAAAATAAACAAATTTTCTTTATGTAGGCAACTAAAGGGGATGCAGGTAGAAGCTCAGGCACTATTTGGTACGCTTTGTGTCATTTCATTTTCACCAGGCGTTTTTGTTTTGGCAAATTGAACCAGCTTGAGGGTAGTTTTATAACAAGTGACTGAAAGTCATGTGTAAAAATATAAATAATGAAACTAGCAAGCTGTCTATTACATAACTGGATTGATCACTCACGATGACTTTTACCTCTCTCACTTTGATTACTCTGTTTCAGGGTGTATTTTCACAATCAGAATCAGAATCACGTTAATTGGCCAGGTATGTGTACACATATGAGGAATTGTGTTACATTGCTCTGGATGTAGATACACAGAACAAGCATTAACAAAAACAGACACAAAGTACCATGTATAGACACACACACACACACACAAACATAAACAAAAACAACAACTTTTGTAGACCATGGTACTATGGATGCAAAGGATGCTGGAATAAACATAGGTGTTTAATTTTATGTACATGAGGTAGGTAGATATGATATATACAGTACAATATGAACAAAATCCGTACATGTGTTTTGAGAGATGATATTAACCGTAAAACTTCAATTGATAGCCCGGGCTTTTATTTGCTTCAATCACTGAACCTTTCCTGTAGTACACATGGTACTGACAAGTTAGTAAAGGTTCATTCTGAATGAATAGTATTTTGGTGCTCATTGTTTCTGTGACATGAACTAAACGATTGAATTGTGGAGAATATGACCTAATCTAATGATGTGTAGTATGTCCATACTGAAAAGTTTGAACATTTGAATTGGTATGCACAATCTAAGCAGCTTAGAACTAGCTTCAGCAGGCTTCCTGGTGGGCTTTACGAGGTTTTAGCTCAGTCAAAGGGACAGGCGACTATTCAGGACTAGAGTTTTTAATTGAGGTTTTATGGTATGTTTAAAAAGAAAAACTGAATTTGGGCAATGAAAAAATAAATAGTAAATAGTTTACAGGTAAAGTAAAGATGTAAGATTAACAGGGTTATTGCACAGGGATTGTTCCTGACATTGTGTGTCTGGAGTTAAATGTTCATTAACTGTTCATCAGAGTGATGGCCTGTGGGTAACAACTGTTCCTGTGTCTATTTGTTTTGGCGTGCACAGCCCTGTAGTGCCAACCAGAGGGGAGAAGCTGGAATAAGTTGTGTCCAGGCTGTGTAGGATCTGCAGTGATGTTTCCTGCCTGTTTCCTGACTCTGGACATGTACAAGTCCTGAAGGGAGGGCAGGTTGGCACCAATGAATTTTTCTGCTGTCCTGACTGTCCATTGTAGTCTGTTCCTGTGCTGCTTGGTGGCAGATCCAAATCAGATAGTGATGATAGTGGATTATCAGCACTTTTGTTTGTTTATGTGGTAACATAAACAAACAAAAGTGCTTTGATGCAAGCAAAGCTAATTTGCTAATCTTTATTTCTGTATTATTAATGATTGATTAAAATTATATCCACTTTTGCTGGGGTGGGTGGGTGGGGGGGGAACTTTCTGTGGCTTCAGAAGGTTTGGTTCTCAACTGTAGTTCTGGTGGAGAGGGTGGAGAGGGTGGAGAGCAGTGGAGAGAGCACACACCCCTGGGTGTGCCAGTGCTAGTTGTCTGGGTGCTGGATGTGATGTTCATCAGCCTCACCTACTACCTCCTGTCATTCAGGAAGTTTGTGATTCACTGACAGGTGGAGGCTGGCACAGTAAGCTGAAGTTGAACGTCAAGCTGAAGTCCACAAACAGGATCTATTATGTTTCTAGGAAGTCAAGGTGTTGCAGGATGTAGCCCAGTCCCATGTTGACTGCATCATCCACTGACCTGTTTGCCCGACAGGCAAACTACAGTGAGTCCAGCAAGGTGCCTGAAATGTCTGTCAAGTCGGCCAATATCTGGTCTTTCAAATGACTTTATCGACAGATCTCAGGACGACAGGCCTGTAGTAATTTAATCCTGTGATGGAGGGTTTTTTGGGGACCGGCAGGGAATCTCTCACAGCTCCGGTGATCTGTTGAAGATCTGTGTGAAAATGGGGCCAGATGGTCGAGACAAATTTCCAGGCAGGATGGTGACAATCTGTCTTGTGATCCACACAGATTAGAGGGGCCACAGGTGATAGGAAGCTTCTCCAACAGGTATGAATGTTTGCAGCAGAGGTGGTCTATCCTCAGAAGGAGAATGTCACTCATGGACCATGTGTGTGAGAGACATTTTCTTTGAAAGGTTAAGAGTTAACTTTTAATTTCAATTTTATTAATATAGCCGCAAGCGGCAATGATTGGGATCCAGGCAAGTCACGAAAAAATGCAACATCTGACATTTTCAGAGGACAAGAACAGATGTAGATGACTTAAGAGATTAAAGTGATCAAAAAATTTGGACTTTGAGATAACTGTGGAAACGCAAACTTGTTTTTTATATGTACCGGACTTCTGGATGAAATGTTCAGCCCACCTGCAACATTTTGTGTTTGCAAGATTTAAAGTTTAAGCTGCACAAACACTTTTAAGCAGAGAAGAAAGTGAAAGAAAGAAAGTGTCACAGGATCCAAATAAAATAGAGAACTTAAACTCACTATGATCTGAACAACCCCATTGTCAGCAAGTCTGACTCTGTCACCTGAGGATTTGAACCCTTGAACTTCAGATTAGGTGATTTACTGACTGACTTGGTAAGAAGCTGTTTCCACACCTTCTCACAATTTAAGGTAGTGACATCACATTAGTGATGGCGCGACTGGAGGGCCTTGATGTCACCACTGGATCTAGTCTGAATTCAGCAGACAAAACTTAGCAAAACATATATTTTTAAACGGAAACGGTGGTGCCTTGAACACACAGTTGTGTATGAAAGCACGCTGATTTTTACTGCATTTACTGTGTTACAGCAGATTGGGTAACACCTCTGACACGCGCACCAAACGGGCCATTGCCCAACGATGCAAACCCAGCTTTCTTTTCAGCGTTGTAAAAGTGTTTTTTTTTCCTGTTCTGTGACTTTATTTTATAACCGTACACTGGGATGACCAGAGGCAGTATGTGGAGCTATGTATGTAGCTAACGTAAGCTAACGTAACGTATCACCACTGGCTGAAACTTTTCCAGACAGTCATTAACACTTATGATTTTTCATCTGGGGCTGCTCCTTGTTACATGCAGTTTGGTCTGGTAAGTGAAAAAGTTCTGTTTTTAGGCGCAGTAACGTTAATGTTAACACAGAGAGAGAGAGATTATTGCTTATAACTATAGTTTATTACTAGGCAATCCGTTAAGTATTCAATTGCCTGACAAATGCTATCAAAGACTATTGGTGGCGATGGGACAATGGATGAGACACACGCCTTTGGTGTGAGAGACCCGGGTTCAAAATCCCCCACTGCGACCCATCCACCATTGTGTCCCTGAGCAAGAGACTTAACCCCTAGTTGCTCCAGAGGCGTGCGACCTGTGTGACACAAATAGCAATTGTAAGTCGCTGTGAATGAATACATGTAAATGTAATGCTCAAGGAGAGACTGCAATTCCTTTATGGTGATATGAAAGTGTTATTATTTTTCGGCACACAGTAGCAAGCATATTATCATTTGTAGCGCTGTGCTAATTGGAGGATGCATCAAAAAGCCAATAATATTAAACAAATAAGCTGCAGTCAATACAGAGTAATACAGTAGGCTACAATAAAACTGAGTTCATTTTCACACGATAGTGGCTGATGGTGCAGTGTAGTTCATTAGGAAAGTGTTCATTTAAGTCTGTTTATCTTGTTTAATGTAAATAATAGTAGGTACTAATAACAA
Organism: Micropterus salmoides; assembly: GCF_014851395.1. Taxonomy (NCBI): domain Eukaryota; kingdom Metazoa; phylum Chordata; class Actinopteri; order Centrarchiformes; family Centrarchidae; genus Micropterus; species Micropterus salmoides. The sequence continues at coordinate 10,976,944 of NW_024040485.1, read as the reverse complement.
TGAAAAATACATTATTTGTGATTCAAAATAATGGTTGTTGATAAATGAATAAGACACCCCCACAGATGGATGATTTTACTGCTTCCATGGGAGCTCAGACCATCTTTATCCTCGAACCCTGGAAACAATATAGAGCCTAGTTTCACTGTTATAGGTTAAATATGATATGAAAACCCCTTCAGTTTGGGAGAATGAAAGTTGGTGAGGAATGTTCAGTTTTTATTTAAATTTAATATTATTATTTGTTCATTTTGGCAGATGTAGTTTGTGGTCTGGTGAACTGGATTGCGTTATAAACAGCTGAGTCTCTTTTATTTAGCATGGCCTCACTGATATAAATGGGATAGACAAAAAATCAGAAACACCGGTCCATGTGATCCAAAACGATCATACAGTTGCAACAAAAACTGAACATTATCATTTTTATGAAGGGAGGATTTATTGCACAAATGTTGGATTTGACTGCATTAAATTTAGCTAGATGTACCAAATAAACTGGTAACTAAGTCTTAAAGACTAAAAACATTTATCACAACAATAAACTCTGCCCATATCAGATGTTTGTGAGAGTGTTTACATTTTATTTTGTAAACTAATCAAAAGTTGGTGTTCATATATTGTGTGCCCTTTAAAGACTGTAGAGAGTGCTGAGTCAGATAAATAATAAAACGTTAAAGCAAATTAGAGATGCTAACTAACGTTAGTCCTTTTAAGCTAATGAGGAGATTATTCTTTTGGAAAATGATGTACAAATGAAATGCTTGTAATAATACAGAAAAGTAAGTACTAAATGAAATTTAAGCAAAATTGTACGTACTTTTACGTACTAAAAATTTATGAAAAAAATCAGATTGACGTATCAAAATTCTTTTGATAACTTTTGATCAGCAACGTCCATAGATGATCCTGCCAAAATTTCAGGTCAATTGGTGAAAACGTCTGGGACGAGTTCACAAAAATGGGTTTTTGAAAAAAATGATAAAAAGTCATATAATTTTACACTTTCAGAGCAGAAGACATTGGAGCAAAGATGCAGATGATGAATCCAGAGATTAAATGAAAGAAGTTTGACTCTAAACAAAGTCGTTTTTGATAGAATTGCAAAAACGTAAAGCTGATTGTTATAGCGCCACCTTGAGGTCTAGTGGGTGGAATTTGCAACCCACCTTCCAGCAGTTTTTGCTGCCCAAACACCTTCAATGGAGAAGAATAAGAAAGAAAGAAAGAAAGAAAGAAGAATGAGAACAAAAACAATAGGGCTCCAGCAGCTTCGCTGCTTGGATCCCTAAATATGAAAGTGAAGTCTCTTTACTTTACTAAAACTTTAATTTTAATAGCTCTAATTCCATAACACCACCTGCTGGGGAGGATTGTGTGATACAACTGAAAGCGCCAGAACAGCTACTGAGAGGCCCTTGTCCTGAGAATGTTTTGTCAACTAAAATCGCCATACTTTGACCTCCCTCAATTTGTTTTTGTGTTAATATGTAGTGGTATAGTCCTAGTTTGATGATCCTCTTACAGACCGAGATGTTGTATCAGAGAGGAACAGATGGTGTGAAGCGTCTCAAACAGGTACAATAGGTACGACAAAGGTGGTCGATCCTCAGGGATAGAAAAGGGGCAGTGTGTGTTCTGTTGCAGGTGTCAGTAGGTGTGGCCACATCATTAATTATTGGAGCCACCTGGGTGCCCAGTGTTATTCATATAAGACCACAGCCTACCTGTTGCACTCTGGGAGATAGAGAGGAGGGAAAAGCAGTTCCCTATGCTCCATGCAACCCAGTCTTTTTTTGACAATCTCTCTCACCATTTCATCCGTGCACACATACTGACACCACTGACTACGCAGCATTATTTGATTAAGTAGTCTTGTTTGGTTAATTTAATGCGCTTGCTTTGTTGTGAGTAAAAGTAATGGTGGTTGCCGCTTGGTGTCACATTCTGATCATTTGTCAGGGTTTTTGAGCTGGCCCTTGACAAATTCCTGAGACAAAGAATGAGACTAGCAGAGATACACAGAATTGAGCAGGGATGTGGAAATAAAGCCACTAAAGATAGAGAGGATTGATGAAACACCAAGCTCACTAGTCCACCGACACACCAATCTCCTCTCAGAACATTTTCCGTTTACGTACACTGAAAGAGTTATTGGTCTCTGTAATTGTTCCTCCCGTCCATACCTATCAGATAAATATCCATTCCTAATGTGATTCTGATGTAAGAGATGGTGGGACAAAATCTAGTCCTTATTCACAAACAGGCATTTACCCAAATATTACATGAGGGTTCAATAGTCTGAGTTAAGAGTTGTTTAGAAATGAGACTTATTATCAAAACGTGCAGAGTTCGGCCTTGTATAGTAGGTGCTGCATGTCTCAAGTTTCAATTTAATTTCATTGTTGTCCAGCAGGTGGGATCAATGGGAGTTCAGCTTTAGTCAAACCTAATACACTGAACTGTGGCACAGCCATCCCTTAGTGTAACCAATTACAGATACCACCCTTATCACCGCACTTGGTAATTTAAAACTGCAATTTGATGAATGCCTTTGATTAATGCCTGACAGATCTGTGACTAGTCACTACGGTGATTTATTTGGCAAACATTGTACAGGCTGCATTTTAATGTATTTAGACTATAATGATTGCAATTCTGGTAAAGTTTATTCAGAATTTTAATGTCATTATCAGTGTATATGTGAAATGTCAAATGTCCTGCCTCAGTAGGCCTATATATGTTTATCAAAACTCTAAAATTACCGTATTTGAGGGATCATTGCAAAATGTTTAAAAGTATTACATTCTGTATTAAAGGAATATCTTCCAATATAACGTTTTAATATTTAATTTGTATCCACAAATACCAATATCTGTACTGGCTTCAATCCGATCTCACTCAGGCTCTACTTTGTATGTAAACTGAGGTGAGTACAGAGTACTTTTGCATGGCCGGTGCTGTTGGAAACAAACCCCTACCTTTCAAATCTCTACTCACAGAGATAAAAAAAAAACAAACAAAAAAAACACACGTTCCCTTTATATACACACGTCAGTCTCATTATTCACTGAAGAAACAGATACTGAGACAATGGAAAACAACAGAACTGCCAGAGCCTCTTCATGAATGCACCTTGCTGCATTATTTACAGCACTATTTTATTTGATCTTGATATGATGGGCAGACATCTTAAGCTGAAGACGCCAAACACGCCTCCTCCCGGGCATCACATAGCAAAACAGACCAAGTGCTGTTGGTTGATCATGAGTCCAAAAAAGCTAATTAGTAATGATTTTCTGGATTAGAAAAAAATAAACATAATAGACTAACATGTAAAAACATTTTCTATGACCGGAAATACCTCAAGAATGACAACATCAGCTATGTACAAAAACATCAATAATATATTTATATATATAGATTTTTTTTTTTTTTAAATCTTCTATACCCACTAAAATATACCAAAGAAGCAGCTATTGGTCAATCTGAGGAACTCATTCACCAACATGTTTTTTGAAAACAGTTTAAATATCCTTCAGCTGTAAATGTGAAAACTCCCCCCAAAACAAAACAAACAAAAAAAAAGGAGAAAGAAAGAAAGACACGTAAATAAATTTAAAAAATATAACCCGACAAAAGTTCTGTGTTCAACCTGTGTGTCATTTTGGAATACTGCAGTGTGAGGAGGTAAGCCACTTCAACCAGCTTCTCCAGTGGATAAGAGTTTGTACGAGGATGGACCGTCTTTGACAATCCAACACAGTTCCCAAAGTCATTTCATTTTCAGTTCATCATCCACTTGCGTACAGAGATTCAGACACAGTTCCATGACAACCCATTGTAGGCCACAGACAAAATAGAAGGGCACTTTTTTTTCCTTTTTTCTCAAAAACTAAGCAATCCGGTGAACGCTTTTGATGAAGTAAGGGAGAGGGACATAGTCTGGACTCGCAAAGGGACAGTGGGTTTAGCAGCCTTCTTGTTTGTCAAGAGTTTGTTTCACAGTTGAATCCATTATCCACCCAGTCTAGCACAGACTTGGCAATATATATACAGTATATAAACTACAATCATGACAAGAGAGTTTCATCCTTAAATACAAAAAGTGTCTTCGGGCATCTGTGTGTGGACTTGCTGTAGTGTGTGTGGCATCTGAGGACAAAAAAAGATCCTGAAGGGGAGGGCTTCTGAAGCAAGTGATAAAAGTGTGATCTATATAAAATGACAACAAAAAACAAAAATATATTTAAATCTATGGCGTTGACATGTTTTGCGGGGGATGTGTACAGTATGTTAGGAGGGGCTGGACCGCGGTAGGGCCAGTATTCGTCCGTTGGTCTTTCCCCCGTTCATGTGTGTGAATGGGATGTGGTGCTCCTCGTAACTGCCCCTCAAGCCCATGGAGGAGGCCTCGTCCCTGTCCAAACACTGTTCTCTCTGGGAGTAGGACGACGGGTCTAGCGGGATGCTCTCCATGTTCTCCATCATGTCCAGGTCGAAGTCTTCGCTCTCGGGTGGCTTGTTCTCCTCGCTGTAGAAGAAGGACAACTCCTGGAAGGAAGGGTGCAGGTCCTCGCGTAGCATCTCGATGATCTCCTGGAAAGCGGGACGCATCTTGGGGTTGTACTGCCAACACATCTGCATCAGGTTGTGTCTGGGTGAGGATACAGGGAGAGCGAGAACCTGTTATATGATACTGATGTCTAAATTCCAGTTTATTAGCCAGTTCCTTCTTTCTTACATAATGTATATAGTTCTTGTTAACATAGTTGTCCATCCGTTGTGGTTAGGAAATCTTCATTTAATACAACTGAACTGTAACTTGAAGGATACAGCTGGTAATTTTACACACGCAAAAAGCACACTTTAGGTTTTTAAATAATATTTGCTAAAAACTACAGCTAAAATTAAACTTGTTCTTTTGCATGTTTTACATATTTGGGCTTAGGGCTGAGTGACACAAAGGTTTAGGACAGGGGCGGCAAATTAGGCTGGCATCGGGCCAATTTTTTTTCAAGCCGTTACATGGTCAAAGTAGCTTGTTTCAAAACCTTAAACGCCCATGTGTACATTTAGCTCAGTCGGTAGTACGAGCGGGACTCCTGTTGGGATGGTTGTATGATCGATCCCAACATTCGGCAGATTTTTTTATATTTCTCCTTTGTTGATTATGAGGACATTTGCAATAAAGCATGTGCTGCAGTGCATGAAGGTCCTGGCGCTCGAACCACATTCATAAACTTACGGACGCTTATTTTCATTTCCCTGAGGAAATTTAGGGAAATCCAATCACATGTTTACTGACTGCTTTTTCAGAGGTGTGTCAAGCAACCAGACTCTTCTGAATGTCCTTCCTAACTTTTCTAAGTTAAAGCTCTCAATAAAATCGAAATGAAGGGAATTGCTGCAAAAAACGTTCTCTCTTTTTTATTTTGGAGGCACAATTACTTAATAGGAAGTGATTGTGTGAGTAACTGTAGTTGTCATGACTGAGATCTATTTCAGCACCAGCCGCTATCAATTTTTTTATTTTTCTGCTATCAAAGCAATCTGGCCACGGGTCAGATATTATTTTATTTTCTGCATATTGCCAACCACTGGCTTAGGACATTGTATCACCAGAATTTTCCTTTAATACACTTTATATTCATCCTCCAACCTGATATTGCCTTCCTGTTTCTATTGTAACTCTACTATTGCTGCTACTGTCTATCTACTGCATGTCTGTGTCAGTCCTCGTTTTATTTTTATTTTTTATTTTACCATGTTCATTTGATTGTTTGGCCTATATAATGCCAGAAAACTGAAAAATGACCATTGCATTTTTCTAGAGTCATAGATGAGGTCTTCAGATATTTTATCAGTATATTCAGTTTACAATGACATCATATAATATATTATAAATCAAGAAGAATACCACATGAAACAGAGAGAAGTCCTCACATTTGAGAAACTATAACCAGATTTTTTTGTGCTTAAAAAAGGTGATTTATCTAGAATCAAAATATTTGCCAACTAATTTTCTGTCCATGGATTAATTGATAATTGTTTCAGCACTGACGCAGATTGTAAGAAGCTAAATATGGGATTTACTTTGTCCATATCTAACCATAGTCCTACTCGTGTACTCACAGTCTGTCAGCGCAGTTGTCCGGCCGGTCCAGGAAGCCTCCGTCCATGACAAACTTGAGGACCTGCTCGTTGGACAGGCCCTGGTACGGCTGCTCTGCCAGCGTGCTGATCTCCCACAGCACAACCCCGAATGACCTGGCAAACAGGCGGACGAGAGACAACAACAGTGACACAGGGAGAATGAGGGGAGGTCAGTTAGGCACCAGACAGAGCAGATGCTGTTAAACAACGTCTGATAAAAGCACGTTAGCTGTGAACACGTTCTGATCTCATCTGTGGAGAAACTCTAAAGATTGACTCAACAGGAAATTATTAGCTTTTTGAAGAAAGGTTGTAGGTCAACTTATCAGATAAAACATTTTTTTTAAAATGCGTGATACAGTAAAATAATGTATTATATCAAAAGTAAGCAGCTACTGACACGCTGTCTTTCTGCTTTAAACATGCTGTATGATAAACCATCAAGTCCTCCACAAATCCCTGATTCCTTGACATTCAATTTTTAGAGCTGCTCCATACTCATCTTCTCCTGTTTAAGGAGATGCTTGACAATTACTGTCACTCAGCACAAAGTTATACTACGTACAGCACCTACACATACACCCAAAAACTCAGAGGTGTCACTGACCAGCAGTCTGAATGTGCAGTGAAGACACCGTCCTTCAGAGACTCTGGTGCCATCCACCTGACAGGCAGCAGACCTTTCCCGCCCTTCCTGTAGTAGTCGGTCTCATAGATGTCTCTGGTCATACCAAAGTCTGGGAAGAAAAGATGTTAAGTGTTACATGTTTATTCAATTTTAATTTGTCATTTAAGACCAACTTATTCCCTACTGCCTTTCATAACTAATAACTAGTGTGTTTTACCTGCTTTTAACCTTGTGAAGCAGTCCACACAACATGTTTTATATTTGAGATGCTGAATAAATACATCTAATTTGACTTGAATTCTGTGGTTTAGCCAGTTTGGTTCTCTTGTCTGTTCTGTATGGAGTTATGCAATTTATTGTTTAATTAACAAAACAGATTCAATATGTAGGTTGTAATGGCTAGGTCCAAACTTGCAAGCAACTTGAAGAGCAGCACAGGTGGAATAGTAACTAATGTATCCAGTAAACACAGCACAAAACAAGTCTAGTGAAATTAACAATCAAAATTTATCTTCTTCAGCTTTATGGGGCATATTTATTTCTTGTTATACAAGCATGGTCAACTACTGATGAAGGAATTTGTAATGGCTGGTCTCAAAAATGTAAAATTTTTCACAAGCTGACTTTTTTATTTCTGGTATAAACAGTATAAACAAAAACAAACAAACAAGACACTAACTACACACTGGCCCCCAACAGTGATATACCCATCGACACATGATAAAAACATAAAACACACAAAAAAAGTATAAAGTAACTGTTGCATATACTGACTGTAACCAAATCAAAAACTCTTTCGTGCCTGCTGTGCTAAAACGTACCTCCTATTTTGACGGTGAGATCGTGAGCTACCATGCAGTTCCTGGCTGCCAGGTCTCTGTGGACAAACTTCTTGGCATTAAGGTAAGCCATGCCGTCTGCGATCTCAGCGGCCATTTGGATCATCTCCTTCAGAGTGGGCGGTGGACGCCCGGGGTTGTTCTGAGGAACACATGACAGATTTGCTAAAACAGAGATTCATGCTCCTCAGATCCCTCACCGTAAAGAAAAATAATCAGATTTATTTTTACAAAAAGTTCATTATCACACTTAACTTGCAGCTTAGTAGCAACAGTTTTGTCAGTCAGTTTGGGGGCCTGGCGTTCAACTCCAAACAAGCCTGTTTGAGGCTACTGCCATGTTTTCAGTTGACTTTAGTGCCGAATGATAAAGTATTCTGTCAACATCCAAAAGCTCCTCCTCCTGCTCCTCCTATTCCAATCCAAGTGCCATCTACATATTTACACGCTTCAGATGATCAAAATATAATATATTATATCAAAAGTAAATTCAAGGTGGAATTTAATATTGCACAATGGAAATTGAAAAGGTATAGCAGTTCAAGTTGTTGCGATAACATCCCACAGGCCACAGCCTCTCATCGGATTAAATTATATTTGACAGATGTGATGATAGTCCAGAATCTACAACAATTTGACTGTGAAGAAATAGTGGAACCAATGCACTATTCCACATATTGTAAGTTAAGTAAAATTTATTTATATAGCAGATTGTCAATAAGAGCAGCAGAGGATCTTTGGGGGAGTAAAAATCTGTACAATAAAACACTATGTGTGTGCACCACTGATAGCTCAGTAGTAGTTTTTTTTGTGTTAGTTGGTGGTAGTTGTTCCTTTATTGTACAAATATTTTCCCATGCAGGCATAAAAAGAAATTACTGATAAGAAAAAAGACTATCAAACAATTTATCTAAATAAAATACAGAAGTGAAAAGAAGAAAAGGGAGAAGCTCACGACAGAATATTTCAGCATGTATACTGCTGCAAGGTCACCAAACTAGAAGTTCAACTCGACCTAAAACAAATATGAGTATTACTGGAGAATTACTCCAGAGTGGTTTGTGATTCAGCGTGTGCAATTTCATTACCTCAGCGTCAGGTCGCAGAGAGCGCAGGAAGCTCTTCAGGTCTCCGTTGGTCATCAGCTCCATCACCACCAGCGTGGGCTGACCTTTAGACACAACACCCAGCAGACGCACCTGGGAGATGAGAAAGAGGGGTTTTAAATTTCAATATAGTCTGATTTGATTACATTATGCATTATGACAACTAGTCTGATAACAGCAAAGTGATACTGCTGCCCTTCACACAGCTAAATGTAGGAGCTAACTGTTCTAGATCAGTCCTGTGTTTAATTATTGACAGTTAAAACATGCCGGTGGCGTTAATTCACACGCTTCTAAGCACTTTTACACAACCAAAACTATCACCACAATGCCCTGTGTGTTGCTCTTTCACAAGATGATGTCTCCTCTTACCACATGGTGGCAGCTGAAGGCCTTCATGACTGAGGCCTCGTTCAGGAACTCAATTCTCTCTCTCAGGCTGGCCGACTCGTTCACCGTCTTCACTGCTACATACGTTTCCCCCTCGCCCTTGATGATGTCTTTAGCGATGCCCTCGTAGACCATGCCGAAGGAGCCTTGACCCAGTTCCCTCAAAATGTTGATCTTGTCTCTGGCCACCTCCCACTCGTCCTCTTCGTACACTATAGGAACATGTTACACATGTAGCTTTATAATGACAGCGCTGACATGTAAACAATAAAGTAGGTTAGTTAAGGCAAGACGGGGGAGAATCTGATTATGCAGTTTATCAGTAATCACATTTCTCCCCTATTCCCTGGCATCTTTCCAAGACTGGTGTTACATTAGTTTTATACAATTAAGTTATTAAATGTTTTTTTGCTTTGGATCATTTCAACCGAATTAACGAGCAAGCTGAGAGTAGTTTTAAGTTTCTCCTTGCATTTATTTGTGGAAATCCAATTAGAGTAATAATAAGGTTACTCCCAAGAGAAATCTATCTGCCTAGACAGGATTTCTCTAAATCAGCTGACCTTTTAAATAGAAACTGCATTTTTTTAATTGCAAAACACACACACAAATCAGGTAAATGCTGAAATCTGGGAATAATCCGATTTCATGATTTTTTTAAATGGCATCTTCTCATTCTCTCTAATTGAAATCCAGACTCTGTAAATACACAAATATTTGTTATTTCAAACATTTAACTCCTTTAACTGGACCTGATGTCTCCTGTCCATTCTGTGCATACTGTGAACTATAGTTTTCAAATTTCCACATCACACTTGTTTAAGTTTATTAGGGGATCAGGATTTTTCTTCCATACTAGTGATACTGTTTCGTTTGGTTCCTTGTCTCATTACTGAATTGGAGAGGACTGCCGTGAAATGCCTAGTTTATGTCTTTGCTAGGTGCGTGTTATCTCTAACGGCATCAGAAACTTGTAGGAAGAAAACACAAGCAGCCCAATCACAGTTCTTGCGGTCCCAGTGTAGCACTTCATTAGCCACTGTAGCTCCAAGATGTAGTTACATTTTTGAGTAAGGCGCCATAATTACTTCAATAAAAACTATAAACCCTTTGCTTACCGTCATTAGCACTGAGATACTCCGGGTTTGAAGAGGCGTAGATGGGACCACTTGGGCCTTGAGTTTGACTGAATGGAAAAAGAGAAAAGCGTATCATGATTAATTCATCCACTAATTACACAGACAAAATATAAAATAATAAGAAAATGAGTGACAGTAACAGGATGTGATAATTGCGTACTTCTTCTTGAACATGACGAATCCTGCTACGGCCACACACAGCAGCAGGACAAAGCAGATGACCGGTCCGATAATGATCTTTACTATGTAGAGAGGATCGCCTGTTCAACACATCCGCACAGACGGTGAGTCACATTTCAGGTGAAGAACAAAAACAAGCTCTTATGAAACCCACCAATTAAACTGCTGCTAGGATCAACGTGCTGCTCTGTGAACATAATCTGCTGCAAGTAGCAGAGGAATGAGTCATACGAGGCTTGAGCATGTTAATATTCTGCTTTTTCATACATTTAGATATATCGCTGTATAGACGACATCACCTATTATAAGGTTAAATAGTAGCAGATGTACAACTACATAAAGTGTATAGTCATCTATGCTCTAGGACCAAGTTTATATTCCTACCACTGTTCAATAACGTTCTGCAATTCATAAATGTTTTTCAGTGTATGAAAATGAATTTCAAACTAAACTAATGCCACGTACCAAATCCATACTACATACTGATTATCATCAGGTTTTGAGTGTGTAGTTTTTTCACACTAGGAAAGTATAATAATATAAAGTATACTCAAAACACACAGCATGCACACTAAATACGATCACACTATTCTCCCAAATGTGCGATGCACAAAAGGAAATGGAGGAGCTACTCAGAGCTGGAAAACATTTAAATAAATTATTGGTGGTGGTGACGCAGCTCTAAAAGAATCTTGGAAAACAAAAAATAAGTCTTAAATCTCTAAGAAAGAACACATTGGCATTAGATTTCCAAAGTTACAATTTGACTGATATCTGGCATCATATATCGTATGTTGACTTTTTTTTTTTTTTAACATCAAACTGCTAAAACAGAATGCTGTGATGATTAGTAATTATGTAATACATCCTGTATAAAATTAGTATGTTGCATGAATTTGGGACTTTAGTCCAAAATGGAGACTTACTTGGATCCTGGACGTAGAAGTACGTGGGTTGAGTCCAGGATCCGTTCCCAGCCAGCGAGGTGGCCCGGATCCTCACTGTGTAGTTCCCAGGGTGCATGACTTTCAGCTTGCAGCCACGGGTCACTTTGAACATGTTCCTCGACACGCAGTAGTGCAGCTCCTGCAGAAGAACAATGCAGATGTTGAGGCAGTGGACAACCGACAAGATCCTGCATCATGACAAATAAACTGCTGCACAGTTTAAAATGTCGTTTTGACTGACTGTAAAGGATAACCCGTTCCCATGTCAAAAAACTGTGTCATGTTTTTGTGGAAACATCGGAGTTGTTTTGCTGCCAGATGTCTTGTTGTCTGGTCTCCATAGCAACTAAAACATGTTGCGACGCTAATATTACTTTTCCATTAAGTTTATCAAACCAAATGACATCAGTGAGACCACAAGGCCAAATTTAAAAAATACAATTCAAGTAATAAGTACTGCCGCTCATATTTGTCTGTGCTGCACAGCTAGTTTTAAGATGGATAAATTTAATTTGATTCTCAGTAAAATGTTTTTTCATTACAAGCTATTGTGTTTAATGAGAAAGGGGAATATATAAAAGTGCTTTCTGAATAGGTGTGTATGCGTTGCGGTGAATTCACAGTGAACTCGTGCACTCAGTGACCCGATGACTCAAATTTAAACATTTAAGCAATAAAAGCATGACAGATGTGTGTGCTGGTGTGTGTGCTGCGTTTCTTCACCTCAGTGTCTCCCAGTCTCTTGTAGTTGACCTCGTATAGGATGATCATACCGTTAGGGGCTACTGGTTCCTGCCATGTGATGTGCACTGAATTTTCTGTCACCTCGCAACTGATAGCACCCGCGATGTCATCAGCTTTGTCTGCGGAAAAGAAGTCACATGGTTTTAATGAAGTAGATTTCTTTTAAAACATAAATGCCCTGTTTTTACCTTTACCCATAGATTTTACACATCAAAGTCTGTTTACAGGTCTTGTCTTGAGGAGTACACGTATGTGAAAAAAATGCTGTGTAAAATCTTTTGTGCCTCCAGAGGGAGCTGCGTGAAGTCTGATACGATTGGGGACTACAAGTTTGAAAATGAAAATAATCTGGAGCTGTGGAGAAAGAAATGAGCTTAACAGATCTCTGTAGCTCACTGCTCATCTCTGCTTGGGGCTACATTAGCCGCTACTAGAGTAACGGATTTGAATCACTGACTGAATTGTCTGTGGTTGAGTTGCATTGTGGGTGCCAGATTTTGACAAGGAAGAAGAATGCGTGGAATAAAAACAAGACGATATCTCTGGTTCTTCTGCGTTGACTATTATTATCCTTTCTTTTTTTAAATGTCAAGTAAGAAACTGACAATGAGATAAGAGTGCATTGCTAAAATAGTACTCAGTGTATGTTTTTTTAGTGTATGCCAATAGACTAAGAACGTTTGTTTGATAGGCGTTTGATATGATAAGATGAGCAGAAAGCAGGCATTGTTAAGAAACTTGTGATGTCTTTATTAAGTGGGCTTTAGTTATGCCTACTAGTGAAGCATCCCACAGTACAAAAAACACCTCAGTAATGAACGCTTCAGAACCAAAGATGTTGCCAAGATAATCAATTTGTCTGTTGCCAAACAAACGGATGAGAATCTTTAAGAATACCACTCAAGTTTTTTCTTTCTTTACCAAGATTGAGCCCACAGGACGAACAATCTGTGAGAGAGGGGATGAGAAGCCACATATTTTGAGAGCTCCAGGCTGAGGCAGCTATCAGCTTCTTCATGATGATGTGATTTTATTGCACAGACCCACACTTTCCCCCTCCTTAGTAACAGTGACAAAAGAAGTGCTATCAGTGCCTTCTTACCTTCAGGTAGTGTGCGAGCACTGACATACGCCGCCATACTGCAGCGGGTCTGGTCGGTCGGGTGGTTGCAGGCGTGGACCTCAATCTGGTAGCTGGTGAAGTGGCGTAGGTTGGAGATGACGGTGGACTCCTTAGCGTGGATGGTCAACTTAATTTTTTCCCTTTCAAAGGTTTCCTCGTCCTCGGGGATGCCTGTGCTGTGGGGCGGGCTGGGGGCGGTGGTGAGGAAGGGGTGTGTTCGGTTTGCGATGCCCATCACAGAGCGTCGTTGTCTCGAGCGTCTAGACAAGGCAAGCGAAGTAATTTACATGCTTAAAAGACAGCACACAAACACACACACAAAACAACCCGCATTGGACATTTAGAGGTTAGAAGCTAAATGAAAAAATAAAAGATGAAAAACACAGAATTAAACTCGAGGGACTACAGGGAGCAGCCACAGTCATAACCACAATGATATAAAGAGTTAAACTGCCAGTATACCCCGTCTGAATGGTTGTCAGATAGTTCAGTATCTTTAGAAACCCCCTCTCACACACCTGACTTCTGACTTCAGATTGGGGGGAATGACTGTGTCCAACAATTTCTGTGAGTTTATGAATCTGACTGCTGTGCGGAGGTGAGAAAATGAGCCAGGGTTTAAACTTCTCTCTCTAGCTCTCTTTTTTTAATTTGTTACAAAAACAATTTCTGTGACTTTGAGTGTGTATGAGCAAGTGCAACACTATGAATGTCTTCCACGTGTACTGCTATCCCCACGTTACCTCGTCTCTGTGACGGCCGGCTCTTCACTCTGCCTTCCAGTGTGGTCATTCGGATCAACAATAATTATATTTACTTTATTGCAAATAGGACAGTGCTAGGATGTATTTACCAATACAGTTTTGTGTTTTTCTGTTTGTCTGTGCAACTGATCAACAGGTGGATCTGAAAGAAAGATTTAACTGAAGTCCTAGGACTCCAGTAACAAATAAAACATAATATGGAATTATTTAGTGGCACTATTTGATTTTGTCCCAATACTCTCCCAAAGTCTGTTCTTTTATGAAAGTGCTTTGTATGATCCAAATACCAAACACAAGATGGTGCATGAGAACTTTAATTTGTTGTGTGGGAAGCTAAACTGAAAGCAACTTTGAACTGGATTGAGTTTGACAAAATAAAGAGACAAAGAAAAGAAAAGCCTTTCTGAATCAGTCCAACTTGACTTAAACCTTAAAACATTTTTACTGTTAATAAACGCTGGAGTTTTCTTACATCTAAATCTTAATCTCGTTTTCTTACTTAATCTCAAAGACTTCATTGTGGAGGTAATTCTCAAAGGTTTTGCGGTACTCCGAGTCCTCTTTCTCCTTCTTGAGCTCCTTGTCGGTTTTGGGGCAGGCGCAGCATCGTGTGCCCTGGCCCTGCTCCTCTGTCTGGTTCCACTTCTGCTCCTCGTCACTGTCCACCTGAGTGGGTACCCGTGACGGCAACTTCATCCCTGGTGAAATAGAAATACAGACACACAGTCTTATACACAAATATCCACTTATACACCATCCCACACACTGCTGAGGGGGACGTCTGTCATTGTCATCCCTGGGTCAGCACCCTCTCTAGTGGAGCTAAATTACCAGTGACACATCCTCCCCGCAGACTCCCATCTCTGTGGATATGTGGGAGTTAAAGGAGTTCAAAAGAGGAACTTTTGGACTCAGTTGTGTTCTAACATGGAAGGGCAATGATAGCAGTGCACCGACATACGTCAGGCTGTTACAGGAATAATTCAACCAAGATAAATATCTGAACTTAACCTGAACCTGAGCCGCAGTGAGAGGAAGACCTGTCCCATTGCCAGGTTTCAAGTACTATACGCTACATAATACTACCCAAACAAATGATGCACCTTGCACTTGATGTTCTTGCTCAGTGGGCACAGAGGAGCTTTCTTCCTGTTAGGAACAATGGTTCAATTCACAGAGGGGACAGAAAGCTTAAACTGCACTAAAGATAAAACCGTTCAACAAATGGCTTTTCTTTTCTGTTAAACTTCTTTATCCACAATGTGCTTTAGACATATTGCTGTTGTCATGTGGAAATGCTTAACTTAAATTCTGCCAGGGCAGCTAATGAAATCTTTTTGTAAAATGTAAAAGATGTATTGCTTTATTTATTCAGAGCGAGACTTCCGTTTCTGGTTTAACAAAAATGATCTCACTTTTAAACAGAACAGGACTATCTCTGTAGGGATCCTTTCCACAATGTTGTCAAAAACTTAATAATTACATTTACACTTTTTTGTTGTTGTTTTGTAGGTTTTTAGTAGTTGTTAAGATTGTGTACTTTGGTTTTTATATAATGTGGGTTGATATATATTTGGAAAATCTAAATCTTGATATTTAGAATCAGATCACAAAGTCACCACAGTGTCCAGGGAGCAGACTGGAGCAACATGAAGTAGTCTGAGTGAGAAGAGCTCTTCTACTAATGGAAAGGCGGCAAAAGACATTCTTCCGCTCTCAGACACACGAAACCACTAACACAAGAAGCAGACACAACAACAGGACAACCACAAACAATGTGGCTCACCCTTCTGACAGTAGTCAAACTTGTAAAGCTCGCTGGCTTCAGGCTGGCGCTGGCAGTAGACCAGGTAGTGAGTGATGTTGCCGTTGGGGTCATTGGGAGGTTTCCACTTGAGGATGATCTGGGAGGAAGAGTTGGACGAGGAAATGGGGTCCAGCGGGACTGAGGGTTCTGGGGAGACATTGCAGAAATACCAAAGAAGAAGTTTAAGGAAGAGCAATGGTTAATGCTAGTCAGGCTTAGGTTTGTTTATCCATCAGTCCCTTTATTTGTCCCTGAAGGGAAATTGGTTGCTTAATGGACACCATAAACACAGCATAAAACACGAGGCACATAAACACATCTCATAAATACAAAGTATGTCTTAAATGAGTATATGTACTCAGTTCACCTTAACCATTTGGTTCAAAAATACTGCCCGTATACCAAAGCTGAAGCTGTGCAGCTAAGCAATGCAGAATAGTTTATGTAATTGAATTGATCATAATACTGCAGTTTAGTGAGTGTCCGGGTTTAATAAAATGAGCTGTTTCTCTCTCATATACTGTAAACAGAATCTTCATTATGACAAAGAAAAAAAAAACTATCGTCTTGAAGACATTCAGTAAACATGTAGTAAATGCAAGTTTATCTGTGACTTTGCAATTAGCACAACTCTACAAATGAATCATTGGGAATTATCAAAGACAGAAGAGGAGGAGTGCAGTTTCAGTCTAATTTGCATTTCATGTTATAGTATAACTAATGAAACACACGTACTAGCGGGGCGTTGCTCTGTGACCAACAGCTGCCTGCTCTGTGTATTTGCTGTTTTTGTTTATTACACAACTTGATCTGTGTGTTTTGCTCATACTTGTACATCTGATTGAGGGTAGGGTGTTTTCCCATTTACATTCTGATGCCCATATTAAGGACAAAACAAACAAAACATTAATTTTACTCTGGGAAGCACAGGAAAGAGTCTTGTTTTGTTTAACTCCTGTAACCATTTTTGCTCTCTGCACCAGGACTGTCTTAGCTTTTGACTCTTAATTGTTGAATATTGTGGTTTCCAGTGTGGCTTTGGTAGTTTTAGTCACTTTTGGGTGTTAAGCTGTGGTTTAGATGTTTAAGTTTCAGTTCTAGTTCTCAGTAGCTTTGGCAGGTGTGGTGTTTTGTATATTTTAAAGTTTTGCTGTGAAAAAAATTTGAATTATCATTTTTAACATAACATAACTAAAATTGCTATATTGTATTTTCTCATACTTCTTTTAGATTGATTGCTTTAGAAAAATGCCTTCATTTATTTTGAAGGTAGTTTCAAGATCACCCCTCTTGAAATGAGTTTTGTGATCTTTCATTTGCATCAACTGTGACCAGCTAATAACAAAGCTGTGCTGCAAGTTCAAAATGAGGTTACCAGCTGCATGCGACATGAACACTGACTGGCATCACTGTATATTTGATTGTGTGGTGAGCCGTCTTTTGAGTAGACATATGAATCAGAATTTCGAGTGGGAGGCAAGATAGGAGGCCTGAAGTGGGGTTCTAAGTAGAGAGTGACAAAAATATAATTGAGTGTGTGTGAGAAGAGAATAGATGAGAGGGAGGATGGTGTGTGAGGATGTCAGACTGAACCCTGAGGAGACACAAAGACCCGAGCTTCGTTGTCACAGTGCGATTATGCTGTCCCCGTTTCATTACAGTGCAACACAACGGTCTGACCGCATTGTCAGACTAAGTCTCATCAGCAACAGCGTATTTGTATTGACAGCTTTGCCCTTCTGATGAGGTATGCTGGTTAAACATGACACAGACCAGGAACCCGTAGCGGTTGCCAGATGGATAGAAAACAACCCTCCCTTAACATGGCTGGCTGACTGACTGATGCGTCTCTGCTGGAGGCCTGTTTTGTGTGAGCCGGGGATGTCATGTTTAATCCGGTCTATCGCGAAGGAAAACGCACATTGTGTAAAAGGAAGCCAGTTAAATAGGACATCACGACTACAGCGAACCCAAACTGCACACAACACACACTGTGGGTGGCAGAGTACAATTAACTACTGGGGAATTTATGATTGCTGCGTGAACGACTGATGCAGACACCTTGCACGAGGCAGCGCCCTGTCGGCCGTAGGCCCCCTAGGCGAATCGTCCCATCTGTCTTCCTCTTCCCTGTTCTTGTGCCAAGGACATTTTGGCAGCAGACAGACTGACACACACACACACACACACACAACACTGAATCCACTAGTGAATGAAAGTAACCCCACAAGAAGTGTGGATTCAAGACAACCCTAAAAATAGTTCAACTCTAGTACAGGAGTAGAAATAGGTCTTTTCCACTACAGGAACTTAACGACCTGCAACCTTGTCATAACCTCCACTTTTAATAACCTGCAAGGCTTGAGTTTGAGGCTCTACCTTGTGTTCACATTTACAAACCAGAACATTTTTGATATGTCATTGAAAAGGCAACACTTTAAGACAAATGTTGGCATTTTTTTTAATTTAACATTTTGTAGAACAAACTGCATGATGCTGTGTTTGGTCACACTGCCACGCTCCGGTTTCTTTTATACTTGTATGTACAACTTCTAAAATGCAAAAAAAAGTAAATCTTGCCCACTATGAACCGGCTTTGCGACAGGAGTTGAAATAACCTCGGTTAGGTAATGTTGAAGAAACTAGCAAGAGACAGTAAAGCTGATGATACACAGGGCAACTTTTTGAGCAATGTTGCCAGGCAATCTTGCTAGTGGCAAGTCCGACTATGTTTTGAACAGATAGCGGCGGTATGGGGCGGGTGGTGGAGTGGTGGGGGAAGGGGATTATGGTAGTAATCTTTACTCATTACCATTGACGGCAACGTTGCCCTGCACCATTGCTCTAAAAGTTGCTCTTTGTATCATCAGCTTTAGTATCCATTAAATCCAAATTAAATCATTGGCTGTGCTTATTACAGTCCTATGACAACCACAAAAATTAGATTTTTTTTCCTTTTTGTGTCAGAGCATTTGATTATTTGGATTATTGTCGTGATGTAAAGAGAATTTCAACAAATAAAACAAAATATGCTTCCTGCCTACACCGGCTTTAAGACATTGGTCTGCACACGGTCAGGCTGTGTGCGTTGGCTACTGCAAGCCTGTTATAGGGTGGTATTAAGACCAGTTTATTTAAGACCTAGAACACAAACGTCAGCAAATTTAACACTTTTTAAGGCCATAAATTTTGTTTTTCAAATTTAAGACTTTTTAAGACCCCGCGGAAACTCTGTCAGTCTGTGGGGACTTGGGAACCGGAGGGTCGCCAGATCAGACCACTGCCGAAGGTGCTCCTGAGTAATGCCCTGAAACCCTAACTGCTTCCCGGGCGCTGAACAATAGCTTCCCACTACTCCTAATTAGGATGGGTTAAATGCAGAGGACAAATTCTGCATGCATTGTACTGTGTGCACTGCATGTGGCCAACAAAGTTATCAACATCATTATCAAGTCTTTGTGACCTGCAGTTACCCAGTACACATTTCTCTGCATGGGTTCTCTACGAGATATTTATATGCATCTTCACAGAAGCATAATTCCAACTTTAGTGGAAAAAATATAAAAACACTATAAAGTTACATGACACTACCTGAAAAATGAAACGCACTTCAATATAGTGTTTAGCTTTTTAGCGAACATTTAACATTCACTAACTGTGGTGTTTGCCGTATTGCAAACAAACTGTTGTATGTCATTCTCATGAGAGTACTAGAAAGAGCAGATCTAGAACCACCTGCTGAGAAGTGCTGAAATTTAATTTAAGGAACTTGTCCCTGAACCGCAGGGAGTGCAGTGGAAACACAAGCAGAACCTTTGACAATGGCTACAGATCAGGTTACAGGTGGTTAAGTTCCTGCAATGAAATTAGGCCACACAGACTAATTTCAAATTCAATTGAGTATTTTGTATAAATATCTGAGCCAGAAATTTTAACTACATGAAGTGATCAAGGAGACACTTTTTACTGCAGAACCAGTGAACAACTCAAATCCAAAACATTCTTACTGGTGGCGTTGGTGCGAACATAGATGATCTCGCTCTTGGCTCCGTGGACCTGGTGCTCGTCAGAGGCTGAGAGCTGGGTTTTCACCATTATGGCATACTGTGTCCAGGGCTTTAGTGGCAGGATGAGATGACCAGGTTCAAACTGCTCTTTATCTCCCTCTGTGGCTCGACGTGGAGGGTCCACGTCAGCAATCACCCAGCTGTTTGACCCGCAGGCGTCCTGCCCGTCAAACTCGGTTACGTTCTGAAAAGGTCTATTGTGGGGAGAAAACAATAACCATATACAGAAGGAAAATGTGTTATATATATAAGCCTAAATTGTATTTCATTTGAGAAAAGGACATTATTTTCAGTTTGATGCTTTAAAGCAATTTATCATTTTATTGATCTGACTAGTCAGTGGAGGAAAAGAACCTTGCATCACTGAGGCCAGAGAGACGCTCAAAATTATGCTGGTTCAAAGGGAGGATGTTACAAAATATTCAGCTGCTATTTATGTTGTAGGGCTGACACCTTTTCAAAACATTTAGGTTTAAACAAGTGTGAACTAACAAATAAATTGTTCAGATAAATTCAAACGCAATCCACAAAACAAAATTATACATTGCAGAATTTACAGTATGTTCATTAGGTGACGTCATATTTGTTTTTGTGTCGTACTGCAGGCTGTTTTTAAAAGACAGCAAACAG
Organism: Micropterus salmoides; assembly: GCF_014851395.1. Classification (NCBI taxonomy): domain Eukaryota; kingdom Metazoa; phylum Chordata; class Actinopteri; order Centrarchiformes; family Centrarchidae; genus Micropterus; species Micropterus salmoides. Next base: position 10,956,427 of record NW_024040485.1, on the reverse strand, counting down.
ATACTGATATTTATGCATGAATTTTCTTTTTTATGGTATCTGCCTCACATCCCTTCTAAAGTGAGGTCGGCGTCATGATTTGAGGACACATTGCTATCACAATCTGCAAGAGTTTTAAATGAGTCATTAAGCCGGAAATTACATTATCTACTATCCACAAAATGTAACTGATCTATGTGTTTCTATTTATCTATAAAAAAGTACTAATTCAGCTGAAATCAATATTTGACAGTTAGAGATCCACATCCGTTTATGACTGAAGATGTTCTTACGCTTCTTTGTAGAGCACCATGAAGCCCAGCAGGTCTCTGAAGTCTGGAGGCCAGAAAGGTTCCCACTTGACCATTATTTTATCGCTCATGGTTCGAATCTGGGTAAACTTCAATACATGGTTCTCGCCTGAGAAGAAGAAGAAAAAGAAATACTTTATTAATCCCACAAGGGGAAATTCAATGTTATCACTCTGGTGTTATTATTGTTAGTAGTATACACACACACACACAGGTCTGAAATACAAATGCAACAACACATGGAGAGATGTCAGAGTGACGGACATGAAAAGACATGAATGAATTAAAAGCAGGGAAGTACAGAAATTATGTGAATTATTGAAATCTCTGTTGTCGGGAGATAGTAGTGAAGAAACATCTGCTATTGTTGATTTAGTATGAAAACATCACAATGTCCTGGAGGAGCCACCCACCTTCACCTCCTCAATCATTTTAAGTAAATTGAATACAGATTTGACCAGGAAAAAAGTAGACTTGTATGCAACTTTCCCTGAACTTCACTTTTCATGCTCTCCATTTTACCTCATAAAAACACATTTTAGTATAATCAAGTAAACATATAAGATATACATTATTCTCTTGTCTTCGTCTACATAGAAGCACAATGAACTCATCACAACATCCTCGCTCTGAACTTGAACTGAACATGTAGTTCAAGATGGAAAGGACAAAAATAGTCCTCTATCACTGTGTTACCACATTTCACAGTAATTGGTGCTTTGCTCTGTTGGTTGTTCCTAGTTAAACTGTGTTAGTAAAAGGTCTGCAGGAAGGCATTTGCAAACATAAAAAAGGGACGGGAAATGACCGTCATAACAATAACGATGTCTATGTTTGCGTCTGTACCAGGGCAGACTCTATGTTTCCGGTTTCCATAGAAACTACTGCAACAAATGTCATGTCTTCGGAGCAGAGGTTCTTACACGAGGCCTGGTCTCCGTTGGTCTTGGAGGCGATGTCGTTCTTGACTTGCCGCTCTTTGGTCCCTGTCACCTCCTCCATCTTGCGGATCTCAGACATGCAGAGTTTGGAGTTGTAGTGGAAAAACATGCGTCCCTGCAGGATGGTCAGCTTGTGTTTGGACCAGTCCCAGAGCTGTCGCAGGTTCTGGTTGTCCAGGGCATAGAACGAGTAATTCCTGGAAAGAAAAAAAAAACACACAAGAGTGCATGAACATAATTTTCATGATACATATGACATTTTAGCTGAGGATATTATGAAAGAGCTTCTTGAGTAACATGAGCAGCGACATGGTTAGCCTACAATTTGCCTGTCCATTGCCATTTCTACTGTAAGTGTAGACCACTGTGCTACAAGCGTATTCTACTTCATCTGAATGAAGGCTCATATATGATTTGGGAAAGTTTAACCAAAAGCAGTTACCACAAAAAGACATTTTGAAAAGGTCAGTCCTTCCGTTTTTAACTTATAATTATAGGAGAAGTCTCTGACATGGCAAAGATGTGACAGGCTCAGAAGTCTTACCCAATTTCCTGTTCCTCTCCACGAATAACACGGAGTTTGCGGAAAAACGAGAGGGATACAAGGGCGTAGGAACGTCGCACTGTCAGGTAGCCAGTGATCTCCTCCAGCTGGCCCAGGCTGGCCTCCAGTTCAGCTGCTATGTTGTCTACAGAAAACCAAAAGACACAAGACTTGAAGAGACTTCTGATTCTACTGCATGCTTAGTACAAAAGCTCCCAGGTAGATGCTCTTTGGCAACAAACTGTTACTATCTGTGTTTTCAATTTTAATTTTTTTCTTTTAAATCTCTTCTTTTATTTGCAAAAGATAAAAAATACAATTCCCCTATCTAAGCTGTTCTGACACAGAAATAATTGTTTTCAGTACATTTTCAACCTTTTTTTTTACAGCTAAATTTAAAATCCACAAGCAGGAAACTCTACTACTATATACTACATACTAGATCATGAACTGCTATTTTCTTTTTCTTCAGGCAGAATGATTGGGAATGTGTGTGTATTTGTACCTACTAGTGCATGTTCAACAGGGATGGGGATCGAGACCCGGTTCCAAAATTTCTCCAAAATCAATAAGGTTCGAGCTTATCAATACTGCTACCGAGACTTGCGGGTCCTATGATGTAACGTTATGTCTCGAGTGTCAACTCTGCCTGCTCTCTGTCGGCTCCTACATACACACACAGCGGCAGCAGAGCGAGAGGCTGCGCCGTCGTGGTGGAATAACGTTACGGTGAGGGTTAAGTTAGCTCCTAATTACTGTAACGTTAGTTGATGACTACTACGCTCGTTACTGTAAGTGCGTGCAATAAAACCTTTGCAAGTAAAAAGACAATACTTTATCAATACACCTGTCTGTAGGGTAACTTAGTTAGTTACTTTGCTGTTGTAAACATTAATGTTGCTGCTCTAGAAACAACATTGAGCTGTATTTAAAATATTAAATTAAAAACAACCAGGCAGTTAATATGTACCCTTCAATATATGTTTATTTATTGCAAGTGTTATGTCATCTCAATATATAACGTTTTCGCATATTGAATATTTCCATGTGCAGGTCTACCTCATGCCTGTTGGGTCTGGTCTTTCTAAATAACCATCACTAAAAAATAGTAGTAAAAATAGTAAAGTATCGATAGTGGTATCGATAAAGAATCGGATCGTTAAGCAGTCTCAAACTTTATCTTATTTAATTTTAAATGAATGTTGTCGTTCTTCTTTTGATGTCATTTCCAGTTCTTTTGCAATGTCAACCTCTTTTTGTTGTTCTGTTGTATACTGTTATCAACCAAAAAAAACACAGTTACTCACTTCCTCCACGGAGGTTGATGACCAGGCTCCCGTTGAGAACAGTGCAGCCTCTCAAAGCCTGGGCAGCTGTGACAGAGTCCACAGTTTTCAGACCCATACATACCTTGGGACAGAGCCCTGCACAGGGAGTGCAGTTGAGCCTAGAGAGCAATGGAAAAAAACACTGATCAGAAAAATATTTCAAAATATGTGCATGATAACATTGTATGTTGGCGCTATAAATTCATGTAATTAATTTTCTTCTTTATGATTCTCCTCAACACAGAAATACTAGAAACTTAAGCCAGCATTAAATGATTTGATACGGTTACCCAGCATATGGAGCAACATTAGCATTCATTTGGAATTTTAGCTGTTTTTGGTCTCCACCAACTCCTGAAGGAAATGTCTGGCTCTTTAGCTGCTAAATGCTCCACTATGTTCACCAGCTAGTCACTAACTTTGTATGTCTGTCATGTGGTGCTAGGCAGGTAGCATACAAGTACCTCCAAACGTGCTGATGAGAGGTGTGAAATTGAAGCTAAACAGTAAAGTTGTGGGTTGGACAGCTAAACAATGAGCTGAAAAAAGCTAAAACTCTTTGAGGGAACTAGCTGAAACTAGCTGAGGGGAACTACAGAGGCAGGTGATAAGTCTCTGTAGATTCATAACTGACTTTCAGTAGTCATGTGATCTATTGTTAAATAAAAATATTGATTATTGCTGCTTTAAATAAGTTCTTAGCTGCACTCTATGCATAACAAAACCACTGAAAATGAAACTTCACTCAACGTCTGTTTTGAACCAACTGAAAATTAACAGACCCTAACCCTTCACCTTAACAACCCAGTTTAACAACCTGGCTTACATAATGTTTTCATAACAAGTCTCTCGTCATAACAGATATCCGTTATAAATGGTCCTGGCTTTGTGTGCCAACCATATTAACCTGAATTTCCTGAAAAGCCATCTGTATAATCCCCACACTCATAAAGTGGCAAGTGCAAGCTTTGATGAGGTAAAAGTACACAGCAAACTCTGCAGCCTCACACTGCAGAGTGAGCATCTTTTAGCAGAGACATGTGGAGTACCTGTTTTATTTTTAAGGTTTCAAATTGAGGATATTAAGGCATGATTAGACAACGATGGGCGGTTTTGCTCGGGGCCATTGTCCTGAGTGTTGATTTAAAAGTATTTTTTGCTGCCGGCTGGTTTATGAGGTGAGAGCTTTTGTTTGGCATCAGTTGAGTAAGCTGGCAGGACATTTACAGAAGAATGTGGCATTTCTGTTTTGAATGCCATATAATGGGAATGAGTTGAGCTAATTTGCAACTGAATTCGTGGCTCTGCACGTCTAACCCCCAAAACAATAAATACATCAGTAATATAAAACAGTCATATTGGTCTGTAGTTATGCTGAACTTATGGACATCATTTCTTCATCAGGCTCATAACTTTTCTGATCCATCTTGACCTTTTTTCCTCTCTAGTGCCACATATGTACTTTCAGCCGAAATTCCTTGGACAACTCCGCGTATCCTCAAAGCACTTTCATTTCCACTGCTTAGGTTAAAGGCAACAATGGGAAAGAGATGACAAAGAAAAGAATTGGCCATAAGGGGAACAGAAAAGGAGTCAACTAAAAAGGCTGAGCTATCAGTTTTGCTGGAACATCAGACAATACCACTTCCACATTTGCTACACCTGTACATTATAGGCAAAAGGAAAGATACAACCATCAGTGTTTCCCCACATAGACACTTGGGCGGGCAGCCCAGGTATATTAACTGCCGCCAAAGTATATTTGGCGACCCCTTTTAGCATTTTGCAGACAAAACACAAAGAGAGATGTTATCTGGTTACAAGACACGGAGGATATTTTACAAGCACGGACCGGGTAAAGCAACAATGAAACATGAACACACCAGTGCAGATCAGAATCGCGGGTGGAAAATACAAAAGACAAGTTCTGTGTCTTTTCGGGAACTTTATTAAACATACTGCTGCTTGAGAAAGTCAACAAAGAAGTCACATTCAGAAAGAGAAACAAACACAAAAGGGCAGGGCACGCCAGTAGTGTTTGCAGTAAGAGACCAAAGGTGTAGGTGTCATCGTGTGTGAGTGTGGGGAAAAGACACCTGACGAGAAAAGCAAGGTAAGGAGATTCAAGTAGTGAGTAAATACTAAAAAAGAAGTGGAGAATGAAGTAGAATTAAAATGGTGAAATAAGAAATATACCCAGCTTAAACTGGTCTTTATCAGATATGAGCAAATCAAGATGTGTATGTCTTCCTTTTCTGAGGCTTAACTGTGGCCCAACCTAGAAAATCTGAATGGAGAAAGAAAATCAGTAGCACTCTTCTTTCTCAACAATGGCTGGGGTGCACTTAAGCAAGGCACTTCACCCTCTTCTGCTCAGAGAGTCCCACTACAAACCTCTCAGGTATGAATGTATACTATGTAACCCCATGAATGTGAAGCTGCATGTTCAAACAGAGAGTAGGTGCTTGGCAAATCCCTCTGTGAACACATAAGGGATAAAAACAAATACACCGCAGCAGTAGCACAACCACTTTTCCTTGTCATCGCCGTTGTCAGTGACATAGTGCCTGCACTATGCTGCTGCAGCTGCTTGCCAGACAGACCCTCTATCTCTTTGCAGCCAGCCAGGCGAGTTGAGGCCAAGCATCCCGGGGCAATGACAGTCTGTCCCGAATGCCTCTCTGACTCCCGGTCAACTAGTCAGTCTTGAAAGATCCAGCTGCGTTTTCAACTTCTACGAGAGCAGAATGATTAGAGCTGTCTAGAGGAACACCCACACTAATCAACACCCCTGTCATGGTCAAGGAAGGTGTCAAAGAGGGAGGCGATAAAGGTCACCGGCACATCAGCACAAGTACAACGGCCTTCTTTAAAGAAGGAAGTCTGTTCAGTTGCAGCAGCAAAGATACATGCACAACAGGTCCTTTTTAGATGAGAGAAAAGGGAAATACACTTCACGTCTGTCTGCACTTGCCTATAGCTCGCACAATGCAGACAGCAGCGGTTGGTAAACAACCATAAATTTTGTGTAGTGTGTGAACCACAAAAAAACAATTGTGGAGGACAGAGTCAAAAGCAGAAACATAGATGTGCCAGCCTTCCTACTGCACTGCACCAGTTTGACCTAGCTGTCTGCACGCACGCGTGCACACACACACATACACACGCACGAGTTGTGTGTGCACATATACAGGGTGCTATCTAAGCTCAGCAGGACTGTGCTAAAAACACAGTGACTAAGAGTAAAAACCAAAGCAGTAATCTATGCAAGAGCTCAGTATTTTTCACAGATAATTTTTTACCTTTACATGTATTTGTTGTTACAGTTGTTGAGATGTTCACTGTTGTTGCTAAATTACATATTTTGTGTATAATTGTCTGTTCTAAAGATAAATAGAATTCATCAAAAAAAAGACTACTTTTTATGTCTTACTCTATTTCTTCTTATATCACAACTCTGAAACAATTACAGAGAGTGTCCGGGTCAAATACACCAATCAGATTAATGCATAATACCTTGGGACTCGTTTTAAGCCTGTAGTGAGCAAAAATGCATTTGTCAATTAAGGTACGGTTTTTAATTTTAGCAATGTGCAACAATGTGGCGGAATTAGATGGGTTGTAGGAGAATCAAGTTGTCTAGGCAAAGGCCCAGGATTAAGTTGACGTGTATGCAAATGTGCATTTGCATGTAGAATATTAAGACAGCTTCACTGATCACACATCGTTCCATCAGCCCATTAAGAGCCCATCAGACCGGTGTGAGTGTCCACTTACGCGGAGGAGTTGACGGTCGTGTAGCCGGAGGGACACTCAGGGATGCAGGCACCGTTGTGGATGACGTACTCGTGGCAGTCAGGGCTCTTGTTGTGCTCCTTCTCCCGCTTGCATCTGTTGTGGAGATCTTGGCAGAAGTCGAAAGAGACGCAGCGCCAGCCCTTGAAGGTGAAGTGGTTTTCGGGGCAGCGTTCCACACAGTTTCCCTCGGGCCCTTGGAGGCCGCGGCAGGCCACGCAGTGACTGGCTGAGTTTGGCTTCAGGCAGCCGCCCAGGCACTGGTCGTGGCAGCACTGGTCGTCCTTGGTGCAGGCTCGATGTTTACACTGAACAGGGCACACTGCACGTGAGAGAGGAGCAACAAAGTCAAGTTAGTGAAGCAAATGTGAGACAAGCTAAAGAAAAGGGTGTTTGGTTATTTTAAAAATGTACAAGCCTTATGAATTGAATGCGAGTTGCCAGAAGAGAGACCCGGGAAACAGGAGCTTATCCTCAATTTAAACACCAACATAATACTTATGTTCCCCGAGTGACACAGGTGATTTTAATCAGTCTTTAATGACAGCATATGTTTATATCTCCAACTGCAGAGAAATCTCATATCGTCAGATCGCTCTGTAAGCAGGAGTGAAATCCCTCCTCAATGCACTTGCCAGCAGCGCAGAGGACCATCTGCCATTGGCCAACAAGCATTCTGAATACAAACAGCGAGGAAACAACACTAGTTGACAAAAGACAGACACTTGGCTTGGTGAAAGTAAGGCAGAGGGGATAACAATGGCATTCAAAGCATACTGTATTTAGCAAGCAAGACACAATGCACAATGCCTTCGATTGGTTTTGTTTTTGTTCTTTTAGAACAGTAAACCGAGCTAAACAAGTGCTGGGTTGGTTGCAGTTTCTGAAATGTGCAGATTTGCTGCTTTTCTCTGTTTTATACAAATCCAAAATAAATAGTTTTTGTAAACTGTTAGTTGGCCAGACGAGGCAGATTAAAGTTCTGGGAAATCATCATGGATATTTTTCCCTTTTTCGTCTGACATTTAATAGATTAAACAATTAATAGCTTTATCAAAAACATCAACTGATGAATAAAAATAATCCTTAGTTGAAGTCCTGCAGTTGATGTAGTTGATGTACAACACTGATGATGAGTGAAACGAAAATAATCTCACAACATCATCACAAGGATAAATAACAAATATCCATGAATTGGATGGTCCCCTGTCTGCAATGGTCATAGTAAAAACAAGCCCTAAATCATCTAAAGTAGCTGAGCAAAACTTAAGCAGCTTTATAGCAACATGAACTACACAAGCTCTTTGTGACTGAGCAGAATAAACACTGACAGAAAGATACAGTGGCCTGACAGTCGCACACACACTCACTGAAGTTCAGTGGGTTTTTTTCTGGGGCGTAAAAACGATCAGCTAAGTCCACAAGTCTGTAGGATGGCTGTTTATGCATACATCTGCATGTGTGTGTCTGTAAATCAGGCTGTTACATAATATTAAACATTAGACTCTCAGGATTGGCTCGTGTGTGTGTGTATGTAAGAGTAAGTATAACAGCGTTTATGTGTATGTTGCTGTCTCATGTATGACAACAAGTTTGAAAGGACGGACGGAGGCTTCTCAGAGGTAAATACAGCGGACTGACCTGCCTGCTGAGATTAGCTTCTCATCCACAGGAGCCAGATTAAGACCGTTCAACAGCAGGGCAGATAATGAGTCGCTGAGGTTAGGGGCAGGTCACAGGTCAAATCGTAAAGTTTTATGTAGAGTAGGTGTGTCTTCTACGGGTCTTAAGCCACATAAACCAAGAAGGGAAAGGGACATTGGGGCGCTGTACTTCCAATTACGTGGACAATTAATCTCAATAATGTGTTTTCTTTGTTAACTTTCTATTGTTGAGTGTGACTACATGAGCATGCGCCCATAACTGCTTGGCTTCATTAGTGCCATGAGGTCAGCCCTTAAAAACAAACAAAACATGGAACCCCTGCTCTCTTAACATTCACAGAGGTAAGCTCTTGAAGCGCATGAACAGCGTGTATTTGGGGCGGGCGGCAGCAATGTGAGAATGGCAGTGTGAGGGGGAAGCTAAAGGGGGCACGGTGCTGGAAAAACAAATGATATAACCACCTTGCATCTACGTCACTCTGCTAATCTAAATAATCTACCCCACAATGGGATTTACAAAGACCACTGAAGACTGATGATTTCCACACTGAAAAAACAAAAACGTCCTCTTTTACTTCTGTCTCCACTGTTTATTTCAAAAGCTGCCCTTCAACTTTTCCTCAAATACATGTACGCGCGCACACACACACACACACACACACGCAGGCGCACACCTACACAAAAGCTTTGCCGTCTGCTCACATCGACTCCTGATCCTCCAAGCAAGGCTCCATGTCGGAGCACAGGCCCAGCAGCAGATCCACCCTCAGCCTTAACCAATGTGTTGGCTAGCTGTAGAAGCTAGCCATTCAAACGGCCTCTCCCATCTCCAAGGAAGACAGGCACACAGTTTAACCCTTTGTGTTCCTTTCTCTTCCCTCCCAACCAGTGAGACAGCAGCACCAATGGGAGGTATACACACACACATACACACACACACACACACACACACAAAAAGACGACACTAGAGCCACATAGTAACTGGCTGGATGTGAAGAAGAAAAAAAAAGAGCTGTACTTTTACTTTTTTCTGTCTCCTCTCTACTCTGAATATGCTGATTTTATACTAATCAAAAGCACATGTAGTTCTTACTAAGTACATTTGATTTTTCTTTTAAATCTTTGTTTAATAGGAGGAGGAACACAGCGCAGCAAATTCTTGTTGAAAGAAACGTGCTGCTGAACAAGTCGGTGCCTCGGGTGACGCATGTCTCATCATGTCCATAACTTATTAGGAGCTTTTATAAACTTCAACGGCCCTGGATGGACATTTTTCACTGTTTGTGATATTTCAACCCGAGAAGATAACAGATAATGAAAATGCTTGTCAGTTGCAGCCCTACATGTACAAATGTGACATGTCCGATGTGTTGTTTTTTTTTTGTTTTTTTTTTTTTAAAACAGAGGCACCAGTGAGTGCAGACTTTTAGAGGTAAAAAAAAACAAACAAGAGTTAATGTGGGTCAATCAATTTCAATAACTGATGTCAAGCTTTAGACATACACGAGTGCCACCTGAGAGAGCAAGCAGTCAACCACTTCCATGAAGCACCAAAACATAGCACTCTGTGTTCAAAAGATTTGTACAGTTCACTTAGCCAGGATCTGACTTGGCCGTGTCTGCAGAGTTGCTATCAATGCTGGTAGCTGATCCTAAATTAGCAGGATTATTCACCATCAGACTTCATAGAGGCTTTTATAATATCAACAACAGTGACCACACTGAAGAACAGAGACTTCTGTCTTGTGTGCTTGTCAAAAATTATCACAAGGTTGAGACACCGAGGAACTTTGAGAGTGGGGCCACCCCAAGCCATCTTTGATCTCCCAGTATGAGAAAGACGCCGAGGAGACTGCTTTGGGGAGGTTTGTCTTTCTCTCTTTAAAACATGCAAATCTCCTTATACAGGCCCCGTATCTTTATTATCAGAGACCCTCAGTTAGCGGCGCTCATGACAGGCAGGTCTTTTCTCAGTTTGGTCTGTGTCAATTAGTTATGCTCAGCTTGAGATTGGTCTTGTCAGCTTCTCTACTATTTATCTTGCATTTGGACAGAGTAAAATCACCTGACAACAACAATAAATCAATAGGGTTTTTGGGATGCAAGTGCTGGGTCGGCAGTTGGACTTAGGTCTGTTTACAACAGGCTATGTCTTCTTTTTTTTCTACATGTGTGGATCACCTCCTGTCTCTGAAATCCTTATTACTCTGGTTCCTCTGGCATGCTGGTCAGAGCCTGACTGATTTCTTGTCATGCGGTTTGTGCAAAGTACAGCAGGATCACATGAAAGCTGGGGAACAATGCTGTAGAAATGCCTGGCTCTTTATCTCATCAGCAGGGGTGGAGCTGCACAATGAGATGCTCAATCCCCAAAACGGACATCAACAACAAACCAACACAACTCCAGGCCCCTGTGTAACAGAGATGAATACACCCCATCAAGGATACTGGCAACTTGAAAATGGGAGGTGAAGAGACAGATTTGTGCAGGCCGCCGGCCAGCGGCAAGCTTCAACAGCGTGGGGTGTTAAAAAGGCAGAAAGAATCTACATTGCTTGCAAGGAATGACTCATACATAATGGTTCCTTGTATGCTGTCTGCAACCAATGCACACATATGAAGAGTTTCCTATTTTTTTCTACCAACATCACAATGTACCACACATACTTCACTAAAATTAAGAGCCTCTGTACTTGTCATTAACCACAATCGTCCCTAAAATGATTCCATGGTGAGTTTTTCCAAGTTCCTTTTTTGGCATTGATGAAACAGCAGTTTATTCAGACCTTTTTCGCTGAGATCATATTAGACTCCTGAAAATGCCAAACGGGAATGCGGTGGTGCGCTGGTCAGTAATTAAAATTCCAAGTCCATGACAAGGGTAGTATTTAGTTTCTTATGAAAGAAAGTTATTGCTGAGATCTCAGAAGAGAACAAATAACGTGCTTTTGAAAAAAGGTGATCTTTCAATGTTTCCACACTTCTTTATTTAAAACAAACTGACCAAGTAGTGTGAAAACTGCCAACTCAAACTGAACTTGATGCATGTTTCAAATATGAAACACGTTGTGCTTGTACAGCACAACAGCTCACTATTAATATTTAAGAAAAGAAAGTCAGAAAGGTAACATTTATTTTTATTGTAAGAGCATACAGTGGTGCAACTAATGATTATTTTCATTTTGGATTAATCATTTCAATCTATAAAATGTCGTAAAAGAGTAAACAAATGCTAGTCTTAACTTCCCGGTGCAGATGGTAATGTCTTTAAATTGTTATTTGTCCAGCCAACCGTCTAAAACCCCAAGATGATCAATTTTGCAGTACAACAAGGAAAAGCCACACATACTCACTCAAGAAACTTTCTCTCAAGCAAGTAATTGCTTAATCAGCTAATTGTTTCTGCATGTAACAACCAATGCAACATCCAAATATAACACCCAACGGTCATTGCTCAATTACCCCATCTACATGCAGCTGGTATACTCACTTGGGGAAGTATTTCTAACCAAGGTAAAAGCCACAGTCCTTTATTCTGCTCACTAGAATCCAATTTTTCTGGCAGATGATTTGTCAACTGAATGTATCCCATGAAGATATGATCCCAGTGTTAATTGAAAGGTGTATTTGTAGCTAACCGTAGTAATGGTACACCGATTTCACAGTAGATGGTGCATGGTGTTGTATCTGATTACACGGTATATAACAGAAAGCCAGACATCTTGAACATTTCCTCTTTATCAGGCTGGTATATGAGGCTGTGTTTTGATCATTTAATATAGCAGAAGGCTTTCACAGCGGTTTGTTAAATACTGGGAGGTCCATAACCTACAGGTCTATCTATATACAACAGCCAGATGGATCTGAAAAATCTGTCATAGAAAACACATATAGTACCAGAAGAACATAGAATTCAAGAACATAAAATGTCCTAAAAGCAACGGATGCAAATATGAGCCAGACATTTGAGCCATTTTCCAATTTAAATATAATAAATAAACATCAGTCTCCACCATCTTTAACATTTCCATTTCTATAACAACAGAATCAAAATCCCTGACACTGCGCTTGGCACATAAATGTATGATTTCAACGCTGATAAGCACAAACGTCTGTCATTAATACAGAGCAGCCTGGTTTCCTCTCTACTAGGGAGAAACAGAGGGTACATAGCCCCCATTGTATTTCCAAACATGTCTCTCCCTACTGAAGCTCCCTCTTTACCGTTAATAAGAATGAGATGGCGGCGAATGAAGATGGATGGATTGCGGGGACATAAAATCAACATTGAATTAATTCATCAAGCATGTGATATTTGAGTCAAGATGTTGACTTTGTGTAGAGTCCTGTATAGACAGAAACATTGGGCAAATGCAACTCTGTAATTATCTATAAAAGCAAAATCACTGATAATGCCCAATAACATTTAATTAGACAATTAATGAATTATTTTGTTATTGCTCAAACAGCCCGAGGCTTTGCTGACTAAAGCCATTTTTTGTTTAGGCTTTATATCCTTATATGAGGATAATTACTTATGATCAAATATTTATCAGTGAACATTAACAAAACTGTGCAGATGATGGGAGAAAAGCTTAGCGGTTGTTTGGAGGGCCCCCAGTCATAAAGGAAAAGCATTTATTAAAAGGTTAAAACAGTGGACTACGAAGTAAAGCTGAAACCATTAGTTGATTGGCAAAAAAAGTAACAATTCTGATTGATAATTAATTTATCAAAACACCAAACATTATTTGTGTTCTTTTAATCCACAATGTGAACTACAGAAAATTACTCAACTATTTTAATAATTGATTAATTGTTAAGAGTCATTTTCCAAGCAAAGATGATGAATATTTGCTTCTTCAAGGTTCGCAAATGTGAATATTTGTTGTTTTACTTTTTGATAACATAGCAAACAAATCAAAACACTGCTTTTGATGGGCATTTATTACCATTGTGTGACATTTTATTAAGCAAAAAAAAAAAAAATCCTCAGATTAATCAATGCTAAAAAAACAAAACAATTAATGGTTGCAACCCTATGTGATTGTAAACTGAAAATCTTTGGGTTTTGGACTGGTCAAAGAAATAATTTGAAGATATCAGCTTGGGCTCTGGGACAGCGTGATGGGCATTTACTACTGGTTTTGGACATTTTATATAATAAAATTGAATCTATTAAACGAAACACACAACTGACAGATTAACTGATAATGAAAATACCTTCTAGCTGCAGCCATTAAACAAAGACAGACAGATTAGTAGGAGCTGAGATTCACTTTGTCTAAGCTGTGTCACTTTTCTTTTTTATTGTTTAACGCACAAAAGATGGCATGATCACAAGAGCAACATGAACAAGTGACACTTGCTAACCAATTTAATTGATTTAGTCTTATCAGAAGAAAACCAAAGACGGATATCAGTCAGGGACATAAAATAATTGTTATTCTGATGTCTAAATATTCAATCATGCGTCAACACGCTGATGAGAAAGATTCAGACCCGGAAACAACCTGCGGTCAATCTAACTCAAATTGTGTATGCCACAGAAAAATGTTAAAATTGCTGCCCAAATGTGAATTTATAAAAGGCAATGTCTAATGACCTCGTTTATTTGTCTCATTTTTTTTCTTGGTAACCACTTGTGAGCTGGTCTGACTCAGCAGCAGCAGGGCTTGTTTAAGACGGCTCTGGCAGCAACAGGAACCGTAAACAATTTCATTAACTGGCCCGGGCCTCCGTTAATAGAACAAAAACACACAAACAACATGGAAAAGCACTTTTTGTTTTTAATGTCACCCTGCCGCCGTGGCCATCTGAAAGCAGGATATCCAGTTTGTCCGTGACTGGAATAGAAATGAAAAACACTGTGCACTCACTGATGCGCAATTACACTGCACCCTTGACAGGCAAATGACGCACGCCACAGCCTTGAATCTTCATTTCCTTCCAGGACTCAAAGTCAGGCCGAAATAATGACCACCTCCGTTTTTGAATTTCACTACCTGTTATGACATCAAATGCATTTCTGTCACATTTATTAATATGTCATACAACCTTTTGTCTTTTCGTTCAAATTTTAACGAAGGAAACTGATCTTCTCATGCCTCATGTAGAGTGCAGCAGTCTACAGTATGAATAAATAAGAAATGTTACCAGGGCGAAAGTAGAATTATGAGTTGATAAGAAATTGGTGTTTGCTGTAGGTTTATAATTTAATTTTATTTATTTATATATTTTGTATTTGGGGTTCTTGTACTTTACTTACTGCAGAAATAGCAGATTGTGTGCGATTTTATTCTGAGGAATAAAAAAGACAAGAACATGACCTGTGCCAGACTGAGACAAGAGCTCCCCTTACAGAGGGGACTGCTTTTCTCTGTTTTATATCACTGTAAACAGAAAATATTTGCGTTTTCGACTGTTAGTTGGAACAAAACATTATTAAGCTTTATTAGTTTACAGACAAAGCAATGAATCAAATAACTAATTGAGAAAATAATGTGCAAATTCACTGATAATAAAAATAATCATTAGTTGGAATCCTATACAACACTAATGTAAACTGTGTGTTATGTACACTTCTATTGCCATTTTCTACCTTTTCAAATTTACAATTTTACAACTGATTTTTCTACTTTGCTTTTCTTTGCAATGTAAACACTCTCTAAGGCACTAAGAAGTCAAAATCAATTACATCCGAGTTTGTGAATCCCTCCTTTTTGCAACACCATTTTCAAGAGCACCATTACATGGGTTTTTTCAATTGTTCATTCATTTAGAAGCCTTGAGTGCAAACAAAATGGCTCAGACAAAATGAGATGTTATGATATTAAACAACAATGATATTTTTGCTGCCCTGTATACATAAGAAAAAAATATTTGGTGTATACACAATAACAATTAATTGCAATGACAACACAAAAATGAAAAAAAAATTACGATATTTATAGCCAAATGACAGAATACCCACTTGAAACATCTGGACCAAGGTCGCATGTACTTGCAAGAGTGGATATAGAAACACTTTCCTGCAGGTCTGATTAAACTAGCAGTAAAACAGCAGTGAGCTGTTGTAAAATCGAATGGCCATGGTGAGTGTCAGCACGTACAGCAGTGAAGAAACGCCTTTCGGCCCAGCTTTAACAAATGCCTGAAATGTCTGGGATTCCATGGGAATGGCTCCAATAGCTGAGCGGCGAGGGTTCGTAGGGTGCAGCGCCACAAGACTGAGTGCCAGAGCAGTTAAGTCAGCTCAAAGGAAAGGACTAATAGTGGGTCTCTGTGTGTAGGCTCGTAGAATAGCACTCTGCAATGTGAACCATGAAGAGCTGACTGTCTAGGCTGGGAAAAAGAGTCAGTAGATTTTCTATGACTTTCCATGGCTGATTACAAAACAAAATGTTGCAATAGAAGTAAGGTCAAACAGGCCAGAATGTATTCTACTAAATCAGTTTGCGAATTGGGTTGTAACGATCAGATCATTTTCTGCCACTTGTCGTTTCACGCATCTACTGTATCCCACAAGTAGAAGGTAACACACATAGCTGGTGTGTATATCAGCTTGTGAAATGGCCAGTACAAATAAACATCAGTAAGTTTAGCAGCTTTGTTTTTTTCCCCTTAAAATTCAGTTTTAAATCTCATCATGACCTTTTTATCAGTGCTTCCTTGCCCTCATTTAGTTTGTTTTTTTAAAACAAATTTCTTTTTTTTATTTTTATTTTTTTAACTGTAGCACTCTGTGACCATGTTTCTGAAAAGATCTACATATATAAAGTTTTCCTTACTTGTAATGTTTTGCACCAAACATAAAAAAGGAAGACATTTATCTGGGGCAAGCAAAGAAACCAAAAATGAGAGACAAATTGCTCACAGATGAGTTGATTATTGGTTTAGGAGCTTTCACACAGTGGAAACAAACAGAGAAAGGAAAGGAATTCAAACATGATGCTGGGTTTGTAATGTTTCTTTTGGACAGGTAGTCTACTAGCCAAAAGTCCTTATCTTGTAAGCTTGCAACATGTACAATATATATTGTATTTGGATGACGCTTGGTCTAACACCATGTGAGACAGGGGTAGCAGTCTGGTGATAAAAATCACAGCAGTTCATATAAAGGAGTTGGGAACAAAGGTAAAGTAAGTTTGAGGACATTTTTATTCACTACAACAGTTTATGCTCAGTAAGGAGGCAATGCCTTTCACAAGCACAAGTCTTGATTTTCTTTCAGCTTTGAATTAGTTTGAACACAATTTAATTTTAATTCTTGCTGCAGTGGAGAGCAACAATGTGCAGAAAGCTATGGATTTAAGGTTCAATATTATATAGAGGATGCAGAATGAAGGGGAGGGGCATGTCAAAAATAGAAAAAGAAGAAATGATTCATGTGATGGGAGGACAAGGCTGGCTTGGTTTTCAAACACTTCATGTTTTCAAGGCAGTGCTTAGGCAATGAATACATAAGCCACACCGGGCTGTTAAAATTGGCTTACACCAGCCCTCAACATGTCAGAGACATCAAAGAGAAGCGTCCTTACACTGTTGGCAGGTATGCAGAGTTATACAGTCACAGTTTTCAAAAACACAAAGGTGATAATATTGAACACAAGTCAAAACAATAATAAAAAGCCATGGTTTTGTCACACCAGGGGTCACTTCCATCTCAAAATAATAAAGCTTAGTAACAATATCCTGCTATTTCCCCACAGACAGCTTTACTAGCAGCTAAGTTTGTCCTCTTTCCTGCCTTGCTGACCTCCACAGGTCACGCATCAGTATTTTGGTCTCATAAAAGTGTCTGCCGCTACTGAGGCGGCAACCTAGACCCCTGTGTCCATTCATAACCTCAGGGCGGAAGCACACCAACAAAGACAGGAAACAATTGGGAAGAACGCTCTGTGAACTTCTACGACCACAATTGTTCAGAGTGGAAAAGGTTAGTGGCGCCACAGCTGACCGTTGCGTTTGGGAGCTCCGACAACTTGGTATTTCACCATTTTAATTATACTTCATTCTCCACCTTATTTAAGTGTCACTCACTTATTGAATCTGCCTCCTTCGGTTCTCCTCACAGTCACAGACCTAACATACCTGTGCTGCAAACATGTCAGTGTACCCCGCTTCTTTCCATCTCTCCCTGTATGTCTGCTCCAGTAACTTTCTCCATCAGTAGTACGCTACGTTACATAAAGTTGCCAAAAAAAACAAACAAAAAAAAAAACATAACTTGTCTTCTGGACTTTTGCTCCCGCGATTCAGTTCACACCAGCTGCTGCACCGCATGTTAGCCTGTTAAAACAAAACCAACCTAGTAGCTAACGAATTACATCTGTACTATTGTGTTCACTGTCGCTTTACCTGGTCTGTGCTTCTAAAATATCCACTGGGTCGCGACTTGTAAGGCAATGACTCTGTGTTTCTCTTAAAAATGCTACAGTGTGTCGGCAAATATACCTGGCGCCCCGCTGAAGTAAAGTGTATGTGTGGGAAACACTGACTGAACTGTTGTTTTTTCTTTTTTACAAGCCAGGTCTTCAGCAGTCTCTCCCTCCATATTGTTTGAGTCTTTGTGAGTAGACGGCTACGTCCAGACGCACGGGGAGGGGCGGGGCTGCGTGGTGAGGGAGAGAGAGGAGCAAACGCTGGCAGGATTTTACTAAACATATTAATTAACTCGACATCAAACTATATCGGTATAAACGTTATTGTCTAATTTCACATGTCTTTTGAAATTATATTGGTATGTACATTATACCGATATACTGCAGAGCCCTAGGAGGAACCCATCCCACTATCCCAATCCCCCCTTCTCACCACCGTAGTGACTGGTGACCTTGCTTTTCCTTCTGATACAGCCTGAGTGAATGACTGATGTGTTCATATCCACGATTACGCCACAGTGTTACTCTCCTGTTTCCAAGCAGCAAGACTAAACAATAGTCGTCCACTCTGTCTGCACACACACAGAGGTTATGTCCCTGTGTGATTTATAATCCATGTTTGTGCTGCGGTTACACACACACACACACACACACACACACACACACCCCCTGACAAATCTCCAAGTCCATCTTGTGATTGGTGGACAGACGTCTGTGATGGGAGCCAAGAGTAAATTTGGAACATCCATATCAAGAAAGGCCCTCACCTGACCTGACTCAAATGTGATTCATAGCAATACTCAAACTGTAGCAGCCTGCATGAAAGCAACATTAGTCTCCCTGTGCTCACAGGCTACAGAGGAACACATGCTACAAGTGGAAAGTGCCAAACCAATCAGAAGTTGAGACGTCTGCTAAGAAATGTTCTCCACCTTATGGAAAATTATTAAATATGCAACAGATCATGCAAACCCAAAAAACTACTGTGCTACTGTGGCTGAGGACAACGCATCTCCAGCAGAGGGTAGATAATTATGATCACTTTTAATAATGTGTTTAAAATACCAGTCACCTGGGGAATACATGCTAATTTATCTCTCTCTAGGCATGGTGAAAGGCCTCCAACAGAAAGTGCTTGGCAAAGAGAACAAACACAAGCCACATCTGACAATAAAACATTTATATATATTAAAAGATAGACTTTTTAGTGAAGAGGACTCTTTTACTGTAACAGAAAACATTTATATTAATATTATTCCAGTAAGTTCTCTGCACGTTAATGTTCAGACCTTTTTTAATACCACATAGAATGCAATTTAATACCCGTAGCGACAAGAGCTTTTTATTCTTATCACATCCAACCAGAATATAACAATACATTCAAATACATTAAATAAAATAAATATGTCTGGAGCTAAAAGCTGAAAGTTTTGAGCAGAAAGCCTGCTGAATCATGGGGGCTACTAAAGCCCAGGAGTTTATAAGTGAATTTTGAAAAACTGATTTATCATTAAAGTAAAAAGGTGCCACGATCACATTTAAAATAAAAGGTTTCAGTGTTGACTCAGCAGGGATGATATTACATGAGAAAAGTTGATCTACAGGAGAACATAATGTGCAAATTCTTTTTAAAAAATTACTGTTAAAATCTTGTCTCGCCTCGATCTCGTGAACCCATTCTTGTGTCTCGTCTTTTGAGCCAAGTGTCTGGTCACACCCCTAGTTAAGACTTTTGTAAATTAAATTCAAGACTTTTTAATACTTTCTAAGGGCTTTTTTGGGAGTAAACTAAATTTAACGTTTTTAGGACTTATTAATACCTGCAGATACTATGTCCAGGATACTTTTCACAGTTTCAAACGTGTTTAAAATGTAAAAAAAAAAAAGCCTTTGGTATTAAGTTTAAATGGGTTCAGTTAATGTGATGCAAGCTGTTAATATTATCCCCATCATCTGACAAGCGTTCTCTCAGAATTTCTAATACACATAAAAACAAGAACAGAAAGGCATTTGAATTTATTTCACAGTAATCTACTTCATACTTCCACTGGCGTTTTCCACAAATTTGAACAAAAAGAAGCCCATTAGATATGCAAGATTAGGGGCACCCTTGAAGGTCTAGGGTTTTTTTCTGGTGCCGATCATGAAACACAACATCCCCACTTCATCCCCACTTCAAGTCTGCCAAGGCACCGTTGTTGCATGGGATTCCCCATCTCACTTTCACCTCGTTTCACGTGATCTCTCTACTCTAATAAAGATACACATTGCCCAAAAAAATACATAAAAGAAAAAAATTGCTAAATTACAGAAATATGTGATGGACAGATTGACTTCTGTCAGTGCAGAGCAGCAGTGGAAAAAAATACTATCCCAACAGGAATCCCCTGATTTCTTTTGAATCACAGCCAATATTTTCAGCTGCCAGCTCCTTTCAGGGCTCAGGCTAAGCTGTGCCACATAACCGCTATTACCAAAACATAATCAAATGCCCATCCTGAAATGAGTGTGGGCAAGAAATAGTAATTAATTACAAGTAAATAGACCCAACAGTAATATTTCCCTTCATCTCATAATTTCAACTCAATTTTTAAAAAGGAAATAAAGGCCTGCTTTGTTTTGAAACAGATTTCATAAGCCTGTATTTCTCAACTATTGATTATTACTGTAAACAGGTTATTTAAAATAGCCCTTAATATTTTTTAGCTTAACATTAAAAAAAAGGCCCCGATATACTATACGATATATATACACACACAAAACAAATACAGACAAACAAAATAACAGCGTTTGTTTATAATACATAACACACATCCATTTATACATTACGTGTTTGCAGTGTTTCCCATATATATTCCCATATAAGTTTTAAGCAAGCATGTAAGGAGCCTAGCTAATAAGTATAACTATGTTAACGTAATATTGACTGCTGGTGCAACGTATAAATTAATAAATTCATAACCGCAGTTAAAAATGAGTGAACGAACAGCACCAGGAGATAAAACACTGACACCTCGGCACACCTCGCAGTGTGCCGTTAGATTGAATTGCTAGATGTGGATCAACCTCACTCGCATGTAGATGGTTGCTCAAAAGACGTCCATCTGAAAACTATGTCAACAACTAGTTGCTGTTAAAGACTATGAACTAACCACCTCAAAGAATCAAGAATATAAAAAGCTTTGGGGGGCAGCTGTCCACAACAGTCCTAAACCAGCCATGGTACCAGCACAAAAATAAACTCTGGTTCAAAAACCGCTACACTGATGATGACAGAATAACATCCACTTAGACCAGTGGTTTTCAAATTAGAACACAGACCCCTCATTTCCAGATTTTGTCCCAGGATCACCCATCTGATAGGATTTTGGCTTTTAGATGTTTTATTCCAGAAAGTGTATGAAATCCATGACCAAAATAGTCATATGCATTCAGTCACTATGTTACTTATGGATGGAATTATAGTAAAATAAATTATAAATTCCCTTTTTTGCTGGGGACCCCCTGAAACCCCCTTAAGGACCCTGTGGGGTCTCCGGACCCCTTTGAACAGCTACAGAAAGAAGTCGGGACTAATATAGAGACAGATGAAATGGTTTAGTCATACTTGCACTGGTGATTTTAGTGTTTTTATATTGTTATTAATGGAAACAGGTCTTATTTATGTACATAAAACTGAAGCATTCAAGTAAAGTCATTAGAAACAAACAATTAATATCCTATTGCATTCCTGTTTGGCTCCCAGAACGTATTCTGGAAGCACAGGCAAGACTTTGTTTTTCTCCAGGGCTGAAATCGATGCTAACTTGGGGCCTCACTATTTCTTCAAAGTAAGTTGGCAAGAAACACACAGGAGCTCCACTTTAGTCTTGAGAAGCTGCATTCTTCATTAACCGGCCACTGTAACGTAAACTGTATATTACTGCTAAACTATTGCTCTCTGCTCTGCTGCCATTCACCAGCGCACCCTCTCTCTCACACACACACACACACACACACACAGGATGCAAGCAGATAGATGCTTCACTGGATGATGTCTTGTATTTGCTATTATAACAAGCTGATCACATGATGTGTGTTTGTGTGAGCCTGTAGTCAAATCTAATCAGTTTTGGTAATGAGCAATCATACAACCTTGCTTTGCCACTTTGCTTAATGGATGCACCTAGTTTGGTGTAAAAAGGAGGGGGAAATTAGCAGTGGCTGCCCTGAGAGAGGCTCAAATTACCCCTGTTGTGACTCCAAACATGGGATGTAAGCCAAGCCTCGTGGTTCTACAGCTTTATTTTCTGTTGGTGTGCAGACTGCATAAAGAGCGTGCAACCTGCAATCACCTTTTTCAGTTGAAAGCCAAAAGACACTTTTTGGAATCAAAATTAATGCAGTCACAATGCTCTATTTGAGTGAGATCTACTCTGCCTCTTTTGATATCAGATCCAGCATCTATGTTTCTTTATAATGTGTGTTATTGTGTAAAATCTACAGCAGATCTGAGACCAGAAGAGGACAGAAATAAAGTCTGCAACAAGTTAGGGAAACGTAGCTTACTTTAAGAACTAAAGTAGCGCTATTAAAAGCACTGAAAGGGTACATCTGAAGAGGACACTGAATGCCTTGCTCTCTGTCCTGTGGTTCTAGCTAAGGCTTAACGGATCTTTTCATGCTTTAGTGAAAGTAGGCAAAGAACCGCAGGTCCCAGACCACAAGACCACAGGCCTATGACTGGAGATCGGAGCTTGCTAGTCAATGCCTGATCTTGAATCATCATCATCTCACACAATTAGGAAATCAACTCTGCTGTGAGACGTTTTTTTAAAACACTTAACATTCACCACATCTCCACAGTTCAGGGTTCCCACCCTTTTCTAGAGATCATTTTCTAGGACTTCTCCAGGACATTTTCAGTGACGATCTAGCTGGTATGACAGACAGGGATCACATCATACACTAATATGTTTCTCTCTGCATAAGTCCGATTTTTAAAGCCGTGCAGCCTGTGGCTATAACTTATCTATGAAATCATCCATTATGTGCATTGAAATTATGACAAATTGATCTTGCCTTGATTTAATGCTTTTGTTTTAAGCTTACATGTTTCATAGATAACAGACATTTGTGTACTGCAACAAGCGAAAGATCTTTGTGATGAAAAGTGGTGGGGACATAAGAGCTCAGATTAGGGGTGAGAAGATACTCTTAGCTCATGAGACAATACAATACACGATTGTCACAAGAACAAGATGTGGTGATATTTTACCACTACTTATAGAAATCAGCAATGCTGGAATTTATAAGTTGGGGTCTGGGGGTCCTCCTCCAGAACATTTTGAGCATTTAACACTTAATTTTGTTCATTCTGGTGATTTTTTCCCCGTAACAATTTATGTTAGAAATGCTTTTATTTATATAAAGGGAAACAAAATTCACGTGGCAGGCGACAATTCAAGTCATGACAAAATCTAACACTATAACAGAATATGATTTTATAGCTTAGTAAGTAGACCCCTATTTTTGTTAAAGTTAAATAAATAAACCAATAAATGCAAATAAACCTTTCTCAAAGCATTTTTATTTGTCATTCAACATTTATTACTGCAAGCTATTTTTCAGAACATTAAATCCAGGTTGATGTCGCTGGTCTCCATAAATTAACAATTAGCTTTGCTAACATGATTTACTATTAACAGTGGGCTAACTTATAAACGTTGGCAACATTACTGTATCTGACAGGAAAATTAACATTGTAAGCTAGCTTACTTATG
Source organism: Micropterus salmoides (assembly GCF_014851395.1). NCBI lineage: Eukaryota > Metazoa > Chordata > Actinopteri > Centrarchiformes > Centrarchidae > Micropterus > Micropterus salmoides. The sequence goes on along the minus strand of NW_024040485.1, from coordinate 10,932,720 downwards.
TCTTACTTCAATTGGCTGTCAGGTTGAGGCATTCAGAGTGACAATTGGTTAAGCAGAGCCAGCTGTAAATTTGCAAGCTAATGCTGGAGTGGACGGGTAAATGCAGAAAAAAAAAATTCTCATCAGATCTACACAAATCACATATTTGGCCCATTTTGGAAACAGCAAAAGGTGAGGAGTTTGCATGCTTGTAAACTAATTTTCCAGGACATCACAAGATTTTCAAGGACATTTGATTTTTTTCTCTCATTTAACAGGTGTTTTCCATGGCTGGAAAATAGATTTCCATGTTTTCCAGGATGCATGGGAACCCTGTCAGTTTGACAATAGGCCTTCTGAGCCTGTTCTGCAAATGTCTTCAAGGATGTGTGACAACTTATGAGCAATCACCTCAAGCACAAAGTCATTAACGGAAAACATTAAGGGTCAATGGGACGAGCATAATAATGGATGTCGCTGAACTCAACAGAAACTGCATGCAGCCACCACACAAAACAAACATTAATAAAGAGCCTGATAAAGCAGATATGTGTAGAGAAGCTCGTTCAAAAGAGCTGTTAAACTAATGAACGCAGTGTTGCATAATGGCGCGAGCCAAGGTGTTCAGACAGCACCCATGCGCCAAATTCTTCTCAGCACTTGAACTTGAACGCTTTTGCAGTGAGAAATGGACGGGCTTGTCTCTTTACTGCCTCCACACAACATGAGCAATGACAACGCTACAGTTTATTAAGAGCAAGTGTTCAAAGAAGTGGCGTGGTGTTACGTCACATAATAGTGTGTAGAACTTGGCCCACTTAACTAAACCTGAGCAAATTACACAGCTGACATTTCAACACCAAAAAGGGAAACAACTTTTGGCAAACCAACTTTTAGGCTGTGATTCATCCATAATTCTGATACGAACAAACTATTTCAGTGACATCTGTGCTATTATTTGGTCCAAATGAGAGTTTAATTCTGTAAATGTTAGACTGGTTGTACATTTGGCAAAAAATAAACAGGATTGGAAATAATGATGTGCTGTGAAAAGAAGAGAAGAACTATGCAAAGAGCTGCTACTGGTCATTAGCAATCAATGAATACAAACATTTCAGTCACTCCATTTGTAAAATTTGCTGTCGCGATTATTTTGGTCAATATTGATATCAGAATTATTTAAACCAGTGTTTCCCACACACTAATTGACTTAGGAAACATGATACATGGGCTCAGCACACACACACGGAGTAGAGCAGAGGAGAGACAGGTGAACTACTCAAGGTGATTACAACTTGTTACGTTGTAAAAACTGAAATTCATTAGTGGTGTTCTGTTGGGAGATAAAGTTACTTAAACCAACTTTGAGTAAGAAAAGTATAAACAAGATGTATTTTGTTAAGCTATGAGTAGAGGAAAATTCTGGCGCTAGGCTAAATTATGTAATATAAAATGACGTAGGCTTAAGCAAATAAAAGTGACTATCACATTTTAGCAGTTATAGCAACGGTTATCTTGGCTTGAGCTGCACTAAACATGCCACAGTCTGGCTGAGAGTGAGTTTGGACTTTCAGGGAGGGGCAAGAGCCACCACTGTGAAGGAAAAGGGTGCGCTGGATTTATAACACAAGAGAGCACCATTCTCAAAACGTAATGCAGCACTATAATCGTTTTATCTTGTTTTGATAAAATCGATGGAAGTCAAACTCATAATTGAAAATAAAATTCAATTAAAGCTGCAAGCAGCATTGGGCGGACCCTCGCAAATGTAGTATGTTGAGGTGTGAGGCGGCCGCTTTGAAGATTCTGGAGCTCTGCCGGTGCAGCCGTGAATTTGCCACGCGCTGCAGCCGTGAATTTGCCACGCGCTTTGGACACTGCACAAAAGGTGTCAATCATCACTTCCTGTGTCCCCTTTGTGGCGCGCTACATAGCACTTGGAACTATGACTATAACTGGATATTGGCATGTAGAGGTGTTTGGGGCATGACTGTTATCAATAATGTAAAGTTTGGTGCAGATCTGAGGGGTGTGTTCAAGTACGGAGTGTGTAAAAAATCCAACATGATACACGTTTGGGTTGGGCGATGTTTCCAAAATTTCAAATTGGACGATGTCTACAATGAAACATCGGGATGGACGATGTCATCGGGTCGCAGGTGTGCGCACGTGCGCAGGGGGGCAACAGTCTTCTTATGTGCATGTGTTCTTGCACAGACTTCACTCGGTAAAAAAAATTTATAGACTTACTTACGTTACAAGTCGCAGTGGATATTTTATGCACGGACCAGGTAAAGCAAAAGTGAACACACAGGGTGCAGATGTTGGTTTCAATTGCGGCTCACCTGCTCCCACAGCCATGCGCAAAACGCATAAAATACTCAATTCTTCGCCGCGTCTGAATTATGTGCAAAGTTTGGTGAGTTGAAAGAAAGACAAAGAAAGCGTGTTCGGTCCTGCCACTGGTCCATGGAAACTATATTGCAGTTAAATAACTGATTAAAACCGTAGTCTCATCAATTGCTAGGAGGAATGCATTCCATCTCTGAAATGTTCAGGTTCCCTCTGAAAGCCATCCACAACTGTGACATGTAGTATGATGATCCTGGATCGGGGCTAGGCAGTATGACGGTTTGCAGTTCTACAGTACAGAATCGCAAAGGTCAAATATATTACATGACTTAGAGAATTAAAACAAAAGACTGCTTACTTCTTTGACAGTGGCTCTGCGTCCAGCAGCGTTCACTGAAGTGTCCGTTGATGGTGGTCGTCTGGCAGGTGGTTTTTCCGATGGGCGCCCCTGGGCACACGTCACCACATTCTCTGTCATTCTTGTTAGCCATGATGTAGTTGTCTTCCACCGAGTCAGAGATTTTAGACCAGTCCAGAGTAGAGAGATAGCAGAGATCTGGGTTCTTCTCAATTCTCACGGCTCCTCGGGTGATGTTCATCAAGCTATGGAGGCCAATCTCTCGCAGCTGGAGCATCTCGAACATCACTAGAGCATAGTTGAAGAAGAGATTGTTGCCTCTGATCACAGTTAGGTAGGGGAAGAGATCAGAGAGGCTCTCCAGGCCGTAGACCCTGAAGAGCAACAGGTAGTCGGTGACCACTATCAGTTTGGGGAAACTGAGGCCTCGGAAATCCTCGGGCTTGGTCTTGAACATGAGTAAGATCTTCAGATGGCCTTCGATCACTGTGCAGTTCTCAAGCATCTGCAGGTTGGTCACATTGTTCCGGATGTCCTTACTTGGGCAAACTGAAAAGACAAAAGAAAAACACTGGTTCTTTAGCATGACTCAACAGGCTCAAACATAGAGAGATATACAATAAAGTGGGTGATTGAACAGTATTGCCTTATGAATAGGAAATGTTATGAATCTTGGACATGAACAGCAGAAAAAACAAATCCCGACGGCAATTTATCTTGTCCAGTTGTTGGCGGATTCCAACTGCTGAACGTGACTGACGCGTTAGGCAAGATGTCTGCTCTGCAAACTGGAAAAACAGGGTTGAAGTCAGACAGTCTCAAGGAGGGGAGAATAAATAGCTCTCTTGATAATTAGGGGGGTTATTTCACTGAAAAATATGTGGTTATGAATCTTGCTTTGATGAAGACCAGACCATCTTCACTGACATTTTGTTTAGCAACCACATATCTGGCTGTGAGCCACAGTCTAATATGGAGTGCTGTCATCAGAATGAGGCTGTGCTCGTCCTTGGTAACACAGAGTTGATTTGTGGAGTTGCTTCTGTAACTGAAGACCATAAAAAACATTAGCGAACGCATGAAGAATATTTGTCTAGGATGGAATTGAAGCACTAGTGGCTGCGTATTGCACCAGTAGTAGATTTGTGGTTTTGCCAGTCCTCGCTCAGACACATGATCTCGTTTGTTGAGAAATTCCTTAACTATGCGATTGCACAAACAGGCCGCATATGTACCATCTCAATCATTTGAAATTCTACTATATAACAATGACGCAGTACAAGAGATTAATGTAGAGCTGCAACTATTATTTATCTGTCAATTTTCTTTTCAATCTATCCTTTGGTCTATTGCGTATCAGAATATAATTTTTAAAAATGCACAGCACAATTTTTTAGATGCTAGGCCGTTTGAATTACTTGTTTTGTTTAACCACTAACCCAAATCTCACTGCTTTAAGAAATGAAAATCGATTGATTATCAAATACTTAATTGATTAATCAACTTGTTGTTCCAGCTCTGGATGAATGCAAACTAGGGATGCACCGAAATGAAAAGCCGAAACCGAATATAATGAAAAAATTTGCCGAATAAGTACGTTTTTTTTTTACCACTGCATAAATTAAATTGTCAAAAAGTGTTTTTTTACTTGGTGTAAAGTAAATTACATGTGTCCATTTACTTTTAATGTACACATGTATATGTTTTATACTTTCTGTGAATATAATCCAATTAATCTTATTTCCATCCTGTACAGACACCTTATTTTAAAAACTGGACGTCGTCACATGTGTCTCCTCACGCTAAATTCATCAAGTCCGACGTAATTTGATAAAGAACGTTCTCGTATAGCGCAATATGAAGACTTCACAGCCTCTCTTCAGGTAGGACTCTCATACTGCAACACTTGTCTTTGTAAAGAGAAGAAGAAGAAAATCGCCATAATGTTAAAGTCGCTAACCTGCCTGTCAGCTCGCTCTGGGCCGTTTTTGCATCTTTCTCTGACACTTTAAAATGCTTCCACACTGCCGACATGTCAATGTAATTGTTCGGTAAAATGTAATCGGTCTTTTGACTTATTAGGCCGAACACCGAAAGTGTTTTTTTGCTATAGCCCCTTTACCAGCTCGACTCGCCTTTGTTTGGTTTTCCATGGTGGAAAAGTTGTACCTGTACCTGCTTCCAGGTACTTTTTTTTCTTATCAGGTTCCAGGCGAGCTGAGGCGATAATAAAATGTGACATGAAAACACAGCATTACTGATTGGTCAGAGAGAATCGTCACTATTCACTGCATCATCATTGCGCGCGCCAGACAGAGGCCAGCAGCAGAAAGTTTTATATTTTACAGTTTTCGCACGTAATTTTATCACTAAATCCACTTCTGAGAAGTTCTGAGGTGAGAAATCAGCTGTGTAGATTTCGAATATTGACAATTTTACGAAAAGTGAAGGCGGAACAAAAATGTGCTTGAAAGTTTTCAGAGTTGAGGAGCTCCGCGGCGGGTGAAGCCTGTGCCAACCTGCGGGAGGAGCTCCCGAGGCCGGCCAGCCGCCCGCTCACAGAGTCCTCTGCTCCCACCTTCACACAGACCGCTGCAGCAACAACGGCAGAGGAAAATACACAGCTGTATAGTTTTCATTAGTTGTGTGTGGCGTCGTTATGATGACCAGCTATATAGAGGGGTAAACGGACAAACTGAGTCGAGTCGAGCTGGTACTGGTAATGGAAAAGCGCCATATTTTCAGCCTATTACTTTCGGTGGCCTTACAATCGGTGCATCCCTAATGTAAACTGTACTACAACTCATGATGCGGAAACCCCCTACAAAATATAACAGTATTCCATTCAGGGCAGTCTGTACGGAGAGAGCTGACAGTAATGATGATTTCCTCAACTCTCTCTTCTGGAAATTAACCAAACTCTCACACATATGCTTTGAGTGACATAACACGAGTAATGGTAATAATAGAGACGTTTTCCTCTGCAGGTGCAACGTGGGACATTCCAGGCCCAATTTTACAGTTCACAAGTCATGGGTGCACCCAGTGAGAGGACAGTATTTGTTTACCTACCAACTCACCGTTGAGGTTGTCACATTAGGCAAACTGGTCAGCCATGTGGGGTAAAAAGTATAACAGCTAGGCGAGCACCTCTTTATGGCAGCAGCTCATTTTACACCTTCTGTTATATAACAGTATAAGACAACCGGCATGCACGCACGCACACACGCGCACACACACCACCCAATCTCAACAGGCTTTTTAATCCAAGACCTTAACCAGCAGAGTAATCTAGAGTTCAGCCTACAACTTTGAGGCTTGTTTAAAGTACACACAAAATGTCCTAACATGGGTTTAAACAGCAAGCTATTAAAAGCATCTTGGCTTTTTAAGAAGTACATTTGTCCTTTTAAACTACATTGACATCTGCAGTTCTCTTTGTGGTCTGGGGAGTACAGCCAAAGTGTGTGCATGTGAATGGCATCCCACAAACCAGTAAATTCAACACATCCACCTCCAAATAAAACATTTTCTATCAAATAGACGGCAACTGCTGGAGGAGCCTGGAGCAAATGTAGCCTATAATGTAAAATCGATCAAGGAACATATTTACATCTACAAGGAGCCTCCCTCTTTCTCATATAAGAACCCACACATACTCAAACAAAATAGTTTAATAGATAAAGACGCTGGCGGTGGACAATACGAGGGGACAGTGGTTCTGTAGTCACAGTTAAGTCAGCCAGCAGAGTGCTGAGCGGCCCTGTGGAGAAGGCAAATCATCACAGGGCAGTGAGTCCAGGCTCCTATCAGTGTACACTTTCAGCCAGGCCAGTATTTTTAGCACCACATTCCCAATAGAGAATTTAATACACTCAGTCCTTTCCGATAGTGGCTCACATTGGAAACTGGAACATGGCAGCCCTGGTGTGTAAGTGAGGAATTTTAGAGCGGCAGCAGAGAAAGAACTGAGCAGACTTCTCCATGTGTTAACACTTAGTTTAGAAACAAAACTTTGGCAGGAGCACAAAGTTTTTTTTAAACTCTGCTTTTTGTTGTTTTAGAGTAGAGCGCTAAAACTCAGCCTGTGACGACATGACATAACTCAAGCAGAACAAACCAGCTGCATCTCAGAATTGAAATGCTCCCTGTATTGTAGGGAAAAAGAACTGGGAGACATCACAAAAGGTTACTATGGTGACTAGGCCAGCTCCAGCTCTGCATACATCACCTAATTTGAGCCAGGGAGACTGAAAACACAGCCACGGCGCTCTGAATCGTCAATTACAGAAGCAGATTTTCATTGAGCAATGCCATCGGGGGACTCTCACTGCCTTCACCACTGAGACAGATGAACTTTTAAGGTTAATTTAAAAAAGGAGCAGTATGATCATTCCCCATTTCAGCAACATTGTGAGGAAGGAAAAACCTTATAATATCAACAGGGATTGTAGTCACACTGGCGAGATCTTAAAATCTAATTTTATCTTTTAATCATCAGTATTATATCCAAAGAAAAGACTGAAACCTACAATGAATTTATCCAACTAAAACAAGGCAAAGCTCATTTGTATAGCATTTATGTACTTAACTCAGACAGAGACATTTTTTCTATAGACCTTTTCCAGAGCTTTCGACTGTATAACACTCTCTTCATCAGCAGTCATGCGTAACTTTAAGCCAGCACGGATGAATAGTCCTGCAAGTGCTACGGATAACATCATAACACCTGAGCTTGATGTCAACAAATACATCTCCATCTCAGCAAACTTAATGTGCTTATGAAGACCATGTGATACAGTAGAAGAAGCTGAGAGACAAACTGTGTCAGTGCAGTCATACAGTTAATAGGCTCACATTTCCCAATGGTAAAGTATTGTCTGTGTGTCATGCAGATTGCATTGGGTGATATGTCCCTAAATCAGAACACTCAAATACTTGTGAGCAGTTAAAGTTGTTGATTTTGGTCTCATACAGTGATTTGTGGCTAATCATTAAAAGATAAACTAACACCTTTACCCTTGTTTGGACTTTTATGCCCCAGTTGAATAGTAGTAAAATCAAGGCAAGTGTCAGTAGAATACAATCTGTGTCTGGATAGCTTATCTGGATAAGGAAAAATGTACAGTAGAGCTGAATAATCATTAATTGATAAATCAATCAACAGAAAAATAATCAGCAACTTTGGTTGGTTTGTCATTTCAGTAATTTTTCAAACAAGATGAGTGTATTTGCTGCTTTTCATTGTCATAATTCTCTGTAAAGTCAATATCTTTGGGTTTTCAATACATCTGAAGACGACACCCGATCAGATGTTTTCAGATCCACTGGGTGAAATCTGAAGACGGTCTGATCAGACCACTATCAAAGTCGGGCAGACGTAAAGGAAGTCCATACTGCTTCTTACATTTGAGAAGAAATTTCAAATTTGTCATTATCCGACAGCTGACCTGTGACGTCACTGTGTGTGCCAATGATGGCATTTCATTGTCCTCATAATATATCTAGATAGATATTATTTTGAGGTTGGGCCAATGGCTGACAGTCATTGACCACTGATCCCTCATCATAACTTCGCAATTTAAAAGCCACAGCTCCTCCCCCTTCTTACCCTGCATATTCAGGCTAACCGATAATATTTCAGATGATCTGCTTAATGAGGTGGTTTAAGCATAGGCTATAGCAAGGAAAAGTAAGGACAGACCAGGGGTCTCATTAACAAAACTGTGCGTAGAATCCTCACTAAAAGTGTACGTACACCCAAAAGCCAAAAATAGCATATGCCAAAAAATATTCAGACCGTGCGTACGCACATCTGTAAGCAAGTTCCCTTAATAAAGCACAATCAACTTGAAATGTGGCGCATGTGAGGGAGCTCCATGTCCGACCCTTTACACTCCCCATAGTTGTCTATAAATGGTCAGCTTGAGCTGAAAGATTTGCTTAATAAAATAGTGCTGTATTTTTACAAGCAGTACATCACATCCACACGCTGGTGCATAGCGTTTAGCTTGACAAGGCAACGAATATGTGATAACAATACATGAAATTATGCTCTCGTATTTGCTTGACTGACGCATTGAAAACGGCATCAATTTAAATGCTATTTGTCCTCCTGTTCACCTTATTTATGAGAATGAATTGCACTGCATGCAAGTAGCCTATTAATTAATATAATTCCTGATTAAACTGTACAACATGTAAATGCAAATTATTTTAAATTGTGTTGGTTTTTGTGCACACTTCAGGGAAAGTCACTCAAACGGGTGTTGTTTATTCAGAAAGGCCTATTCACCGTTTCATCCTTCTGCCATGTGAATCGCCGTTTCTCATTTCTCCTCTTTGTGCGTACGCATGGTTCAGAGTTTACTTACAGGACCGCACATTTTCCCGTGAAGATTCTTGCACTGTTTATAAATGAGACCCCGGGGGAGTAGGTGAAGGTGGGCTGTGAATGGGCTCAAATGTGAAATAGATAATCTAAAATAGTCTGAGCGTCACTGTCTGTCCACTGTGTGCTCAGTGGCACAATGTACAAACCCACAAGCCTTTGCTATAGCTGCAAGCATCAACAGGCATTGACACTACTGATCGTGTGAAGGAGATGGATGTGGGGGGGTACAGGCTGTTAAACTGACTGTATATATTATCACTGGGCCTCATAGAGGCCTCAGAAAGCACGAACACAAACACTCTGTGATTGCAACACTTCCCTTTTCAAGGTTTCGCTGTTCTGTGTTTTCCAACCTAGACTAAAACTAACTGCAGAGCCAAAAAATGCAGAGTCCAAACTGACAGTTTAAATTGGCAGTTTTAAGACAGACCAGACACACAAAACAACTTTCAAAAATGTCTTCTTAATGGGTGAAATAATGGCATAATACAACATGCTCCTGCTCTTAAGGGAACATCGAAAGGCAAACAAGCTTAAATTCTGACAACAGTTTCAGCTCAAGGCATTTTTCCGCATAGAGCCATTCAACTTTGAAAGGCTCTTGGCTGCATTTACAGTTAATTAAGAGAGGTTTGTCACCTCTTCAGTTGAACAGGATTAGATATTACAGCGGTTAGACGGTGACATTGCTACGACTCTAAAGCAAGGATTATACTTTCCGCGTCTGTGTGTCTGCGAGGGTCCGCTAGGGTCCATGTGACGAAAAAGTCGTCATCAGAGGGCGCGTGAGGTCTGTGTGGACATCCGAGTGCCTCCCATTTTTTATGACCGCGCGGACCTGTGCGCTCACCAACTACGCTACCAGGGCACCAACCGATCTACTGCGCATGTGTGGAACGAGTCTGCCAAGCTGACTGCAGAAAGTAGTATTTACAGAAGTAGTCTGCATCCGTGGGGAACGCAGCTGTCCATGTGCACGTCCGTTCCAGAGTATATTCAAGAGGTGCTTAAGAGGTGCAACCTTCCTGGGAAAAAGTCATCCTCAACAGTAGAGGCTCTCCTACAAATGTCTTGTAAGTAGAGCCAGGGGTAGAGTGGGTTATCAGATGTGCCAGCTGTTTTGGTAGGACTGGCATGGCAAGTGCAGCACATAGACAATACAGTACAACACAGCAGGGAATAAAATGAAACCAAAGAAGTTCAAGCCCCAGATCTTTAAATAGAATGAAAGTGAGTAAAAGAGAGAGCGTATAACCGCAAAGTTCCCTCTTGGGATTGTTTGATGGGTATCCTGTTAAGAAATGGCTCTGTACCAAAGATCATTTTGTGATTTGGTTGCCCACCAGCTGCACTCGCCTTTAAATGATTCTCTCCGCCAATGCTGGCAGTGAGGTAATTATTACCTCTAAAGTGTGAGAGCACAATAACAAGCACATTTCCTTTTAACAATGTCAAGGGTAAAGATCTGACACAACAAGACTTCTCTCTGCCTGTGTGGTCAATGTGAAAGATTGCAGGTGTGCCAGATTACTCAATTTTCAAGCTCTATATAATTTTCAAATGTGAACCTGTCAACCAGGATTAGACAGCCACTGTTAAGGTGGACAAGTGCAGAAATCATTCCATTGTGTACATGTCAAACATACTTTGGTACTTTAGAGTTTGTGTGTGTCGTTTTTTGTCTGAGGTGGTAGGAGGGTTGACAGTTTCATCACCTTACAAAGCTCTCCTTATCGGGAGGCGTAAATCAAAAGGCGCCAGGTTGCCGACTGCTGAGACCCGCTCTGACCAGTGAGGTAAATAACAACAGGCTGCCGGTGGCTTCTTGGTGAGCCATTACTATATCACGCTCCCGTGATGTTTTATCATTGCAAAACAAAACGCTGCAGTCTGACAACCCTGCCACCTGAGACCTCAACACACAATCTGAGGTGAGCCAAGCTGGAAGTCTACCACAGGTGTTGCCTCTTACATATTGCCATTACATTTGACTCACAGGGCTCAGCAACTGTTTTTTTGGAAAAATAAATAACCAGAGATGTTCAAAAAACCTAAAAGGTCATTAAGCAGCCCTTACCACTGTTCTGAATGTATTTTCAGTATCTTCAAAGACTAATATGGATAAAACAACATCCTGTCTGCTGCATGATAAAGATTTTTAACTTGTTTCCCAAATAGCAACTGTTTCCTCTCCAAGTAGTCAGATACGACATACACCCTTGTTCGTTTTGTATGAGAAAAATATATATAACATATAAATCTATGTTATTTCATATGAAATTACAGGATAATACAATGTAGCATAAATATTTACAAATACAACTAATGATAAAACTTTTGACTTGAGTTAATTTTATTACAAGACATGTTGTTACGAACTTGCCTTGGTGAGCTCACAGTGCAACAGGTGTGACGTTGAACCATGAAGCATTTTTTTCTCAATGATCAGACAAGAAAAAGAATGGACACAGTGGAGCAATTTAGGGGATAATCTTATTTTTCAATTCTGCACCAAAACTAATGCAATGTATTTCGACTTGCACTCTGTTATAGAAGAAAAACATGAAAATCAATCACTCCCACTTGAGCATTAATTGATATAGCCAAATACATTTGAATTCCCCATAATGGAGCTGTTAAGCATTATTTAGATTTTGAATACATTTCTTTCATTTAACCCATTGTAATCTAATTTAGAAATATTTGGTGAGTTGATTACAAAACAAAATCATGACACATGGACTGAACACAAGCCAAGGCGTCAAGGTGTGACGTTACAACATACTTAACAAAACGAAGTACCATAAATATAAAACATTTACTAAAACACTATAAACGCCACAGTCAAATAGACAAATGAAGCACAGACATATGTCATTTCCAGTTAACATCTTTGTTAGGAAATAGGGTCACAACTTGATAAACGTGTTAAAGATCTTTTTCATCGTGCAGCAGATGGAACATTTTTTTCATTCAGATTGTTAGAAAAGGATTTTGGAGATACCTATAGAACAGCAGTAAGCAGGTTTTTCAAAGTTCACAAAAAAAAGGTTGCTTAACTCTGTGTCTCGAATACATAAGAGGCCCAAGCTGGGGCTTGCTGAAAGTATGGATTATGCAATCTGTAACAACACACATGCTTCAGTTATATAGGCATTTTATCAACTGCCAGCCTTGGCTAAATCAATTCACACTGCCACTAATATATAAGCTTTCATTATTAAGTGAATTTTTCCATCAAGCTGAGCTGGACAGCTACCAACAAGTAGCTCACAAGATTTCCTGACTTTGATACTGGTCAGTCCAGCTTATGAAATCGCCAGTGTGAGGCCCAGGTTCCACTCGTCCCTTCTGTGGTTCACTCTTAAATCTGAGAGGAGTGGGAGGGGGGCTGCAGTGCAATTACACAACTTGCTTTTTATTTATGTCTTACAATTCTTGCTCAAATTAGTTTGATAACATCGCTCCTCTCTACAATCTGATGCAAGGTGAGAGTCTGTGCTTTTCTTTTCCTTCAGAGTGCCTCTTATATCCAACTACTGCTGGTAGTGTAAGTTTTAAAGCTACTTGGGGATACATACTGTGTGTCCATACAGTGAACATACTGAACTAAGGAGTAGTGTGTGTTACTGTGTACTTTTTCCTCAATGATCAGACAAGAAAAAGAAAATGAATGGACACAGTGGAGCAATTTAGGGGATAATCTTATTTTTCAATTCTGCACCAAAACTAATGCAATGTATTTCGACTTGCACTCCGTTATAGAAGAAAAACATGAAAATCAATCACTCCCACTTGAGCATTAATTGATATAGCCAAATACATTTGAATTCCCCATAAGGGAGCTGTTAAGTATTATTTAGATTTTGAATACATTTCTTTCATTTAACCCATTGTCATCTAATTTAGAAATATTTGGTGAGTTGATTACAAAACAAAATCATGACACATGTACTGAACACAAGCCAAGGCATCAAGAGGAACAGCTATATTTGTTTCACTATTTCAATAAGTCCTATAGTCGGAACAGTAGAGAAACCACATGAAGAGCTGTTAACAAAGTTTGAAAATATTTAATCTCACCTATAAATCACCAGTAAGCTTAAAAAAGCATAACATTTCCCGGTATATGGGACAATGAGTGAACTTTGTAATGTCACGTTTACCAGACTGGTCTCTGTTCTTGTCATCCTAAAAATGCACTCTTACTGAACAGCAGTATTAAGTCCCACAGGTTTCTTTATAAGTAATCGCCTATATTTGCTCAAAGTGACAGATTCCAACAGAGTAAAACAGTGAGCATGTTTAGTCGCTGTGGTGTTTTGAGTAATGTGAAAATCTCTCTGGGTGATTGCAAATGTGTTCATTCATTCCTATCACCCAGGGCATGTTGACTGCTGAATATAAAGGAATTGTCAAGGACTGTAAAGAGGGCTTATTGTTCCATTCCTACACCGACCACAGCAACAAGCCAAGGCTTTCCATTCTACGATAACAGCAAATTAATCTTCTAAATTCTCAGATTACTTACTTATTTGGGACAAAACATTTTGTTTACAGTTCCTGCAGACTCAAAGAGCAGATAAGTGTTAACCTTTGTCCCTTCAATGCAGTGAAGGTCTATAAAAGCCCTGTTGTTGCGTACCTGCTTGTATCAAACTAACTAAAAATCTGGATGACACCGATTCACTAAAAAGTCTACCATATTTCTCATCATGTTATTCTTTTCAATTTTTGATTAGTCTATTTAATGTAACTGCACTGACTATTGTATAAGCCTATAGTTTATTATTGTGTGTGTGTAATGAAGTGCCCCACAATAATTAAAATATGACCATTATTTGGATCAAATGCTTATATTGCTCTAGCTATCAAAATACAAAAATGAGAAGTAATTGACTTGACTATTATCATGGCACAATTAATGATTGTGTATTGATTTTTAGATTTCAGTGTTAATCCCCTCACCTGCAACAGACAGAACATTTGCGCAATATTTAACAGACTCGGACAATTTTTTAAAAATTTAAATGTTGTTTTGTGTCATTTCTGGTCCTTTAGTATGGTGTATAATTTCTGTTTTCTTAAGTGTATACTCAAGCGGTTGTACAGTGCAGACAGACAATTTTACTCAATTAAATGCTTAATATTAACTATTATTAAAAAAAAGTGATAATTAGTGCTACTTACCCTCTCCACTGACTCGATGACAGCTCATCAAAAAGAAGCCAGCGGTCAAAACAAAACACAAACTCAAAGTCCGCAGCCACATAACTGACTCGGGATAAGACACCATCCAGCTCTATTCCGGGTCAAATGCAGAATAATCCTTGGCGATGAGGGTAGTTCAAGCTGGAGGAGAGATACACTCAGGAAACTGGTTTTGTTTTACGGCGTGGGCCAACAGGTAAACAAAAATAAATAAAAGACATCCCGGAAGATGGGCGGAGGAACGAGTCCAACGTGTTCAGTCAAACACAAGCTAACGCTGCTGCTCAAGTTAGCCACCTCATGGAAAAGCACTGTTAACAAACATCAGCACGGGACACACGTGCTCTTTCTCTGTCCTTAACGTTAACTGCATTGGTTAGTTAAACTGGCCCAGCTGAGTTTGTTCGTGTCGGCGAAGAAAGAGCAAAAACAGACTTGTTGGCCGAACAGAGGCTAGCTAACGGCAGTAAAGCTAGCTAGCTAGCTACCTAGCCTGGCTCCACACCTCGAGCCCAGGCCACAAGTGAAGTTTGCGCTGCCTTCACAGTAACCCTCTCAATTTATTCTTAACTTTTTAAAAATCTCACGCATAGCCACACAGCTGCGGTGCGTATTATTTATAAAAAGAGATGCGTTGCATGCGTGCACAGATTTATAAAAGCGACCCTTAACTTAATTTAGAGGATTTTTGTTAGAGCCGTTTGCTGCTGACTCGATGGTTGTGGCATGCGTGGCGTAACGTTAGCGTGTCTTTCGTAAAAAGAAAAAAAGACAATCTCCGCAAGTCCTCCAACGAGCACTAAACATTACAGCTGATTTATTTTGCTTGTGAAAAAAAAAGGTGTTTTTCAGGCAGCTGGCTAGCTCCAAAGCGACAACTCCTCTTGAATCAGTGCAGAGATTTTCCAGTGAGACCTCCGCTCTCTGAAAGGCTGACGGACAAGACTTCGCTGCACTCCGCTCTTCTCTTTCTGTGTGTGTGTGTGTTTGGGAATAAATAATTTGGTTTGTTTTAAAAAAAAATGCTTCAAGTTGTGTTTATGCGCCGCGTACCTGACTGCTCCCACAACTAAGCGTGTGTCTGAATGAGAGAAAACTAAGTGAAATAAAGTTTTCGAGTTATTTTTTTCCTTTTTCTTCTTCCACGCACAGAGAGGTAGATTGTACAGTCTCCCAGGTCCTGTAGGATCCCCTTCTTTCCAGCCTCTCAGCCAGTAAACAAACCCTGCCAGTGAGCCAGATGGGCTTGAGGGGAAATGCGGACTGGAGTTTATTGGATTACACAACAAACTGATCCTATTGTCAGGTGGTAACGCGTAAAAAAGTAATGCCGTTACTTCTGCCAGTACTTTGTAGTGTAAACAACTCGATTAATCAATTATTGAAGGCTGCTGTGGATTTGTTCCCATTTAAATTTCCATTAAATACACAGGCCTACACTTTATAGAAAATTATTTTGATAATCACTTCATTCTTAAGTCATTTTCGAGCAAAAAAATCAGAATTGATGATTTGCCTTATATGATAATAATATAAATTATTTTTTTAGGTTGTGGACATTTTGAAGTCTTCACTTTGTGATCATTCAATGATACTTTGTGACATTTTATAGACCAAACTAATTATCCATTCAGTTATTATAAAAAGTTAATAAAAATAATCTTAGTTGCAGTCCGAAAAAACGATTGTCCTTATTTTAGTCATATTTAAATAGTTAAACAATAACTGTATGTTATTATAATGATAATGATACGTTATCAGCTGCTAATAAGTTAAAGGGGATATTTTTCAAAATGTATGAAAACACCAGTCTAGATAAATCTCTTAATTTCTTTTCCCCTAACACTCCAGTTTCAGTTTATTGAAAATAAACGGGCTATCTGGGGATCATTAACATAAGAACATAATTATTCATAGACCACTACTCTGATTGGCTAGCAGCAATGCTGGCCTCGCCCCCCTTCTCTGACAGAAACAAATGCTGGCCACCCAGAGACCATATCAAGTGCAGCAGAGTAAACACCAGATAGTGTTGACAAAAACAATCTTACCACAAGATCCACTCATTAGTTGTTCTGGAGCTTGCAAGTGTATGATATGATCTTCCGTATGGGATTATTTTATGTAATTTGTTTGATTTAATCCCATAGTTTATCCAATTTATTATTTAAATAATCCCATTCTTTCTGAGCAGATGGAGTTTGCCAAGCTTTCAGGGAAATGTAGATGTTCAAATGTATTTCCCCCCCCCCCCTTTTGCTCATCTGTGATTGCTTGAAATTTTATATTTTGATTAAAAAAAATCTTTTGCAGACCTTTCAACCACAATGCACAGCCTGTCTCAGTGGATGGGGTGTGCTCTGTTATCATGGAGACAGCTCAGTTGTTGTTGCCCTCCAGTTAGATTTGTTCACATTGCGACATCACCCAGAGGAGCAGCTCTAAGTGGCTTATTCAACTATTTTTATTACATATTACACAACTGTGAAACATTTAGGCATACAAGTTTCAGGAATACATGCATGAACAACGAGGTTGTACAAGTGTTAGAAAGTTAAAGTTAAGTTCAGCTAAAGTATGCAGAGACTTAGAGCAACAACAGCTTATTGTAGCGGTTGGGTTTCTCCACTTTTACTGCCTTTGAGATGGAGATCTGCCAAAAATGAATGTGGTTGCCAGTTATTTTGCCACCACACCACCTGCCCCCCTTCACCCTGCAATGTCTTTGAAATCAGTCAATCACACTAAATCAACTCAACATATGTTTGCAGATAGAAAATAGGTGAGCAGCATTGCAACTCAAACACTGAGCACTAGCATGATTTAGGGGTTTGACATTTTATTGTGTAGGCACAGTATTTAGTCTTTATGGGTACAGAAATATAACAATGAAGTTTTCCGTGTTTGCATTAAGCATTTAAACGTTTGTGAAATTCAAGTCAAAGCAAACGTGAATACACCGCAATATGAGTCACATTTCTACCTCACATTTTGCATTCACAAGTTGTGTCTGGAACCTACACACGCGTGGCTGATTAAGTGGAGGTAACTGGGGAGATAACTTTTTTGTCTGAAAAGGCTGAAAATATCTGTGATTGTTCTTGTCCTCATCATCACTGCTAATTCACTACCTGTTTACATCCTCCATCAAAGCAGCAGCATGTTTGGTGCAAGATAATCAGGTCCTGTTTATTGTACTAAAATAGATTTTAATGGAATACTAAAAAAGCTGCACTTAGGGGATTTCTGTGACTCTTTTAGTCATCATTTTGTTGTGAAATATGCTCTGGCTGAGATTTGTCTCTAAAGCAGTCAGGTGGTGTGAATGAACGCCAACCTGCTCTCTGCTGTTGACACAGGCATTGATTCAGTGTGTGGAAGTGACCACTTAAGGGTAACATGAAACAGGAGAGCGGCTCATTAGTAATATCATCACTTGATAATCAAGAGTTATTTACCGCAAGAGGAAAACTCAGAGGCTCTCGCATGTTCACAACAGCACGTCTGAGATGGTGGAAGGAAAAACGAAGCGACGGGGTCGAGAGGTGATACTCGCTCACGCCTTTCAGCAAGCAACAAGAAGGAGAGAGAGGTTCCCAACAGCACAAGAGTATTTAGCTAGTGAGCTGACTGGATCCCCATGCAATGCAGGAACATCTTGCATTATGAAGCAGAGCTAAATTGCATCGCTGTGAATTCTATATCTTAAACATAATCCTATATAGAGTGTGCAGTCTGTAGGAGTGACGTGCCTTAATGAGATTAAAGCCTAGTGAGTGATGGGATAAAGCCATGTCCCACTTCCCATTCATGAACTACCCTCTGTTTTATACAAATAGTTGTATTTTTGACTCTCACCACAAATTAGGGAGTTCAGCATTTGTCTGATTTTCCATTTTCTTCAGTATTTTGTGCTTGAAATAGATGTTCTGCAGAAGAGGTCACATGTTTTGTATATGGGGTTATTATTATTAGCATGTGAGAACTAGGGACATGCAACATACAATATGTTTGTCCAACAGTTGTCTGTTTTGACATTTATGCTTTCTTACCTCATTTAAAAGACCCACTTTTTTGTCTGTAGATGTTCCAGAAGGTGACGTGACTTCACCCCACATTTTACTAATTCGGATGAAGTCATTTTTAAGTAATTCATGTCTAATATTTAGCTTAAACCAGTGGGGCCAAAGTGCAAAACATACCCTATTGTGCTATTTTGGCCTGATTAGGCTCAGAACTATTGATGTGTTATTGAGGCTGAGATGAACAAAAAACAAATGACTCATAAACACATGATCTGAATGCTTACAGCCTGTTGCCTGTTGCTGGGGGGAAAGAAAGAGGTTGTTTTTTTGAGCTATGACTCATAATTCTGACGACCTCCTAATCCTAACCTCTGCTGGGGTCGTGCTGGACTGTTGAGTGTGGAGCAGTGCTGCTGTACTGTGCACAATATGAGGGCTTTTTACATGCCTGTTCTTAGCCCAGTGCTATCCTTAGCGACATCGGAACCTTTTAACCTTGTGTTTAGTTGATTCTTTAGGGGATAACCCTGCAAACACTGGGCTAACCTGCGTACCCTCTGGAGCAGGGTAAAAAAGCCCTAGGCTAAATCGGGGTTAGCCCACTTGGGAATGTGCTAGGATTGTATCATTGTGAAAGCATTTTTTAACCTGGGGCTAACAGCTCCATTAACCTGGGGCTAAGAAAGTAAGAATGCTTTTAGCCATGAACTGAATGAAAAGCTGGCCTCTATTCTATTCTGGTTCAGTGAAAGGGTGACGGGGTCACTGTGGCTGCTTGAAGAAAGAGCAGACACATGGTTTTTAAAATCCACTTCAGCCAAACACAAAGAGTTTATTAGATCTGATTTCGGGATTGCTGGTAATCGCTTGTAAAAACTTAAAGAACCTTGAAATTGGTTTTCCATGTTAAAATTGTGAAGATTTTTCCTACCGTAAGACAATAATTTGGCAATTCATTAAGGGTTATTTTAGCATTGTTTTCACAAGCAGTGTTGTCAGGAAATGAGACCTGGAAGCCATACAATAACAAACAAGGATCTTCTGGAAATTTGGCACTGGCATCAAAAAGGTTGTTGTTTGGAAGCTGATTTGTAAGAGGTTAACAGGGAAAAAACAATGTGAAAGAACCAGACATGACAACAGAAACCTAACGCACTAAAAAATTACAAAATGTATTAAATGGAAAAAATAATTAAAATAATAAAAACAATTAAACTGCTTTAATAGTTAGTTATAAATTAGCCAAAGTTCTTGGGCCTCCACAACACCTGAATAAGTTCTAAGTAAGGTCAATAGATACTGTTGAAAGCTCTGGAAATATAGCAAATTGACCTTGGGTTTGGACTATTTAATCACATATTTAAACATATTAAATGTAATTTAAGTAACACATGAAATATATCAAGAAAAAATAAAGCTGTTCATTTCATTTTGTGGACTCTAGGGAGCAGAAGAAAAAGCTGATTTACACCCTAACATTTTAGGGGCCTTTGACTTAATGTGATGCATACTAGATTTAACATAAGACATGCTGGTTAGAAATTTTGTTCAACTTTTGCCAGTGCTGCAAAATGTCACCATGTCACATGACATAAAACCTCACGGGAAGTAGAATGTGTCCGACTTGACGGCAGTGTTTTTATATATTATATATTTAGCGCCGGCACTCAGCCGCAGTCATCTCAAACGCACATTACCGTAGCTACTTATACACCCAACATTATAATCTCATTGAAGTCATGTTTCTGGTCACCTGACAAATGTAAAACGAGTATTCACCTGTGTTTTAGCTCTTGTTTGGTCTCCACCAACTCCTGTGAAAAATTTCTTTCCTGCTACAGTGGGGTTTTTTTTTTGTTGTTGTTGTTGTTGCTAAAACCAGCTTCCTGCTGAAATGGAGCTGATGAGAGTAGTGACACTGGACCAAAACAATAAATGTGCCATAACACAAAAACAATACTCTAAGTGAAGCTTAAAAAGCTGCTAATTTGGGTTATAATTCTTTGTGGGTTCAAGTGATCCCTTTCACATTAACAGTAGTCATTTTATGTAATGTAAGTATGAAAAAAATCATTAATCAAGCTGAATGAAATTCAAATCATGTTCTCTTTTATTGCTGTTATAAAGCAGGTATGGTAATACTGCTGTTTCATTTGACTTAGCATCAGCTAAAAGGCTATGATGAGACTCACAGGTGGGAAGCAATATAAAGCAGACATGATTTGTGCCCAACAGCCTCAAAAATTCACCAGTGTGGTAGTTTTAACAGTCACTCAAAGCACGGGCATTAGTTATTGTTGTGTCTCTCTCAGTAATGACATGAATCAGGATGAAATGATCAGCTCACAGCAGAGGAAGGATTAAAGTGCTCTTACATAAAAGCCCGAAGCTTCACTTTCTGCCACTGTTTAGGTGTCTGCTGCAGCCGGATTAATAACAACCACGCATTTCAGTGTAACCTCTACCTTATTCCAACATATACAGTAGGTATGTAGGTAGCACCATGTGAATGTGACAGCAAAAACAACAGGGTCAGGGTTCAGAATGATAAGGCAGACTCACTCTGTTATTATGAACAGTCTACAGTATCTATAAGAGGTGCAGGAGATATCTCAGAGGTAAATCCGGAGTTTAAGGAGTTTAAAATATATTGGTAATGTTGTTCTTAATATGGGCCTTGGAGGAGACAGATTTGTACCCAGAGATGCTGGGACTTTGTGTGTGTGAAACAGCCAGAACCCAGAGGAGCTAATCGTCAGCCACATGTGGTAGGAAGTCATATGAGGAAATCTAGGTGGTCTGCATATAGAACATGGGAAAGCAGACATTGTGGCAGAGGTTAGTGGCAAACCCAGGTTCACACAGACCTGTTTGACTGGAAGAACAATGAGGTTCACACATGATTCATCCCGGTGCTCTTCCTAGACGCCAGCAAGCTATACTTCTCCACCACAGGAAAAGATGCTACTGTGTGTGTGTGGGACCTCCGCCACTGGGTCCACTTCCCCTTCCTAGTGCGTTTGCAGGGCTCACAGTGTACGGCTCTAAAGAAAGCTCTCTTCCTGCTGACATTTACAGCAGATAATACTTTAAAGTTTTGAGGCAGCGCTTGATGGATGCACTGCCTCTCTGAGGTTAATGGACACTCACATTTATAGCAACGGTGCTGTGGACTGCGTATGGCCTCGAGCCAAGTCCAGGAGGCCAGTTTTCAAACATGTAAGCACTCTTCCACTCTCATGCACCTAACTGAAGCCTGGAAAGTAAATGTGCCATGACAGCGACTCTGCATCACAATACATTCCAGCAGCTCCCCCAAATAGTCACATGGCCCCTTTTCATCCCCAACACAAGCACAAATAAACGGCGGGTGGAAACACAAGAGGGGCTCTTGCACTCACACTTATCGCCTTGGAAGTGATCTGAGCAGCTACCTTCTTCTAAAGCGCTCAGTAAAGTTTCTCTTGTTAAAACATGCCCGATCCTTTCCCTGCCAGAGAGCTGTTAATCCCGGCAAGGCTGCGTGCCCCTAATTCCCAGAAAGCTGGAACCTGCCGTTTGTTTATGTTTAGCTACAAGTACTGGATACCACAAGTAAAAGCATTCCCCTTGCTTTCAGTGCCACAAGAAAAGAAAAAAAGTTCTATGTGAAACATGTGCCTGCAAGTCTGAAATCAAAACTAAAATCAAAGTGTGATATCAAACAGTCGCAAAGTGGTGTCTTTCTTACACTATCCACTGGATTTCTGAAGCCCACATGCCACAGTATATACAGAAGTTGGTGATTATGGGTGTTCAATAAGAGACCCCATTGTGCTGATGAGTACATCGTAACAAAATCCACCTCAGTGCCCAGTGCTGTTAAAGGACTCATCAGTAAACAATGGGCACAGATTACAGTTAAGAGTCTTATTATTATCTCTTTTATCCAAGGTTAAGACTGCACAACACCTGCTGCTCCACTTGGACCTTTTGCCTACATCATCATATCCTTGCAGATTGAAGGAAACACCAGTGAGGCAGTCTGCTCAGAAATACAGACTATTATGTATATGAAGAGGGAAATATCCCATTTGAAAGACAGCAGCTGACAAGTCTTCACTGTTTGTGTAGGCAAACTCATCTCTCAAAAGCAAGAGTGAAGGTGATAGCTCATGGGATGTGCTGGGATTTATGGAAAAGGTATTCTGCAAAGCTCTCCTCCAGACTTTGGTGTTAACAACATGAAAGCATGGATCCACCTTGCCTTGTAGCAACGGTTCAGGCTGCTGGTGGTGTAATGGTGTGGGGGATATTTTCTTGGCACACTTTGGGCCCCTTAGGACCAACTGAGGATTGTTTAAACAAGACAGTCTACCTGAGTATTGTTGTCGACCATGTCCATCCCTTTATGACCACAGTGTACCCGTCTTCTGATGGCTACTTCCAGCAGGATAATGCACCATGTCACGAAAGTCAAGTCAGCTTAAATTGGTTTCTTGAACATGACAATGACTTCATTGTACTCCAGTGGCCTCCGCTGTCACCAAATCTCAATCCAATAGAGCACCTTTGAGATGTGGTGGAACGGGAGAATCGCAACACAGATGTGCAGCCGACAAATCTGCAGCAACTGCGTGATGCTATCATGTCTATATCTCTATCTATGTAACTCATTTGTAGTGAACAGTATATTGTAGTACATGCTGGTAGTCTCCCCAAAGTATCTACAGCATGCTTCTCATGTTAGATTACATTTGGGGCATAAACTCTTATGCTGTTGTGCAGCGATCACCTCGTTAGTTCAGAGCATTCACACAATAAACGTTAATTTACTGTGCAGACATACAGAATATTCTAAAAAGAAAAGCCTAATCTTGGTAAAATTATTAGCCGATAATCAATATATATTTACAGTAGCTGCTTCCAATGATAACAATTCTAATATTCTGGTCCTTGAATTATTTGATATTGGAGAGAAACTATATTCTGTGGTAACACCAACCCTAGTTAACACTTGTTCAGGGCAAAGCAGGGTCATTGCCTTGTTAAGGATTTCTGCCAGACTTCACTACTGCCTACATGTGGCCACTGAAAGCAAAATACACTGCTCAAAAAAACAAAGGGAACACTAAAATAACACATCCTAGATCTGAATGAATGAAATAATCTCATTAAATACTCCTTTCTTTACATAGTTGAATGTGCTGACAACAAAATCACACAAAAATTATCAATGGAAATCAAATTTATCAACCCATGGAGGTCTGGATTTGGAGTCACACAATCAAAGCGGAAAACCACACTACAGGCCAAACCAACTTTGATGTAATGTCCTTAAAACAAGTTAAAATGAGGCTCAGTAGTGTGTGTGGCCTCCATGTGCCTGTATGACCTCCCTACAACGCCTGGGCTCCTGATGAGGTGGCGGATGGTCTCCTGAGGGATCTCCTCCCAGACCTGGACTAAGGCATCCGCCAACTCCTGGACAGTCTGTGGTGCAACGTGGCGTTGGTGGATGGAGCGAGACATGATGTCCCAGATGTGCTCAATTGCATTCAGGTCTGGGGAACGGGCGGGCCGGTCCATAGCATCAATGCCTTCCTCTTGCAGGAACTGCTGA
Organism: Micropterus salmoides; assembly: GCF_014851395.1. NCBI lineage: Eukaryota > Metazoa > Chordata > Actinopteri > Centrarchiformes > Centrarchidae > Micropterus > Micropterus salmoides. Next base: position 10,908,799 of record NW_024040485.1, on the reverse strand, counting down.
CACACTCCAGCCACATGAGGTCTAGCATTGTGTTGCATTAGGAGGAACCCAGGGCCAACCGCACCAGCATATGGTCTCACAAGGGGTCTGAGGATCTCATCTCGGTACCTAATGGCAGTCAGGCTACCTCTGGCGAGCACATGGAGGGCTGTGCGGCCCCCCAAACCATTACTGACCCACCACCAAACTGGTCATGGAGGATGTTGCAGGCAGCAGAACGTTCTCCACGGCGTCTCCAGACTCTGTCACGTCTGTCACATGTGCTCAGTGTGAACCTGCTTTCATCTGTGAAGAGCACAGGGCACCAGTGGCGAATTTGCCAATCTTGGTGTTCTCTGGCAAATGCCAAACGTCCTGCACGGTGTTGGGCTGTAAGCACAACCTCCACCTGTGGACGTCGGGCCCTTATACCACCCTCATGGAGTCTGTTTCTGACCGTTTGAGCAGACACATGCGCATTTGTGGCCTGCTGGAGGTCATTTTGCAGGGCTCTGGCAGTGCTCCTCCTGCTCCTCCTTCCACAAAGGCGGAGGTAGCGGTCCTGCTGCTGGGTTGTTGCCCTCCTACGGCCTCCTCCACGTCTCTTGGTAGCTCCTCCACGCTCTGGACACTACGCTGACAGACACGGCAAACCTTCTTGCCACAGCTCGCATTGATGTGCCATCCTGGATGAGCTGCACTACCTGAGCCACTTGTGTGGGTTGTAGACTCCGTCTCATGCTACCACTAGAGTGAAAGCACCGCCAGCATTCAAAAGTGACCAAAACATCAGTCAGGAAGCATAGGAACTGAGAAGTGGTCTGTGGTCACCACCTGCAGAACCACTCCTTTATTGGGGGTGTTTTGCTAATTGCCTATAATTTCCACCTGTTGTCTATTCCATTTGCACAACAGCATGTGAAACTGATTGTCAAGGAGGATTCACAGGATTGTGATTGACTTGGAGTTACATTGTGTTGTTTAAGTGTTCCCTTTATTTTTTTGAGCAGTGTACGATTAGGTCTGTGCATTAATAACAGCTAAGTATATACAGTGTGTAGGTGGAGAAAAGCATTAGAGCCACTCTGAAGGCAGGATTACTAAAACAAACAAACAAACCAAAAGTCTAGCATTATGAACAGTAAGTAAAAGCTAACAGGAACACAAACTGTTAAATGTAATGGAATCTAATGGGATCTAGCAGCCATTCAATGTAGGATACCCATTTTAAAACACTAAAAGAATTATTAGTTGGTTACTTGTAGGGGAACAAACCCTGATCACTCAATTAGCTCTGGATGAATCAACACGTATGGTAAACAACCCCAAACCCACAGAGGCAAAATCAAACATTTCATTGTACAATAAACCTTTAATAAATAGTTTGTCATTAGTTTCCCATATTTACATAATAACCACCATTTACTTATGTTGCCATACTCATTTCTTGGCTAATTTTAGGCACACAGAGAGGGGGTTCAGGCCACAAACCACATCATACTAAAAACAGGAGTGGCTAGCAGGTAAGTCTTGAGAAATATGTAATAATTGCACCATACAACCAAATAGACCGAGAATAGACCGAGAGGTGGCCATCTGCTTGAGCAATAAATATATACATTTGCTGTACGTACAGGTGATTTTTGTACATCTGAAGCTGTACGAGTACACCTGGGGCTGGTGCAGAATCTTACCAATTGAAGTAGGATCTGAATTTATGGGTTTATCTATGTGTTGGTCCAATAAATGATAAATAATACAAAAAAATAATGATATTCAGAAATTAAATCCACACAAATGACCTCTTGTCTAGTAACACCCCCTCTGAAATAATAAAAACTATGACAGGTTAAGTCAAAATGTTGAGCGTGTAGCGTGGTCAACATGTACAGCTTGGCTTGGAACATTCAGCGACTTTTGTTATGAACTACTGATAAATCTGGGAAAAATTAGCTTATCAAATGTAACTAACCACGGTGAAATGCTTGTTATCAAATGAAGCCTGAAGACAGACAGATGGACATTCGATAATTTACCATCTAGCCACAATGTTCAAAAGATGCCTAAAAATGACTGGACAAAGTTTTAAAAAGCTATAAAAAAATAGCGTTAAAACTTAAACCTTCAGCCAAAGAAATTAAGACGAGAAAACAAAAAATATCCAAATCACTCAAGTACGCAAACACACATACACACACACAGTATGAAAAAGCAAACCAATATTTTTTTGGCACAAAATATATATGACGTACATTTCTCTTCAGACAGATGTTTAACAGCATGAAACTCTTTTGGCTACTAATCCGTATCAGGTTGTAATTTGGCTATTTAAACGCACTTGAGGCATTTCTAAATGAAATGTTAAAAATTACAACAAGGATCATTTACCAGTTGCTGACACAGTATGTGAACAACAGGAACACACAGTCACTGATGCGAAGCACCTAAAGTATATTATCCAATTACGGGGATGCAGCACCAGCAGCTTCAGACCTGCTTTTTCCAAGTTCAACCTGGACCACCTATTGGCAAGAAAAGTAACAGCTGCAGTTCAGACCAGCAGGTAGGCATGCTGATGTGCATCATCTAACTATAATAGATGCTGCACTTTGACACTTGCAAGCTCATTTCAAGTGTGCATATTTGAGGTTTTACATTTTATTTTATTTGTTAAGTGGGTCATATTTACTAATGCATTTTTGGACAACTACACAGTTCAAAAGCTCTCAATCATGTAACCTCTGAGCTCAAGTACCATCCTCTTGGGTACTTTGTAGATTTACATTTTTAGATTAATTATCCACTGAAGGGTAGAAGGGAGGACAAAATCTGTCATTTTAAATCTTGAACCTAGAGTGACATTAATGAATATTTTTACTTTATCGTACCTGTGGAAAATGTAAAACCGTAAAAATACTCAAAACACATCAGCTTTTAAAAAGGAACATCTGCAGATGTAATATTTGCTAAAATTGCAGCTGTTACATTGCTTACCTGTACAGGGCAACATTGTTTTTATCTACAAGTCCGAACTACTGCTGCAACTGCCCCCCTATAGTTGGCGCAGGTTGGCCTGTATAGTACTGGTCTGACATAACCACATATCTCCCCCTTGTGGAGTATCTGAAGCATGTTAAATGTGAGATTGTGAGTTACAAGCCAATTCCACCAGGTGCTTCTCATGTAGCCTACAATATCTACCATCTGTTAGTTACTGTTTAAGAAATGTGCAGTGCCCGTTATAAACATTTGTACTGGAGCTTAAATGTCAAGGATTCTGTGAAACCGTTTCAAAGTTCATGCCCAATTGCCACTGAAGAAATCTTTATCCCCCACATTACACCACACGTAGCCTTTGAATTATCTACTGCAGCAGCATGAGTGATATTCTGATCAACCTACTGATATTAATTCAAAGACGCCATATTAACAGTCAGTGCCAACACTGACATGCTGATAGCAACGCTCTAGCTCCAAATGGTCCAGAGGTTTTTACAATAAAACCAATGTTAAGCCTTAACCCTGATGGTGATTAATGTCAGGAAACAAACGGGAAGGGCATGAAAACAAAAAGGAATAAAAAGTGTGTAATGGCTCCGATGGGAGCAATAGCGTAAGATTACAGAGCCTTCTCAGACCTCGGTCTTCATACAGGTTACGTAATTAATATATATATAAATAAATATATATATATTAAGTCACTTTGAGGCAACATTTGTTTCTTGAATAAGAAGTTGAAGCACAACTAGACTTCAGTTTGAACAGAGAAAAATATACAACTCAAACTGTACGACTTATCTTGAGAATGGCAAGTAAACATTGAAAAACAGTTTCAGCTAATAAAGTGGTCTTTCTCACACACGTCTCTGTAAGAAGTGTGATGTTTAAACAAAGTGTGGTCTTACGAAGCTTTTTATATCTGAACTGGTTGACCCATCCTAACCTAGATTAGGCAGCGCCTCTCCAACACTCATCTGCGGAGACTCCCCTCACAGGTATACTGTTGCTGTGCTTCGCCGCCAAGCACACAGAGGAAGAACTGTGTTCCTTTCTTGGATGCTGTAACAGAGCTGTCGCAACGACAAGCATCAGAACAGATGTTACCTTATGAAAAACCAAGTGCTCAACTGTTACATTCTCATTGGACAAACAGACAAAGTTGCCACTGGCTACAGAGGAATATGAAGAGTCACACAGGGATTTAGTAACATCTGAGATATAACCCACTCACACTCTAAACCAAATCACTTCTGTTCTGTTTTGCCCCGGAAGGGGCGGGGGTATGCTCCACTCTGTTACTGCTTTATAGAAACCAAGGATTAGAGTCCAACTCAGCTGTGTCTCACACACACCTTTCCACTGCAGCCCGAAAAATACTCAACACAACTCTCTTTACAGGGTCTTTAGAGAGTCCTCACAATACCCTGCTTTAAAAAAGAAAAAGGGCCGCTAAGGGAGGAGTGCCCACTTTTGTGCTGTGGACACAAACACCTTTTCATGGCACCTTTTCAAGTCTGATGTGTGCCTGAGGTGAGTGTGTGTGTCCATGTGGTAAGATGTATAAGTATCTGTCCATGTGTGTGGGAGGGTGTTTGGTTGGAGCGAGGGTGTCTGCCCACCCCAAGCTGAGGTTATACGCTGCTGTCCTCCAGCAGTGGCTCCTTGCCCTCGGCCCCGCTGCCTTGAGGGCTGTGGGAGTGACTCTGTGCCCCGTTGCTGTGCTTCTTATAGGCGCCAGGCCTCATGCCGGGCCCCGTGTGCTCCGGGATAAACAGGGCCACCAGCAGAGACAGCAGCACTGAGCATGCACCAAACAGGAAGGGCGGACCCGGGATGATGGCACTCTGAAGGGACGACAGAAGAAAATATTTTACCATTTGTGCTTGTATCGTGTAACTGACTTAAATGCTATTTTTCATTCACGCTCACCTCATCTGTGGGGTTGGCCATGTTGGATTTGGCACCTTTCTCAGAGCCGTCCGTGTCAGTCAGCTCCACGTGGAACAGGTAGAAGACAAAACCATAAAGAGCAGGGCCCAAACCGTTACACAGGCCCCGAATTCCAGTAATCATCCCCTGGACAACACCTATAGGCAGATAGATATAAACAGAACACAGTCAGGAAAATCTATAAATATCGGTTAAAAATTATGAATCAATGTAGGCATATTTCAGAGTCAACTGGATATCTACTTTACAGATATGTACAGATGTGTCTTTATCCCTCCTCTTTCTAGTAGATTAGTCTGCAATAAGTGTCACAGACTCAACAAATGGAAAGGGCTAGGGATAGAAGTTCAATAAATGTGCGTCTTGCACATAGAACAGAAAACCCAACACAACTTAATTTGGCATCGATTGCAAGTCTTGTTCACTTATCTAGTGATGAACTATTTAAAGACGTCATTATTAGGCTCATTTTCAGGTTCAAAATCTTATTTAGGGGTTGTCCCAGAACACTTTTACATGGTTTCATTTTCTAAAAAAACACCATATTTTTCGCCATACTGCACATTGCTGCAGCTCCTCTTTTCACCCCGTGTTGAACGCTGATCGTTTTAGCAATGGAGTGATACATCTTACCTTTACAAGATACAAGATGTTGGGAGTTGCACATGCGCAGTTCCTAGTTAAGGACAACTAGTAAATCAGAAGCAGAGTAGGCTTCGGTTCAGCTATATATGTTCCAGTTACAGTGTATTTTGCTGCGACGTCGCAGCAAAGCAGAAGTGAAGACCAGAGTTTTTTGTGTGAGATGGGAACTCCCTTTGCGGTGGACTTTGGGCTTTTTCACTTTGCAAGCCTATTACATGCACAATAAAGATATTTAACTCAATAAAAGCATAATATGACCTCTTTAAATATCACTTTGGCTAAATTTAGACATTTTATGTTTATTTTTAAGTTCACATACAGCCTTTTGTATTTAGACAAAATCAAGCAGTGATGCATGCTGATTTTATTAAATTGAAGGTGATAGATGTTGAAGATGTATAAACTTGCCTTGTTGGTCAGGGTCTGCATTACGGGACACAATGGCGCTGATAGCAGGGAAAGTGATGCTGGACATGGCTGCAACTGCTCCAGCAGCCCACATCATCCTACAACCAACAACACACATTTGTTAAGGACAAAAACAAAATCCTATTTGGCCTTTCAAAAAGTTGCCAACTTGGCCTACGGGAAATTGTGAAGAGCAATTTTTTTTTCCCTGCCATTTTATTGACAAAACGATTAAAACACTAAAACTCCAAACATGAGGTGGGAATGGCTCAATATAACATGTAATCTATAGCAAATGTGTATTTTTTTTTCAGTACCTGAGCTAACATTAAGAGGACCCCCACAACAGGCACGTATAATACTGTTTTTTAATTTTATACATGCCCTTAAAGGTGAATTAAAAGCTTGTTAAGCCTACTATGGTTGTTAAGTCTACTATCCATTTCTGTAATCAAACTGCAGCTATAAACAAGCAGTGACTTTAAAGTCCAAAATGTCTAATCTAATTTTAGATTAGATTTGACAGTTGTACTTTCTATTCCATTTATGAAAACCATGACAACAATGACCAGTTGTATGTTTTCCACCATGAATTGACTGCTTTAGATGTTTGTACTACTTAGTTTCTTTTTGTAAACATGGAAAGGTCTCTCACCTTAATATATGTTAAGGCCAACTTGACCTTTGTTTAACTTAATTTCCTGGGTATTGACCAAAGCAGAGAGGAGCAACAAGGAGACATGTTGTAAATGTTTTCTTTCAGAATCAATAGATATTATGTCGCTCTGCCTTTCACTCCAGGCCAAAACAACAAGAGAAAGTGGAGGGGTTGTTATGATCTCACCTCAACAGAAATGAAACTGATAATATGGCCTGTGTGGGTGGTGGTTGTTTGGGAAAACCACCTTTCTTCCTATTTACATGTTTAAAGCGACTAAGGTGTTTTGCTTTCAAAAATCATGTTTCAAAGACACTGCCTCTCAAACCAGAAGTCCCAAAAAAATTAAATAGACTGTGCATATGTTTCAGCTGCTCACAATTTAGATTAGTCAAACAAAAGCTTTCAAGTTACAACATTACTTGATCTCTTTATAAAGAGTATCAGTTATCAGATTACAGTGTAATGACCTTGCTGGTGACAATACCATTGATTAAGGCTTTGCTCCCCTCTGCTGGTTTTTCAGGGCATTACAACAACTGTGGACAATAAAAGATTTATAGGAAAAATGAATAAAAGATGACAATAGTGCTCATACATGTGCAGTGTTCACTGAGGGATTGATCCTGAAACACATAGGGTTGGTTGTCATTTAGATTTGATTGATTTTGATTGTCTGAGCTGTAATCCCACTGTGCTTCAAGTTAAATTAAAATTAAACCAAAATTCACTGAAAGTTGCACATCTTCAGCAAATTTGAATCCCAAAACATTTGTCACTTCTTTTAAAATTAAATATTTACTGTTTTACTGGGGCTGAATGAGCCACCATCTGATTCAGTGACATTATGACTATGACTGTGGTTTCGCATTATGCTGCAGGAAATGCTTTGTCATTTTAGACAAACTTCCTTCATTCCTTGCTTGAATTTTATTCACAGAGTGACTACATTTCACTGTAGCACTACCATTTTTTGAGAAGCCAATCTACACTTTTGAACCTGAGCTCCATGGATACATGCTTAACAAGTGATGCAGACGGAAGCAATCAAGGGCGGATTTGAAAAGCACACTTTTCATGAATTTCTGGTTCTTAGTGTGTGGGGTCTCTTTCCCTTTCAATTAATGTAATGGTGTGTGTGTGTTAAGAGACAAGGTGTGACAGTTACTTACCAGGGCTGAGAGCCAAAGCCATACCACGCAAGCTGGAGGATCTGGAAGCCTAAGCCGAGCAGGATTGTGTTTTTATTTCCTATGGAACGCATCAGGATGCCCAACACCACAGTCTAAGAAAAAACAAAGCATGCTGGTCATACTAGACATCTCTAGGGAGGCAATAAAAATGTAGCAAATACTTCATTTCATTTAATCACTCTTCCGTCTCAACTCCAACACCGAGTTGAAACAATTAATTGATTAACTGATGGACAGAAAAATGTATCTAACAATATTTTAACTAAATGTTAAGAGTTGCTGCTTTTCTTCGTCTTCTCTGACAGTCAACTGAATAACTGGGTTGTTTTTGGGACAAAATAAGCAATTTGTTATTTCTGTCCACTCTGTACACACAACATCCATCACTTGTCTGTTCATCCTGGACGAGGGAGCCATTCTCTGTTGCTCTTCTTGAAGCTACTTCCTTTTATCCCTGTTAAAGTTTCTCCCCCCTTATCCAAACCATTGATCTAAAAACAGAGGGTGTGGTATGATGTATAGATTGTAAAGCACTTTGAAACTTTGCAACTTGGAGATATACCAAATACTTCAAGTTCTCAACAAGGGCTCTGGGAAATTGCGATGGGCATTTGCTCATGCTGTATTAAGAAAGAAACTAAAGACTCCAGACTCCACAAGGAGAAGATGGCTCAAAATTACATGCAAATGTGTATATTTGTTTCCCAGTACCTGTGCTAGTATTGAGAGGATCCCCACAACAGCGATAAAGGCAGCCACTGTCTCTGATGTGAAGCCTATGACCTGAGGGTGAGATAGTTCAGATTTCACAGGTTAAACCATGACAGGGTTCCTACACATTTTACATTTCAAAATTTTACATTTCAAAAATCCATACTTTTCCAAACTCAGTTGTGAACAATTGGCAACAGTTTTGGAAATCTTGGGGCCATGGTGAAAGTGTTTGGTGTGCACATGTTGGAGTTGGAGCTTTCCCTGGTAGGATTATCCTTTGGGATTCGTTGATAAAATCTTAGTAGTGTTGGTGAGCACGATGAGAGCAGTTGTCTCGTGGGCAGATCCCTTTCTCGCTCTGGTGGGTATTTAGTGCATAATTACCCACTGTAAGTAACTGCATGACGACTAGGCTTGAGATTAATACGCTTCTGAGTAGGTAGTTAGTGGGACGGCTCTAATTTTATTTTATTTTTGCACACCAGATTCTGTCTTGTTGTGGCCACTGTTCCTACCTTTGTTCGGTCTCCGTCTGAGGAGCTTTTGAATAGTTGTACAAAAGATGAACTTTTGAAGCTCATTGAGCATTATGATTCTCGCGTTGGAGCAAAAAAAGTTAAGAAAATTAAAAAGAGAAAAAAAAAAAAAAAAAAGTAGTACTGAGGGCTGCTCTAATGGAAAATGGTGTTCTGCCAGCTACAATGCAGAGTCGACATGACAGTGTTGGTGAGTTTGACGTCTGAAGAGCTGTTGCGGTTGCAAATGTTAAGGGATAAATTGGGCATAGAAAAGGAATGGCTAAGGCAGTCATTGGAAATGGAAAAACTAGAGTTACAGCAGTACCGATTAGATCTAATTAAGGCAAGTAAGCTGACAAGTAATGCTGATAGTAGTGTGTTCAGATGAGTCTACAGTATCTGTTTCACAAAGTGTGGAAATGTTTAATGTGGCGGGCAAATTGCGTCTAGTAACAAAGTTTGACATGAGGGACCCAGACATTTTTTCCCCTCCCTTCTTGAACGGGTCGGCAACGTGAGAGAGGTTGGCCTGAAGTAGGGATGAAACGATTACCGGTTTAACGATAAACCATGGTAAAATTCCCAACAGTTATTATTACCATACACATTTTAATTACCATGATAAAATGGGTTAGATTACCGTGCTATTATAAACTCACCGCAAAGTCCAGCATCAACCAAAGTTAGCGACAGTCTCCCAGAAGCAGGCGTGCATGCGCAATATGCAACGTGGGTTTGTTTGGGTCAATGAGAATATATCGGATGACAGCGCTGCGGAGATTTTTCAGTCACTCTGAAGTCTGGTTAAATGTTAGTTTTTGAGAGGGCTGAAAGACCTTATAGTAAACGCAGGGTGAGTTTTTGTCAGACAGACAAAACAAAGCTTTGTTTTGTCTGTCTGACTTGCTAACAGCTTGTAAACTGAAGCTCTCAGTGTTAGCAAGTTTTTCTGCAATGAAATTTTCATACCGTTTCATCCCTAGCATGAAGTCCGCGCGGCTAAATTTTCTTGGTCGGAGTTAGCAAAGATGAATCATGGTCTGTGTTCATTCTTATAAACTTATTCTCTTGATGAGTATTTGTTTGCCACCCCAATATTTTTAGTGGTCCCATTTTGGGGCACCGATGTGCTCTGGCCCATGCTGTCTCACACGGAGTTAAACATTTTGACTGTACTGGCTGCATGCACCAAATGCCATGAAAAAACACAATAGGGGTGCAAACACATTTTTCCCCCCATACTTCTATAGACCAGGAACTAAAATCAAATTCCATACTGTGTAGGGACTCTGACATGACCAGACAAGACAAGCATAGTCAGACACACACAAACACAGTCACAAACACTTCACCCATCTGAATCTTTGCCACAAAAAGGGGGCAGGAAAGTGTGTAGAGTATGTATTTATTTATATTTAAATATATATTTTTTATCTCCAACTACTTTGCTGCCTTTTTCAAGATCGTAGCAGAAAAGTATGAGACTGTTTGTATGTCAGATAGGCTGACTGGTTAATCTGACACTGTTTTATGGCTTCCCCCCATTAGCGGACTAAATGTTTGACCCCTAAATGTTCCCCATACGTTCATTTATTTGTGGCGGCCCGCCACAATATCAACGCTGACCGCCACATTGATTTTCGATTGTTTTTTCACTAGGCCTATTTAAAATTGTATTTGATTGCACAGCGCTGTAGCGCAGCACACTCTCTCGCTCGTCTTTCTCGCTCTCTCTCGCTCATATACTAAAAAAGGAATGGCTTTTCCAATTATCTCAATTAAATCCATTTTACACTCAAACATCTAACACCACAGAGAAAGGGGCTGTTGGTGTTGAATACACTTTACAATGGAATCCTAAAATAACAATTCAATGACATATTTGGATGAGTAGATGCTATGACATGTGGTGGTAAGTGTACATGATGAGTCTAAATGATGTTTGTGTGTATAATCATTCTTTGTGTGTTTGTGGAGTCGTGTAAGCAGGAAGAGCAGAGTGTTACCTGTCTAAGATAGAGGAAGAAACTGGAGTACTGGCCGGCCTCGGGGAGGTAGGAGAGAAACACTGTGATGCAGATGAGGAGCACCGTGGAGTCCTGGCCCACCTTACGCAGAGACTGTCAAGTGAACAGCAAGAAAAGAAGGAAAGAAAAAATTTACTTGTTATAAAGTTAAATAATTTGAAACATGAGCAATGGTCAGGAATTCTTGACATGCTGACTTACCACTGTCTCTTAATTCACCCTTACGTAATAAAAGACCTCTGCTGCCTGCTTCTGCTGTCCTGCTCTAATAACCATTCATAGTTTAACCATCATGCTGATGAGGCTATGTAAGAAAATTCAAATTTCAATTTGCATAATACGCTATTTATGTCAATACAGGTGCTGGTCATTATAATTAGAATATCATCAAAAAGTTCAAAAAGTGAAACTTGGATATTATATTCATTAATTACACACAAACTGACATATTTCAAATGTTTATTTAATTTAATTGTGATGATTATAACTGACAACTAATGAAAATCCCAAATTCAGTATCTCCGAAAATTTGAATATTACTTAAGACCAATACAAAAAAAAGGATTTTTAGAAATATTGGCCAACTGAAAAGTATGAACATGAAAAGTATGAGCATGTACAGCACTCAATACTTAGTTGGGGCTCCTTTTGCCTGAATTACTGCAGCAATGCAGCGTGGCATGGAGTCGATCAGTCTGTGGCACTGCTCAGGTGTTATGAGAGCCCAGGTTGCTCTGATAGTGGCCTTCAGCTCTTCTGCATTGTTGGGTCTGGCGTATCGCATCTTCCTCTTCACAATACCCCATAGATTTTCTATAGGGTTATGGTCAGGCGAGTTTGCTGGCCAATTAAGAACAGGGATACCATGGTCCTTAAACCAGGTACTGGTAGCTTTGTCACTGTGTGTAGGTGCCAAGTCCTGTTGGAAAATGAAATCTGCATCTCCATAAAGTTGGTCAGCAGCAGGAAGCATGAAGTGCTCTAAAACTTCCTGGTAGACGGCTGCGTTGACCTTGGACCTCAGAAAACACAGTGGACCAACACCAGCAGATGACATGGCAAAAAACAACACTGACTATGGAAACTTTACACTGGACTTCAAGCAACGTGGATTCTGTGCCTCTCCTCTCTTCCTCCAGACTCTGGGACCTTGATTTCCAAAGGAAATGCAAAATTTACTTTCATCAGAGAACATAACTTTGGACCACTCAGCAGCAGTTCAGTCCTTTTTGTCTTTAGCCCAGGTGAGACGCTTCTGACGCTGTGTCTTGTTCAAGAGTGGCTTGACACAACGAATGTGACAGCTGAAATGTCTTGCATACGTCTGTGCGTGGTGGTTCTTGAAGCACTGACTCCAGCTGCAGTCCACTCTTTGTGAATCTCCCCCACATTTTTGAATGGGTTTTTGTTTCACAATCCTCTCCAGGGTGCGGTTATCCCTATTGCTTGTACACTTTTTTCTACCACATCTTTTCCTTCCCTTCGCCTCTCTATTAATGTGCTTGGACACAGAGCTCTGTGAACAGCCCGCCTCTTTAGCAATGACCTTCTGTGTCTTGCCCTCCTTGTGCAAGGTGTCAATGGTCGTCTTTTGGACAGCTGTCAAGTCAGCAGTCTTCCCCATGATTGTTTAGCCTACAGAACTAGACTGAGAGACTATTTAAAGGCCTTTGCAGGTGTTTTGAGTTAATTAGCTGATTAGAGTGTGGCACCAGGTGTCTTCAATATTGAACCTTTTCACAATATTCTAATTTTCTGGGATACTGATTTTGGGGTTTTCATTAGTTGTCAGTTATGATCATCAAAATTAAAAGGAATGAACACTTGAAATATATCAGTCTGTGTGGAATGAATGTATACATTATACAAGTTTCACTTTTTGAATGGAATTACTGAAATAAATCAACTTTTTGATGATATTCTAATTATATGACCGGCACCTGTATAACTGTCTTCAAAAACCATGGGTGTTACTAATATGAACTGTCCATTAGAAGATAGGCTCACATTTCTATTTCACTCTGCAAGCCTGTTTTACTCACAGGCCCTTGTGTACACTGAAACAGGTTTTCATCATTTCTCCTGATCATTCTGGTTATTCAACTATCCCTTCTCAACATAGATCCACTGTAAGAGACTGTAAGATCCACTGTAAGATAATTCTATTGTCCATGTTCTGTGCAAAAATACATACCAAAGTTTTTCTAAAGTTAGTATGAGGCCTCAACATCTTCCAAAGTTAAAGTTCTTTTTGTTTCTCTGGACAGTGTTTTCCTGCTGCGGTGGAAGGACAGTAAGAAAAAGAAGGAATTCCATACTAAAAGACAACTGGAAGATGACTTGATTTGTCACAGAGTGCTGACTATTGTCTTTAGATAAACTTTGAAATTTATTGAGGACTGTGGACTGTGTCCCTCATCACTTAACATTAGGAACAAATTGGGAAGGTATTGGGGGTGGTGATGGCGCACTGGATAAGACACATGCCTTCGGTGCGAGAGAGGTTTGAATCCACTGTGAGACACCATTGTGTCCCTGAGCAAGACACTTAACCCCTACTTGCTCCAGAGGCGTGCAAGCTATGACATATATAGCAATTGTAGACCACTTTAGATAAAATGTAAATTTTAATGAGCAGTATATACAGGAAAAATGATTAGTGAACACAATATGTTTCAGTGTACAGATGGGCACCTGTGCTTTGTGGCAGATTTAAAAATTGTCAACTTTTGTCCCTGCTTACCTCCAGTGATTTAATTTTTCATCTTGCTGCACTTTGCTCCATCTTTCTTATACTTTTTAGCCTGCTATGTTTATTGTTAAGCACCAAAGCAAATTCTTTGCATTTTATTAATATTTTAACAGTAAAGTCCCATTGAGACACAGTCTCTTTTACAAGGGAGTCCTGTAAAAAGTATGTGTAAACCTATTTGTCAATAAAGCTGATCCTCATTACAGATTCAAGAGAGCACACGTCTGACCACGCCTAGCAGTGATGCTGGTTGTGGTCAGAGGTAAAACAGGCTTGAAACTTTAATCCAGAGAGGGCAACCGCCCCCGCCTCAAAAGCTTAACCTTAAAAGGCATTAAACACTATTGGCTGATAAAACACAGCAATTAACTGATGTTTGGCTGGAAACAACCTGCGCACAATACCGGACCATAACTGACTAAAAATGATCAACAAAGACTATTATGTTGTTACTCACAGCGAAGGGGTCTGCCTGTTCCCAGGAGATGGGTGCTCCCCATGATGCTGGCCTCATCTTCTCCGGAAGTGACTCCGGTACGGCCACCAGAATGAAGCAGATGTCAAGCAGTGCAATGGCTGTGGCCAGGATCACCACCAAGGTGTCACCGTAGGCAACAGACAGATAGGCTCCGATGGCCGGGCTGGTGACCAGGCTGGCCGCAAAGGTAGCCGATACCTGGAGGGACACACATAGCTGAGGTCAGAGAAACACGAAGTGATAGAACTTTAACCATTTTTACTTTCTGGTTAAAAGTTTTTAAAAAAGATAATTAACAAATAAAAAGAATGATTCTTCACCAATGGCTTCACTGGATTACATAATCATTCTGGAGGTGTTTAACAAAAACATTTTAACAGGAACCTGTTTTGGTCAACCATCTCCTTACCAAACCGTATGCTGTGCTCCTCTCATGTTCCTGTGTGATATCTGCCACATAGGCAAAGATCACAGAGAAGGTGACGGCAAAGACACCGGACATGGAGATGACCGCAAAGTACCACCTGAAAGAAGAGAATGGTTTGGCTTTTCAGCACAGATAAACTAAAATGAGAAAACCTAAATGTTATTACATTGTAAATTCCACCTTTGTAGAGTTTATAACATGTAATAATTTATAATATTATAAACTGTATAGAGTGGTCAATGTTTTGCACTCACCATGGGCTGATCTTCATTAGTGGAATGGGCGCGCATGTGAAGAAGACTGTAAGCAGCAAGAAGGACTTGCGGCCCCATACGTCTGACAACGCTCCAATCAGTGGCGCACTCAGAAACGATAATAGGCCCTGGAAAGGGTGGGGAGAGAGAGTTGGGGGAAGGACATGGCACAGAAAGATTGGTGGATGTATCAGGAAAGTGCTGTAAATTGATAACTTGAGTGAAGTTACCACTCATAGATTCACAGGGACTATGATTTGAGAACATGCACACACTCCGCAAACAAACCAGTTTGGTAGAGGGTAATTTAAAAACGTTACTATAATCTATGCATGAAACTGCTCTTATGGCTAACTCTTAGGTGGAACATGAACACCACTCACATCTAAAAGCTTTAAGTGTGATTTTTACTTCTGCGTCGGGTCTACACCGTAGCTTATAGCGTAAGCTACACACGCAGCCGTGCATTTATACTTGTGCATCGGTGTCTATGTCATTCTGCAATTACACTGCCAAACGCTAGTAGGCGGTAGTGCTACAGCGTCCACAGTGTTGACTTTTGCCGGCCGAGCAGTCTAACTTCCCTCCAGCTAACTTGAACAGGGGTAAAATTAAATACGCGCGGCTATTATAGATGTTTGAAATGTTATGGACAGAATGGACCACATTCTGATAGAGAAACAAGTCATTTCGCTTGGGTTGTGGTGCTCAAATATATTGATCCACCGCTTGACTAGCTGCTAGTAAAATTTACTTCCAAGCACGAAGCACTTCCTGTCGGCTCCGAAGCATTGCGAGGCTACCCAGCCGACCAATCACAGTTCTTACGGTCCGCGTTGCCCCGAAGTGTAGTTACATTTTTGAAGAGGTGCACGTTAGGCTACGGCGTAGGATACAGCAGAGGGTAACGGGGCCTCGCATAGGCTCCGCTGTTGATTCAACACAGAAGTATAAATCAGGCTTTCGTTTGTCTTCTATAGCCATACTGACACAAAGGAAGACAATATCTTTACAACTTTTTTTTTGCTTATAAGTCGATACAGCAATACATGGATATTCTAGCCCATCATATCAATACATAAAATAAATAGCGCTTTGATGGTTAGCTCAATGCTAACATATGATGGGAATCTCCGTTAACGTGCTAACACACATTAGTATAGCGATCGCGATAATATAATCTTAACATAAATTACACATTTTGCTTCACATGCTTAACATCCTGAGTGACATACTGTGCTACTGTACTTAAAGTACATATGTTTCCTGAGCTCTGTTTGAAATAAAAAAAGAGCTGCTAATGTCAGTAGCTTGATCTGCTACTTCTGCACTCCACACTGACTAGCTATAGCAACCCCAAAGGGTCAATACTAAAAACTCAAAATTCCCAGTGGCCTAAAAATACAGCTATCACCAGGTGGAGAAAGGGCATTACAAAGCTGGGTCAATGAACAGTTATTAATATAATGTATTTTCAGCTAAATATTCAGTGAATTCAGCGAATTTGCGTTTGTGCATTTTATTAAGAAATGTTTTTATAATAATTTTTCACAATTGCTCTGTTTTAACTTACAGACTAAAAAACATGTGCTGCAGAATTGTGCTGTTTTCTGACAGTTTGGATTTGCAGCAAATAAATAGAGAAAACTTTTTTTTTTTACTGGCATTTTGTATTCATAGATATCATGATGTATCATTTTAGAGTTGTCTAGCGATATCGCAGAATTGCTGTATCATGACATTGTTATCTTAAGCCATGTATCACGTGGTACCCTGTGATTCCCACTTGTATGGGAAAAGGCAATAAAAAACAAGGGTCTCATGTGAAAATTTGGAGGGTTAGCAAGTATAAGCTAACCTCTGTGGCCTCCATGTTTGCTTCCATGCAATAGTTGTATTCTTCTTTTTGCACATGTGGGTCACTTTTAGGCCATGGCCAGTTCACACTGGAGTCTGATATGGGCCACAATTAAAAAATAATGGGAACAGTAAATAAAAAAAAATTGATTTGGGGAATAAATCGGATTTGAGCATTACGGCCTGCAGTGGGAATGTAATGATAAATTTGTGTCATCAAGTAAAACACATTTCTTACTTTTGTTGTCTTGAAAAGACAAACAAGCCATTATGTTGACAACATAAGATAACATAAGTTGTTTATGGGGGTCAATAATAGATTTGTCAACTCATTTTAGCTTCAGAAAATCTCTTTCGCAGAGTAATTATTTCTTGATGAGAGAATAACAATTTTTTGTCAATATCACAACACCCATAATGATAAGAAAATTGAAAATCTAAAATAATTACAAGCATGTACTCTCAGCTATCTTTAGACACACTTTCTTTTCCCTGAATAAAGACAGTTACAGTGCACATGAGGTACTTCACCCCCAAAGGTGCTTCAACAAGCTGTACTGTGGCCAGCTGGGGAACCTGCTATGGTTACCCAACAGCTTGCAGGTGTTAACATGTCACTGAATTAGTGTCTAGCAGGGCGTCGCTGAACAAGAGCACACAAGCTCAGCAGATCTTCTATGGGCAAATAAAAGCAAGACAAACTAGCCGTGTTGAAGGAGGACATACTGTAGTACTAAAAACACAAAGGGGACGTCCCTGCTGGCCATGAAAAAAAGAATACAATTGCTTATTTATTCCTCCACAGTGCACAGAAATATTTGCAATACCACTTGTTTAAAGTCAATACATTTCAAACAACACAAAGATATTGCTGGTTATTGTGATACTGTCAATAAAGGCTTGAGAAAACGTGCTAACATGCAAGTGGGACTGTGTTTTCTCACTTTGCATGAGTCACTGTTATATTTCTGTCAAGAGTATAGAACCCAGTTATTCTGTTTGTATGTAGTGATGTCTTACCTTTACACCGTGGATAAGCCCATTCATCAGGAATGTGTGTTGGGGGAATGTCTGGTGTAATACCTGAGAGCAAACACAGATAACACCAGATGAAACCATGTTATCCACATAGTCTGCATCACATTTGACATTTCAACAATGACCTTCAGTGGTTTATGTACTTTTCAGAGTTAAACTACAGCTAGGGAGCAAAACAAGTGTGAGGCCACTGGACAAAAATCTACCAAATGACGGAGGGTTGAAACAAAGACTAATCCACAACACCTCTAATTCAATCTCTGAGGCCTATGGCATAACACTACATGCTGCAAATTTTCACTCCAATGAAAGAACTAACAAAATTATATTAATTATACATTGTGCATATCTACATTAAACATAAATATTTGATCTTTAATGTGTTTTCTGAGACCCTCCACAGGGATATGATTTACAGGCTGAGTCATTAAACTGGGCTGGTTTAGGTGTTATTTCATCATCATGCAACGTACATGTAAACACACTTTCACATATTCACCCAGAAAAGACAAACAAAAGCACACCAAAACGTGTAAAATACGGACAAGACATACAGAAAAACAGTGTAATGCACAAAAGTAAAGCATGACACAGTATAAAAACTAAAAAAGTTCAAATAACTTAGATGCACAGTATGTAACTTTCTGGCACTAGGGGCCACCACATCTAAACAGTAACAAAGAAGTAGTTTGATGATGTCATGAAGTAGCAAGGGGTAACTAGAGAGGATGTCTTCACCACCATTGCCTTAACTGTAGTCAGCTTTCCCTTTACTCCCTAACTTCAGATCCAGACATTCAGGAGGTTTTTACCAGGGGCCGAATTGTCAGCAGAGGTATCCTGTCCAAATCAAACGGCCCTCCTTGTGACTAAAACTGGTACAAACACTCATCAAATGGTTTCACACTAAAAATCAGTGTTTCTCTGATGCTGTTCGACAGACACCGGATGCTGCGAGCCATAGCAGCCGCTAACGTTTGTTCAGCTTGTTTTGTTGATAAATTAAGATCTGTGACTAAAATCCTTTATCTGGTTAAAATATACAGTTAAAAAAAGGACCAAGACCTAAAAAGCGTAATGTTAAAATGTGGCTTAAAATTGGATAAAGATTCTACTTATACGAGCTTCTGGCAGACAACCAAGAAGCTGATGCATGCGCAGAGGGAATGTAACGCCATTGACAAGCGACCAATTGAAATACACCGTTACCTTGAAAACTGATGGAAAGATCTGGTATAATGGAAGTACACAACTCAAAAAAAAAAATATAGGTCTAGTTGTTTTTAAGACATTTTGATGCAGAGAAGTTACATATTCTATCTTTAACAAGATTATAGCAGATACAATATGTACAATTTGTACAATGAGTAATATTTAATAAAACACTTATACATTCACCTATTTCTCCTCTTTCCATTCTATTAAATGTTTAATGTTCAATTAAAACGTTTATTCATTTGTAAAAACTGTAATTCTCACTTTATCTGGTAAGCTGTTCCAAAGTTTAGCCCACACACACATTTCAAGGATTTAGACCCAAAACTAGAATATCATTGAATTTTGACTATGCCTGGTATTATTTCTGTACTAGTCTCCGGTATGCTCAAACGCCAGTAAATGTCTGGTGCCTAGCCATTGATTCACATGACTTGCTGAAACTGAGTGAAACGCCAAGATCAGATATACATGGTTGTCATTCCTCATGTGAGTGCTAAACCCTGTTAAATTTACAAATGAACTTTGGTCATAAAACAACAGCCTTCTTAGGTGGCCACTGCCAAATCAGAGTTTGGCTTTAAAAACACATTTTCATTCAAGTCATTTTAGTTTCAAGCATGTTTTATGTTCTGGGAAAACCCAAATCATCCACACTCTGACGAACACACCAAAAGATAGAAATTCATCAGGAGGGAAAGACTATAAAGTTGGTGTTGCTTGTTTTCACGGGACAAAACAATCTGGATGACACTGCTCGTTTACCTCTGCTCTATTGAAGATGACATTTATTCTTTTAGTAAATACGATTGTGAAACAGTTATACCAATCCTGGTGTATGGACCTGGTTATAAGAGCTACGTAATATTAGCGAGCAAAATAATCTCATCTCTTTGTCAAATCTCTATGTCATGTCACAACATTTGACGAACAGCGAAATCCGGTTGATGGTTTTTAGATAACCGTTTTGCTAGGAAACTGCTGTTATCAAACTTTCAGTGCGGATAAGCAAGTATACTCAAAAGTGCCTACCCTGTCAAGGCTGCACAATTCTCTAAATTTTATTTTAATTGTAGAAAACTTCTTCTTAATTTGGATTTTGCCAGTTGAGGACTACTTTAAATAAATGCTTATGAAATAATCAAATGTCTTTGTGTACCACTATCTTTAAAAATGAGGTTTTTAAAACTTTTATAATAAACACAAGCTCAGGCTTTAGACTGCTCTGAACACTTTTTTGCTGAGCTGATGTCAGATCGGCCATCCACCTACTATGTCTTTCTCAGTTATGCTTTCTCCAGCACTAAAGGGAAGTGTGTACGTATGGCAATCCAAGACTCAGGACAACTCTTCACATCTTTGGAGGTTCACAGAAGGAATGTGGGAGGTTGTAAAGGAAAGTTAGTTACTTTCTTGATGGACATTTCTTGTTGCTAAAATAATCGCCAACTACTGCTAACAGTACCCACCATTAGCTAGTTGGCCATGCAGCTAGAGGTCCCATTAGCTCAGTGCCACTAGCTTCAAAACTAACTGCCCTAACTAGCTAACAGCAGCTAATGTTACAGTTCTAGAAACTTCAAAAAATATTATCAGTTTCAACCAAATCTGTGAATAAAGTTACAAAAGCTGTGTGTTTTTATAGAGTAATCAGTCAGGCCCCACGAATGTCTGCCAGGCAAAGTATATCTGGTGCCTACACCGCCTCCCAGAAACACATGCAAAGCTACTCTAGTGGAGTAGTTAATTCTAGTGCCCAGAATTAAAATATAGAGATGGAAATTAGGGCTGAACGATTTGGAGAAAAAAATCTAATTGAGATTCTTCTGCTAGATATTGTGATTAAGATTTGCGATTTTGCGAAGTTTAGCTAAAGTTCAGTATTCACTGCCAGTCTATTTTTGACGGAACTTGCCTTGTCAAACAGCACCGAGCAGATGAACCGGGCAGGAAGTCACTGAACGGCATAGAGAATCCAGCTGATTTTCAAAATAAAACACCCTGTGCAGACTCCCAATCATGTATCAACAATAAACCAAGCAGGAAGCTTCCGGTCAGCAAATCGATGCAAATGCGGAAGTCCCTTAAACCTGCATTCTATTGAACGGCCAGCAAGGGGCGACTCTTCTGGTTGTAAAAAGAAGTCTGGCTCCATTAGAAATAATGGCAAAATGATCCTACTCCTCAACTGAATAATTACCTCCGTACATTTACATTTATTCATTTAGCTGACGCTTTTATCCAAAGTGACTTACAATTGTTATATATGTCAGAGGTCGCACGCCTATGGAGCAACTAGGGGTTAAGTGTCTTGCTCAGGGACACATTGGTGGATGTCACTGTGGGAACTGAACACGAGTCTCTCACACCAAAGGCATGTGTCTTATACACTGCCCCTTCACCACCCCATAAACACTCAGTAAACACTTTCCTAATGAGTTTATGGTCTCAGTCGCTAGTTTAATGTCTTCTTCAACACAGCATGATGTTCATTTAGTAAATTACTTAATTAATTAATTAATTTTAAAATAGACCATAAAGCAGAGTATGCTTCAGGCAGGATTATCTATGATTGACAAGGCGTTACCATGGCGACCTGTCATTCAGGCTACAGTGACTCGTACGGCACTGTGTTAATTTAACCAGCACCACTGAAAAAGCTTATTATTAGGAGTTCGCTGTTCACTTTCTCTGGTGAGTACATTTTGTATTAAGCCCGTTTTTCACTACACAAAGTTGTCAGCCCTGTTAAAATGCCACTTAAGGTGAATTGACCCTTTGCTAAGCCACGCCCTGAATACTCAGCTGGCCAATTACAGCGCAGTACAGGACTCGCTCTAACTGAGGTCTGACACTTTCATGGCTGCGCTCCATTGACTCTAATGCAAAAAGATTTCTAGCTTTTTTTGGCTGCATTTTTCTAAGATCTGGTCAAACGCTGTTCCTGGGGCATCTTGTAATAGTTATAGTTGCTACCCAGATAGGCTGAAAGGAGAAGTATGATTTATTCTCTTTCCAAAACCTAAAATAAAGAGATTGCTTTTGCCAGCACATTTGACAGTCATTCTCTGGGGAGTGCATTAACAGACAGTGGCAGCGCAGGCAGTTTGTCGGACTTAGCAACAGTAACTAAGGGGGGCAGGGCTTAGCAAAGGCTCCATTACAGATGCACCTAGCTAATTTAGCTAGCTAGTTCCGCACACGGCCGATAGATCCATGTTAGCAGCACAAAAATCAAAGACAAGCGGACAAATCAACAAAACCTGAACAAGTCAGCAAAATCAGGCAGGCAAACCACTGTAATTCTGAAATGGTCCATGTGGGAAATGTAGCCTGCGGAGAGCAGCACAAAACTCGTTCAGAGAGAGCCGTTATCCGTAGTTGAAGCACAAGAAAAGACAAATTAACAGGCCGTCAACAACGTAGGGCACACTTAACGCTCCGCTGCTGAAACACTTCACTGCGAGTTGACGCCGGACAAAACTGTGGCACAGCCGCTGCCTGTTTCTGTTCAGCTGATGCCATCATCCCACGTTTTCATCTAGCTTCGTTTGTTGTTGTAAAATGTACATGCCCTGTGCCTGCTCTGATTGGCGAGTAGGACCATAACAGGAGACGCATGGCGCTTGTGGTTGGCAAGCAGGTCTGTCACACAAGGATGAGAACGGAATGAATGTAACTGCATGACAGTTTAAAACAAATCAGATGCGCTGTATAATTAACCTACATTTTAACCACTGTCTTCACGATTAACTAATTGTGTTCTTTCAAACTGCAATTTCGATTTGAAAACGATTTGGCCCTACTGGAAATGAGGGTAATAGGTCGCCTTTAAAATCCATGGGATGTCCAGTTCAAAGTCCATAACACTAGTGTGCAGCAAGTATGGGGTGCAAGTGTCATTGACATTGGTGTGGGAACATGGAGACTCAGTTTAATTTAGCATGTGGAGCTCAACAGAGACTGAACAACAGGATCTGGTTATTGTTTAGGGGTACAGGGGGAGAGCTTCTGGCATGGCCAAGAATCCCCTCTCTTCCTCTGGTACCCTACAGACACAAACTGAATGCTCAGTGAAGACTGTTGCTGCTGGATACTAATGAAGCAGTGTGCTCACTGGGAGCAGTGAAACAGTCCCTCTCATCTTCAGGCGCCCTCTGATTAGTCCAAAATGCAAATCCTGCCTCTGCCCAGGGATCTTCAGGGCAACAAGCCTCCAGTAATTACTGCTCAACAGTTAAACATTCAACCACCTCTTCAAAAACAAGAGACTGCTGAAAAGCAAGTGTTGCATAAGCCTGTCTGGTTTACATCATGTGGCTCACAGATGTTTGCTCATCGTTTGTTTGAGATACCAGTTTCTAGGGCACTTTAGAATAGTTTGAAGCTTCATTCATAACGTTGAGATTCAAATTCTGAATCAACATTCAAATGCTCAGGGCAGCTTTCTTTTGCATGTCTATTCATTCGGTTTAAACCTGTTTTTTTCTGCACAGTTGCAGATAAAGATTAGGCTACACTAATATTAGTATTATACTATCTGTAGAATAAGATTCCAGTGGTGGCTGCGTAGGATTGTTTCCATTTTATTTCTCTGAAACGCTGCTTTGTTTTTGCTAATGCTGCTCCCTCTCTAGCTTGCTTGACCACCGCTGCTCTTGCTCTTTCGATCGTTGAGACGGGGCAAACTTTCAATTGCGTGTTTACAAACCGCAACAGACAAATCCGACTCATTTGGCCTTTACTTAACAAAAGCAGACTCATTTATTCTGATGAATCACTTTATTCAAATTGAGGATTTTGCATTTTTTGTTGACGTCATAAAATATGACCACATATGAAGCTCTGTTCGAAAACCTTAATAGAAGCGTCAAATGTAACAAGAAATTATGAATTTCAGTACAGCCCTACAGTTTCCACCCAAAGTGATTTAAATTGGTAGAAAAAAATGTGTAGGTAAAAAAAAAACAGGACAGGAGTTCAATAAATACACAGAGCTTGCTGAAAAATAGCAAGCTACTGTCAGAAAAAGGAAAAGTATTAATATACCATCCCTGCTGGTATGAAATAAAGCATAGCATCATTATGAGTCATCTTAGCACTCAGGATACAAAATAGATTTGTTTTTGAGAAAACAATCATCTGTGGATTTTAACTAGCCTAGTGACAGATGATGTTGGAGCATTTTTCCAAAACAAAAAGGTTTCGTTTTGGAATGAAAGTCCTCTAAATAAAGCTGTTAGAGTTGCCTGTAGCAAACACTTAGATCACACTACTCTGCGCTGAGGTGAATGTGTGGTGTGGGCCTGGCAGGCATTGGTGCTGTGGCCTGACAACACACACCAGTGACCCCCTGATAAGCCTTTTCAACAAAGAACTGGTGCTCAGACAACACAACAGTTTGATGCCCTTTTCATATTTCTCAGTCCATTAGCACTTGGCAAGACATCTGCCTACACACATACACAAAAAAACAAACAAACTGCGTCACTCGCTCATCTGATTAGAAATTCAATCATTCATAGACACTGATGGGGCCTTGTGTAGTCCCAGTTAATGGGAAATGTTACTCTTTGGCTAGGTTTCCAGAGAAGAGAAGTGTAGGCGTATGAACATATTAACAAACTTTTATGTCAGTTTACATAACAGTGTGTCTATGTGAGAGTGCGATATATCTAGGCTTACCGAGAGCATCGGGGTGGTAAGGAGACCCCATGCAAAAAACTCCAGGAAAATGACCACCACAGCATGGTAAACACTGGGCTCACCGATTCCCTGAGGCTGGATGGAGACAGAGAGAAACATAGGAATTAAACTGTAATTAGGTGTGAAGCAACAAACATTTTTAAATGCCTCAAACTGCCCGGTAATGATATAACATTAACAGACTGAACCTTAAACTGGAATCCATTTCATGGCAGCATTCGCTTAATGATACAAAGACTCTGCATCACCTGATCCTGTGGGACAGCCAGCAGCTGGGTAAGAAAAATAACTCAACTGCAAGAAATTTTGACTTACCAATACAGTTAGTGCAGGGCTGAATGTTGAATTAAACAAGCCACCAATCATATTAGAATCACTATAACTAATTCTTTTCAGTTCCTGAAACTACCCCCAGTCAATGACTCTATACTGCACAATATTTCATTAAAAATTTTAAATCAATTACTTTTTAACCTAATAGGTAAAATAACCAAATAATCTGTGTATAGTTTTCTGGGTCACTCTAAATAGAGACCTATATCTGGGGTTGTAGCAGTATACTGGTTTCATAGTACGGTCAATATACAACTACTACTACAGCAACAACTATTACTACAATTTTATTATTATAATAATTGTGTAATACCGTATACTGTGATATTTTCTGAGACAGTTATCATACCATGAAAATCTCATACTGTTGCAACCCTAATCTGAGTAAAACACAAACTTGCATAAAACCCGCTCCCTGGAGAAGATGTCACTTTACTGCAGCACAGTAAAATCTATACAAGTCTGTAAAGTGAAGAGAAAGTGTTATGGAGTTAAAACGGATGTTTGGCAGGAAACACAGCGAGGTGCGATAATTGTGGAGACTGTAAAGTAGGCCAGGACCAACGTAACAAAGACCCTAACTGCTAGTTTACTCGCCCATGTGGTTTGTCATTTCCCCACGTGGAGAGGATGAAAACATAGAAGAAAACCAGTTTACAGGTCTGGTTATGACCAATTAGGGAGTAAACACCAAATCATAGGAAGCTTCCACCCTTTTTGTTCCATAAGCCCATGATAACACCACCTATTTTACTGAGAAAATGAGGAACAATCTGTAACTGTCTCATTATATGGATGTTGCAACTTCCCCTCCCGTAAAAATGACCAGCTACGTCTTTCGAGATCACATTTTGCAATTGACTGGTGAGTGTCTAAGTCTATTAGATGCTATGGCTGGATCAAGGGCTGGATGTGGAAAGTTAAATCTTAATGGCTAAGTGGTCAGACCTAGCTGCAGTAATACAGTTAGGCAATAATGACCTGAACTTAGGACTTCATTGGAATAAAGCCACATGATGTCAGGTGTTTGCAGACACAAGACTGTCACAAGGATGACAGGACAATGTTCAAAATACACATCAGTTTCTGGTCATTTCCATTTGGATTATAACTGTGTCTTCATAACGGATATCCAGCATGATTGGCATAGCTGTTCAACTGATTACATAACCAGCACTGATGCCCCACTGTATTTATAACAATCCTAACATCCTAAATTTTTGCCAACAGCCTAAATTGGGAGAATCATCACTTCCAACAGCTAAATTACCAACACAACTAGAATCCTGGATTTGATAGTTTGTGGACTATTTGATCTGTCTATTGAGCTAGAGAACTTGGGTGCTTCCAGGTAAGGGCACCTTATCACACTGTAGGACGGTTTTAATCATACATGGACTACAGGTGTCAATGACCCAGAAAAGGGATTATAAATGTGTCACAACAACAAGCCATGACTGATATTTAACCAATCATTTACACCATATGCTCAACAGCCATAGTATAATTTAACAACTGATAGTTTAGCTTTGGCAGCGACAGTCTATGTTTTTAAACGGTGTGTTTGTTTTCAACCAACGTTAAGTTACCAAACCCAGAGTTTGAATGTTTTGCCTTCGTCCATTTATAAACCACAGTAAAGATCTCTTTTGTTTTATGTTAATATACATTGCTTTGACTCTTAACCAATAAGCTAGGTAACATTAGTACAAAAATAGCTTAACGCTAGCTAACGATAGTTACCTGTATATTGCACCAGGCCAGGGTAAAAAAACAACCCCAATTAAACATATGTGCTAGTGAGCTAATGTTAACCTGAACGTTTGTGCCCCTAGTGATGCACGGATACATAATTTCTACAAGATTTGAACAAACATGAGATACCATTAACAATACGTGCTGATTTAAGTTAGATATGATCATATTAACGTTAAGTGTAAAAGATTTACTGTGAGGAGACAGTCGATAAAGAAAAAGACAGCTAACGCTGACATTAGCCAGCTAGCGCTAACGTTACCAGAGCTGACGTGTTAACGCCTAGCAAACGTAGGCCGCTAACATTAGCTAATGCTAGTTCATTGCTAGCTGTTTATGCTAGCCAGGTAGCAAGGCGGACCCAGCTAACGGTTAACATTATCCGCTGTGGCAAACCATCGAAGACAGAAAGCTATAAGCAAATGCCGCTTCAACTGCTAAATTTTCATTTAATAAACGATGCTACTAACTAACTTCAGCGGCTGAAAGCCAGTTTAGCTCAGCGGCAAGCTAAGTTAACGAAGATAAATAAATATTTAACTCACACTTCCTCCATCTTTTATTATAATTTTCTTTGCAAGAAGAATGCTGCGGTTCAGCCGCTTTTTCTTCTTTTTCTCCCCCGTCATTGTTAACTTATGTCCATACTTGATGTCAGAGGGTCATCTTTGCACCTAACAAAAGTTAAATAATCTACTGATTTCGGCTACAACGCTAATAACAGCTCAGCTTCAGACAGCTAGCAGCGGGCTAACTAAATGATGATTTCTCATTCCCACCTCACTTCAACCCGTCTTCCTGAACTAAGCATTGACCCGCCCTTCCAATGGAATAGCGCTTAACGATTGGCTGACTGATGAAGGCGATAGTCCAAACTGTGGGTCTGATTGGTTTAGAAAAACCTTGTGCTATTTCTCCTCAAATGGTGATTTGTGAACATCACACCGCGGGTTCGGTGTACAAAGTGGAAATCCCTTATATG
Organism: Micropterus salmoides; assembly: GCF_014851395.1. Lineage (NCBI taxonomy): Eukaryota > Metazoa > Chordata > Actinopteri > Centrarchiformes > Centrarchidae > Micropterus > Micropterus salmoides. The sequence goes on along the minus strand of NW_024040485.1, from coordinate 10,880,910 downwards.
GTGAGTGGCTATGTTTACAAAGAAAATGTACGAGATGTGCAGCTACTTCAACAAACCTAATAAAACAATGCGGTAATAGCATAGACATATAATACAGATACTAAAACTATTTTTTAATGCTCCCATACCAAACATGTTTGATATCCTCAGCACAACATCTTTAAATGCCTCCAAAATCCACTCTGGTCACCAATCAATGAGAAACACACATAGCCGATTTCGTTAATCTCAATTAAATTGTTGGTATTAAATAGTATAAAATACTTCAGTCTACCTTTACATACACTTCTTTTCAGATTGGTCTTGAAGTATAACTTCTATGGCATAGATAGATTTTCTGGTATCTGGTTAGATGTTCTGATACTTCTGCTCGTTTATATGTTATTATATTATTTTATCTTTATTTTAAAGACCTTGTCAGTCACTATTTTGTCTCTTCATGTTTTCATTTTGAGTATTGTGTTTTCATTACACATTTCATTAAGTTATACGTTGTCTAGATTATACAGAAAATAAAATGCCAGAACAAAATTTAAAACTAAATATAACTACCATGTCTTAAAAATATAATTGGGATGACTATGTATTGCAAACACCAGTTTAAATAAAAAGCTACTTAAAATAATTACATAGTGTGGTGGCACAATGTGTTAGAAATTCATTCAAAAGTGGCACAATGTGGCACACCATCAAACAAAGCTGTTTTCTTTATGTTGTTATTGTTATGAGGGATTAAAAATATGTTAAATTCGGTAGGCTTTAATTAGGTTCCATTTACGCACATTAGACTTTGCGCAAAGGTCATCAGAAGTGACTGAACTGAAACTATTTTAAACTTTTAATTTATCTTTGTAAAAGATCCATAATTTAGAGAATAACTTTGGAAATTGATGTCCAAAAAACCACATTTCAGAATGGAAAAGAGAGGTGTTCACTAAGTTTTAGATTTCTGGGAAAAGGGAAATTATTAAAAATGAAACCTCTTGTGCTGGGAATCTGCTACAGGGTGCGTGCAGCTATTAGAAATCTATAGTGAGTCACTACAAAAAAGAGAAGTTTGCACTTTTAAAATGCACACTTAAAACTCAAACTAAGGATGTAGTATCATAAAGAATCAGAATAATTCAAACTGTTCTAACCTAGAAAGTAGTTCTAGTTTAAGACCAGCAAATGGTCTAAAAGGTTTTAATCACAGCATTAACTTGATTGTTTGGAGCTCATATTTGATTAGGATTCTTGACTCAAATTGATAATTGACAAGGTATTACATTTTTATTATATATTTAACCATAATCAAACACTTTGGAATGTCAGTTACATTAATTAAAAAAATCTGTATTTCTCTCAACTTCTACCTTAGGTACAGTCTTGCAATTTCTTCACATATTACAGTAGATAAGTTTACATGGTGGTTTCATATTTCATATTTAATGTAATTTGTTTTGACATTAAATCTCTCTTAACTTGTCAAAAATGTAGTCTGTCTAGTATAGCATAAACATTAACAGTAACACATCATGGAAGCAATGTAAGACTGATCCATATTCAAATAACCTTTCATGTTCATTTTTATTTTGAGCAGTTTTTCACAAGCTTTCTCCATCATGTACGGTATACGGTTTTTCTGCAGTGTTTCCCACAGGATTTTAAGAGACTATGGTGGGTGGGCCTCAGACCCTCTTGGTAGGTCAGGGGGCATGCCCCCCGGAGGAACATTTTGTACATTTTAAAGTAAAATGCAATAATTTGGTGCAAACTTAAGAGGCTATCTATGAAGAACTTTGTATGCTTGTAAACAATGTTGTGCTCTAATAAACTATTTGATCATAAACCCATTGTAAAGCTATAAATGGTGATGAAACAGCAACAATAGTCAACAAATTTATTTAATGTTTTTCCAAAAAAAATAATGTTGTATGTGGTTCTCCTATGGTGTAACCATAGACTGTATATAAAAATTGATAATGTGAAGACTTCACAGCCTCTCTTCCGGTAGGACTCCCATATCTCAACACTTGTCTTTGTAAAGAGACAAACTGACTGCCTGACAGCTCGCTCTGGGCCGTTTCACTTACCATAAAGGCTTGAATACATGTGCACTCCAAATTTAGGTGCGGCTAGTTTAATCGCCTTCTCACCTCACAGACGAGTGACAGAAACAGACCGTTAACGTTACCGTAGTTACCTCGAAAGAAAAGTGGTTGTCTCGAGTCGAATGCCAAAGTATGCGAGCGTGCGAGCTCACAGTAGCGCGCAGCAGCGACGAAAAACACAGCGTTAGAGGTCTGAAATGTAATTATGAGATGTGTAAAAATATTTTCGTTTCATTTTGAGACTATGGCGGGCCGCCATGGTCTCGTTAATTAATGGGAAACACTGTGCTGTCTAGGTTTTTAGTTGTTTTTTTAACCATAATATACCACATCCAGTGCCATCAAAGCTGCATTATTTGTTAAAGTCCATTTATTTCAATTGGTGACAAAAGTCAAACTTGAAGGATGCTCAACCCAATACGCATTATTCCTACCACTTATAAATCTACAACCATGCATATTTTAACAAAACCAAAACAATGCACTTTCAAAACGTTTACTTGGTGAAACTGCACAGCCTTGCAATACCAACAAAAGTGACAGAGGGAAGTATTTTCAGTCAGTCTATAAGGCAGCTATATGACTATTTTCCTTTATACTGAATTAGGGGTTAGTCACAGCGGTATATACCAGAGGAAAATGAAAAGCAGACAACTGAAATGTTTCAGATGCACAACAATACAACGTCACACTGTACAATAGAGAATCACTTTGTACACTTGCAAGACATCTTTTTTCCCCACATCCTCCTCATGTCCTGTTTTCTAAACACAGCTGTTGACGGCTTCATAGAGCTGGTCCACAATACCTACCTTTTAAAAATATATGTGCTCTACAATTCTGAAATATGTTTAAAATCTCATACAGTGTGTATTGGTATAAATAAGTCAACTAGTCCTTGCTGTTAGGTCTTCTCCAGATCTGTATCTCCGTATGATCTCCGTATGATCTCCGTATGATCTCCCATTACATACATATAAATTCTCAAAGCACTTTGTTTCCATAGCAGCATTGACAAATGAACATTTCTATAAAACTAGGCACACAGTTACTTTTCACACAAGTCTTAACATAACAAATGCCAATACATATTTGAGAATAGTCCAATTATTACAACTTTTGGTGTTATGCTCATCTTACATCTTCATCATCATCGATGTAAGGGATATCCATGTTGTCAAAGCTCCCATTTAAAGTCTTACTGGTGACCTGGGGCTTGATGGCTGGGGAGTTGTCTTGGCTTTGAAGGAAACACATGCTTTGGGTAACATCTGTCTTTTGTCCTGATGCGAATTCCCTTGGTTTATCATCTGTTTCAGCCATTAGACTTCTGACTCTCTGCGCCAGGTCCGGAGGTTGGGGAGGACAGTCAGGTATCTGGGTTTTCATTTGCATGGTCACCTTTCCTGGTAATAGAAACATCAGATTAGCAAACATAGAAGGCCCTGGTGAAAAAAAAAGCAGTGTAATCCTGCAGCTGAGTTGACACTTGCTGGACCACAATGCAACGTCATCCACCACAATGTTGTGATGGCCAATCAAATACGCACAAGCACAAATGATATATATACTCCAAGTGGACTTCCTGGATTGTATTTTATGTCTCACTGGTACCTAAACATCATGCCCCCACCGCCGCAGTCCCTTAGGTAATTTTAACACAGGTATGAAAAAACTATATAATCACATTAACCTTTTTAGTGAGTTATAGAGGAAGGTGAAGGTACCATACCTCCCTACTGACCTTCGAAGTCAAGGCTCTCCAGGCTCTCCATGCTCATTGATGACAACGAGTCCAGGTTGTCATTGTCAGAGTTCTCCTGTTCCAAATCAGGTAACCTGCAGGCCAAGTCCACCCTGAAATTAACAAAACAAGATATTATTTTTCAAATTAATTTAAATGCATTGTGCACAGTCCACTTATCTCCACTGATTCTTTTTAGCTCACTTTTCTTGCTTGATGGACTTGATCCTATTTATGAGGGTTGTCTCTGTTTCATCCAAATGCATTTGCTCTGGAACCGGCTGTGAAGGCTTTTCAACAACCTGCACAGAGATCAGATGTTAAATAGAGACACTGGCTCCAAATCCAAACCAAAACTGAGCTGCTCTGCAACTACTGTAATCTACTTTTTAGAATGTTTCAGAAGTTAAGCTATCGATACTAAACATATTTATATTTTTAGGAGTTTTTCATTGTTTAATCTGTACATTAAACATTAGGTGACTCTGGCTAATTCTGGCCACCTCCCAGGTGTAAATGTATGGATTAATATCAATATAAAGGAGGATGGTAACTTCCTGAATCTTACTTTTATCAGATTTATATTAAATTAAACAGTACCTGGTGGCAGAAGTGGATAATCAAGACAGCACTTGACAGTGAATTTACTACATTTCTGTTAGTTGGTATACTTTTTCCCGTGGCATAATCTGTGCAATATTCCAGCCAGTTTGACTTAAAAACAAAATTTCTGACAGAGGCTCTCAGTTGTTATTTCATGATGCATCTTCCTTTGGCATTGTAGTTCTTTCTCACCGTGTTTTGTCTCCTTAGTCTGAGCTGATTTACAGCCATGGCCTCTGCGTATTCCAGCTCCTGGATATTCTGCATCTTCTCATTGTAGCGTCTGAACTGCTCAGTGATCAGGATCTCCACACACCTGCAGACGACATGGTCAAAGATGAATATATCCCCATAAAAACAGTCCATATCTAGAAACACAAACAGTATTGTGAAGCTGGCAAGAAATAAAGAAATACATATAATAAAACGTCTTGAATATAGTGTTATGGAAGTGTGAAGTCTGACTCACAGTGTAGTCTTGGACACATCATTCATACCAAGGAAGGGGTCATTGACATCAGGTGAACGCAGGATGCAGGGGGCAAACACAATGGCGAGAGAGCTTGGTGACATCTTATTGTGCTCTTCCTCCTTTGCAACCCTAAAAAGACCCACAGATCAAGACCCCTCAGAATCAAATAATCACCATGAAGAGTGGAAGATTCACTGCAACATTTTAGAATATAGTGGAAAAAATTATTTTTTGGCAACACACAAGCATTAACTTTAAAAGAGTATAAACAGCATAAGGGAATAATAGAGATCCTCCTACCTGACAAGGTGAAAGATGAGCCGCTCTAACGTGTTATAATTAGCGGAAGGAAGTTCATCAACCTTTGTGTATACAGCCCTAATTCTCTCAGCGCTTTCTGGCAGCTCTGGGGGCAAACAAGCATGGAGAACAATAAACTTAAAAAACCTGACAAGAAGATCACAAGTAGAGCTGAAAATGAAATCTGCATCCTTTTTGATAATAGGTTAATCTATTAGTAGTTTTTTAAGCAACAAAGCAAAAAACACCTCACTAGTTACAGCTTCTCCAATGTGGCTATGTCTTATATTATATTAATATGTATTTTATATCATTTTAAACTGAATATTTTTGAGTTATGAACTATTGGTTAGGCAAAACAAGACGTCTGTAGATGTCACCTTTGCCTCTGGGAAACTGAAATTGATATTTCTTTGACTATTTTCTGATGGACAAAAATGATTCATCTACTAACTGAGAAAATAATCTGTAGAATGATCAATAATGAAAATAATTAGTTGCTGCCTGCAGTGTATAAATAGGTAAGTGACTTTATGGCACTAAAAACATGGGCAGCAGCAGTGGTTTTCTATTTCTAGTAGCTTATTTCATCATTTTAATTGTACTATGGGCAGCCGTTAATATACCTGGGTGGCCCGTCCTAGTAAAGTCTATGTGTGGGAAACACTGAGCTCATTTATCAGGAATGTACTTGAATGCAAAACAAGGGGGAAAAAAAATGCATAAATGCACACCTTTCTGGTTTACACTAATAACATCAATATTTACTCACCTGTGGCATGTAGAAAGTCGCTGTAGAGGGAAAAAGTCATGAGGGGTTCTGGCAGCTCTCTGAGCCAACGTTTAACCAGACCTGTGACGGTGTGGATGGGGAAGTTCTCTAAACATGTTGCCTCAGGATCTGATGCCACAAGACAGAACACACGCACCAAAACATTTAAAATAATTTTAATATTATGTGAAATCATTTTTCAGTCTACACAGTTGGTTGACAAAGGATATGACAATATTTTATCATCATAAAGACAGATTTATAGAGTTTTAAAATTGCTTTAAAAATACAGCATACAAGTTATGATTTTCCTTAATTTGAACTTGAACTATTAAAAAATTAATAAATAAACACAGATTAACAGAGGAGACCAGACTAAGAAAGACAAAAAAAGAAAGAAAATGGAAATAATCTGAGTGTCCCTGTGGTGGATAAAGAAAAAGGTTCCGGGGAACTAAAAAGTTGAAGAAAGTATAAGAAAATTCCATAGACTATGTGTGTCCTTGCTCCACACCAATAATGCCACTTAATAAAACAAGAAACATAATGTTATGTGAAAGTCTGACCGATCAAGTAGACTGTAGCTGACTGGATTTGTTGGGTTCCTCAGACAATATTTTGTACATTTCAATTTTCAAGAATTTCTTCTTACCAGTCTCCAGAAGCTGGTGGAGCTCCCTCGCTCGACAGGCTGAGCCCGACTTGCGGTAAATACCCTCTGTGTAGAGGCCGTTCAGCTCCACATGCATCAGCAACATCTCTACCACTTTGGGCACAGGGTGGGTTTTACTGGTAAGGATACACACCTGCACCCCAAAGTGAACAGAGCCTGCTCCATGGTCGTCCTATCACAAGACATAAGAGATTTATGGACAGGGAGTCTTGAGAAATTAAAATGTATGTTGCTAGAGTATTGCTATCGTAGTATACTATTTGTAAAAGTATTATAGATGTCTGCTTCTACCTGCTTGGCACACCTCTTCGAGCAACCTGTCATGATTTTGTTCAGGCATTTCTTGTGGCATATAAACTTGCAAGCTAACATGAAAAACATTAGAGAAAAAAATTTGTTTAATTTAATCGTGTCCCTCCATCATTTGTTATTTTCATTTTCTTACAGCTCTTTGAACTCACCATTGCACATGTAGGCCTTCTCCATTCCCCAGATGTAGGAGCAACACAAGTCACATGACTGCATAATGTTCACCTGGTATGTGCTGAACAGGTGATCCAGAGGACTATTAAGCTGCAGAGAGAGGATGTAGAGACAATGGACTTGGATGATTTACCTGGCTGTACCAGATAATGCAGAAACTTCACAATACCGGTAAAGATATTCAACTTACACAGGTGTCGTTTTTCCGCCTCTTCTTCGTCACCTTGGAGGCCTGAGAGAAGGCAGAAGTGAGTTATATGACTGAGTCATGTGATCAAGTAGTTTAATGACAGATGACTAACTGAAATTCTCAAAATTACCTTGGCTGGTTCAGTTTCCACTCGTTTTATCTCGCCCCTAACAAAGCCGTCCAGCATAGACTGAAACAAATTGACCACCAGCGAGACTTCTTCCTTCTGCTTGGATCCTGCTAGTGTGTTCACTTTGTTGTGGTAGCCCATCATCAGATCTTTGTAGCTGATTTGGGGCTTCTGTTAGTCACAAAGTGTGTATGAAAAGTACAGTTAGGGACCACTTTCCAAGCCTCTTAATTTGGCTCGTTTGTAAGATTTTAACAGACTTAAGTGACTTCAACAGTAAAATAAACTTTAATTGATCTTTATTCTATATACTAACATCAGAAAAACTGTAGTAACTGATAACAGCAGGTCAGTTTGTTTTCCCACAATGATCATGAATGGTAGAGATGTGCTGGCAGATCCTACTAGATTAAACTGTATATTGTATAAAGAAGAAGCTGAACTGACCTGGACAGAGTACATGCCTTTGATGGTCTCTCTGAACTGCATGGTGGCTGAGAGGAAGATGCTCTCTGTTGGTGACAGCTCTTTGATTCTAGTTCGCAGCTCATTCACCTGAGAACAAAGGTGAGGAAGATGTAGAACAAAGGATTTTTTTTATTGGATAGGGACAGAAAGGGGTACGACATGAAACAAAAGGTCCCCCGCTGGAATCGAATGGGGGGACAGTTATGTGGCATGTGGCTTAAACTTTTGGCTAGCTGAGAGCCCCAGAATACAGGATTATTACAAAAAATATATACAATATTTAATGCCCATCCTGTACAGAGTGCTCGTGTTATTTTCCAAAATGCTAGAGCAGAGATCGACAAATAAGTCTGCCATGAGGCCAAATTTGGCTCATGCTCATGCAAACATGGCTTGCACAGTCAAATTATTTCAAATTGGTGGATACTCAATACTTGTGTACCTTTAGCTCAGTTGGTAGTGTGTGGGACTCCTGTTGGGAGGATTGTATGATCGATCCCAACATACTACCAATATTTTTTTTCTCCCTTGTTTAAGATCAGCATTCATAAACCTATGGACGCTTATTTTCATTTCCCTGAGGAAATTCAGGGGAATCCAATCACACGTTTACTGACGGCTTTTTCAGAGGTGTGTTAAGCAGGACGGAGACTCTTCTGAATGTCCTTCAGAACTTTTCAAAGTAAAGGCTCTCAATAAACTTGACATAAAGCATTGCTGCAAAAAATGTTCTCTCGCTTTTATTTTGAAGGCACAATCACTTAAGAGGAAGTGATTATGTGAGTAATTGTAGCTGTCATGACTGAGATCTATTTCAGCACCAGCCGCTATCAATTTATTTATTTTATATTTTTCGGGCTGGCATTGATCCTGTGCCCCTGCGGTAAGGACCTTAGTCTCTGTATATGGTGTGTGTATATAATGCCACTTTTAACAACACTGATGTTGTCAGTAATCCCTGGCACCTCCCGCCTTAGCCATTCACAATGCTCCATCCATAACAGCTGAATGTATGTATGTACTGCACATAATTAAAATTAAACTGCACATCTAGAGTACAAACAAGCAAGAGCCATATGTGTGTCAACATTTGGAAGTGCTATAAATAAAAACCAGAGTTAGCAATTTGCTGCTTTGGTCTCACCTGATTGCCGAGGAACTCGTCCAGGTTTCGCAGCTCTTTGGGGTCGGTGATCTCACGGTCCAAAGACACATTCCACTCCGTCACCCGTGTGGCCCGGCTAATTCGAATGGTCGGGTTTCGTTCGACCCTCTCACTGTTCTTATTTGGCATGTGGTAGGGATGTGGAGTGTAGCTGGGCAAGGTGACTGCAGTCAGATGAGGGAGATGTGGCATTATTAGTCTGACATGACTATTACAAGTTTAAACACTACATCTACTACAGTATATGTATAAGTGATGTATAGGCACTATATGTATATACACTTCTAAAGAAAATAAATATTTCTATATTCAGTAGAGCTTCTTCAAACCCCCCAAAATCATGTAGGCACATTATATTAACTAGTGAACAAGCATGATCAGTAAATATAGATTACCATGCAAAAAGCTATGACACATGTCATTGTTTCTGTAGACCTTAAGTTATTCACATTTACTTTATGCCACCTTACAGTGCACTTTAAATTGCCAAACTTAGAGTTCACTGTATATGTATATTTATTTGTAAAAACCTGCATTGCTTTTTACCGGTTTTATCGGACGGAGAGTCATTGTTCTGGGAATATTTAGGTGCTCGCTTTCTCAGGAATTTGCCAAGAAACCAAACCCTGTTGAAAAGACAGTCTGTATAAGTTCCATGCAGCAACATATCAAATACATTAAGTACTGGTAAAAACATAAAGCTCAGTCATGAAAACTCACAACCTTAAACAATTTCCTTTGAACTGAGTGAAGGGTTTTACCTATCAGGAGTTGTGGGTTGTGATTGGTTAGATCCCCATTGTCTTGAGTCCTCATTGGTACTCCTTGGTGGAAGGCTGAACCTTGACCCATCAAGTTCTGCTGGTATCTGCATGAGAATCAAAACATGCTTTAAGTCCAAGTATAAACTACTTGGGAACAAGAAACTCAAAAAAAACCTACTTTCCCAAGAAAACTAAAACTGCTGTTGATATCCCAAAAAACATGTTACTCCTGTTTCCCCACCATGGCCCTGCAGCAGCTGCACCACACCTCCCCCACCACTAAACCAGACAACATAAACATGATAAAATATCAGCACAATAGTGGTAGTCCTTCACCAATTTTTCATGCAAAGCTAGACTGTCACCTGCCACCAACTGAACTCTGACCTTTTTTGCATTAATTAGTATAAGTTAGTTCATTTACAGTATTAATAACATTGTGTCAGTGTGTTACAAACATTTATTATTTACACACACGCAAGTGAGATTTAATTGACAAATGTACAGATTCTAAATCTTATTCCTATGTTTAAACATTCATTGTTAGATGCGACTCGCTCTGTACACTAATAATATTTTTCACTTTTGATTTGGATTATCAACAACATGCCAGTATGTTTTCATTATTTAAAGTATAATTACTGCCATAACCTGAAGAACATTTATATAATAATTGGTTCATATGTACAATGCCATACACTTTAAGGTCAATACAGGTTGCCATGTATAGTTAAAAAGATAAATATGATTAAACTCAAAAGACTGTTGTACAAAGTCACAATCTTAATTTTAAAGTGACCAAACACTGACATAAAAACAATTGACCATATTTTGTAGTGAGCCTGTACCTGCTGACCTACAGCTCATTTGGGTGAAGAAACAAAAAAGATCAGAAATGAGCTTGGAAATAGGCTCTGCTCACTTTTTTATCCTGGGCTGCAGAGCAGAAAAAAGAAGTCCCAGAACATTGCAACCTTAAGTCAGTTCGGGGCATACATATGCAAGGCCTGCATGCAGAGGAGAGCCGTAGTTGGTCAAAAACTCTCTTTGGTCAGTACCTTGACCCGGATATCTTCGCTACTGGCCGAGCTCTTCAGGCTGGGCGCATTCGGGCTCATGGGAGGCAGCGGAAAGCTCCAGTACTCGCTCTCCTTGGACCCCCCAAAGTCAATCATCAAACCACTGCGGGTGTAGGCTAAGTGCCGCTTGCGTTTGGGCAGATTGCGGAAATGCACCCTGGCCTAATTGGGCCAGGAAAGGTGATGAGGCACAGATTGGGAGGCCTTATTTGATTCACGTGTAAGGAGTTCATGTGTTTGTCAGCTTACAGCACACTTAGTGCTTTGAAAAACCAATGTCAGCATTTCTTGTTGTATAGGACACTAACAACAATTATATGAGAAGCAAAAAGTAAAAGAGGGTTGAATGTTCTAGTCGAGTATGCAGACACAATGTTTTTGATTATGTAATAAAATATCAACGAAGGTTACCTGCTTGGTAGAGGGTGAGCTATCAGATTCTGAAGAGCTGAATTTGAACAGGTCATCAGCCGACTTGGACTTCCCTCTGAGCCTGTATTGAAGAAGGAAATAGAGCAGAGCTATTGTGGGACTATAAAACACTGTGCAATTATTGGTAACAGCGACAAGATGCAT